>NC_054055.1:75683492-75987531 GCF_017639655.2 Falco naumanni
GAACCAGTTCCAATTTCAGTGGACAAGGATGTGACTCCAGTTTAGACATAAGCGATTATTTCCCCCTCCATACATACACAAGATCAACAAGGAACAGATCTTGAAGAGGACAAGGGAAGAGTTAACTGCTCCTTTCTGTTTTGCATTTGTTTAAGATCTCCAAACCATGCAAACTTTTGTATGTTTGGGTCTTTTTTGGTTTTTTTTAATTCTTACCTGGGAGCTCTCATCACACAAAGGACTGTTGAAAAAGCAAAGAATGACCTGGAAAATCCTCTGGTAGTCATAAAGCTCATAGCAATGTTTATCACGCAGCCCTTCTCCAAGAAATCGGAGAATCCACTCACGTTCTGTTTTGTACTAGAAGCCATAAGAAAAATGTCACCATCAGACACTTCGAAATAATGCCTGCTCGTAAGAACACAAAAAAACTGGTTCCCTGGAACTGCCAGCACAGTGTTTAACCGCTTTTTCTGGACTTCTCAACTTTCATCCCTATCAAATTTAATCAATAACGTCTATCAGGAACAGTTACTCTGTAGCCCAAATATGCACTGATAATGGAACTTTTAAAGTTGCTGTTTCTAAAATATCTCAGTCGAACTCAACATTAATTATCTAAACTCAAATATGAATGTAAGCTAGCTAGGGCAGAACATACTGCTTGTGCTTACAGAGCACACACAGTACAATTAATGATTTCATTATGTGTTACCACTAAGAAACCAACAAAAGAAACCCAGAAATAAGACTTCTAATTCCATTATAAAACAACAAAAAAGATGCCTCTAGAATAAGATTTCATTGCATTTTAATGGCTTTTTTCTATTATTTTCTGAAGAATTAGTGGATATCTAAGGTGTAATTCTTTCATTACCTCAAAATCAAAACTGTAGAAAAGCTGGAAAAACCCTGGTACTTTCCTCAGGTCCAAATACTGGTGTGACAGAAGGAATCTGTTCACCTTTATGTACATGTGCTCCTCTGTGAAAAGAAACAATGGTTATCACAGAGGACAACATTCCCAATACACTACCACGTAGAAAAATAAATGGAACCTGTATTTTCCAGTGTTTCAGCTGTCAGAACAGTACATTAATTACAGCAAGAAGGCCTTAAGCTCTAAGGCTGATTATATTGTTGGCCATCCCTCCTCTTCTCTTCCCTAAACTGAAAATCTCTTTCAGACTGCACACAAAGCAGGTGAGAAGATAAACATTCAATGTGGCACTGATTTCAGCAAATCCAGTGTTACTTCATTGACAAAATAGAAATCGATGGCAAAGTGATAAGCAAATCTCTCTGCATTTCAAGACCAGCATTTCAGATTAGGCAATCATAATTTTTAACCTACAGACTAGACATGTCCTGAATGAGCAGTAGAACAAGTTGCCCAGAGGGACTATACAGTCTCCATCCTTGGAGGCTTTCTAGGATTAGTCTAGAGGTCTGAAGGTTTTCTAGGATAAAGGCCTGCACAAAGCGGCCCATTCTATAGCTGGCCCTGCCACAGGCAGAGGGTTTAGCTAGAGACCTCACAAGGTCCCTTCCAAACTGAACTACTCCCCAGTGCTATGATTTTCTTTTGCAACAGTGACTTACGTACACTCAACATCTAAGGACACAAAGACACTTGGGCCAACCTACTCTGATCTGCTGAACAGGACCCACACACTCATCTAGTCCTCTGTCCGCTTCCAACCCAAAACTACGAGGAGGCAGTGGCTTCATCCCTGATGAATCGGGCTGGTTTTATACACCGATCAAAATGGCACTTCCCACTTCTCCAGTACAGCAGTCTACACAAGTACTGAAAGTTTTTCTTTGGAACACAGGAGAGTCATACTTCATGGCTCCTGCCAGTGTCACAGCTATCTCATCTTTCAGTATCGGTCAAGGACATTACTCCATGCACAGTGACTCACCCCAGGAGTACAACATGCACAGTAGGTTACAGTACCTGGCTTCAGAATCTGCTGTGCCACACGAGCGATGTAGAGGGTCAAAGAGAAGGTAAATCTGAGGTTCGGCTGCCTGATTCCATTTTGCACAGTATCCAAGAGATACAGCAACTGTAGCACAAGAACCCAGGGGAGAAAAGCTTGAACCGTAACCCAAACATATACAACAGGAGAGCATGAATGCGTAAATAAGCTTTTAGGATATTTCATAGCCATAAATCGAATACCAATCCCATCAGGATTTCCATTCCTACAAACAGAATTCCCAAGAATTTCTAAAACACATTTTCCCGCCTTTTTCTGCCCACTGATTACAAAAGAAGGAAACACAAAGCAATAGAAGAGAAACAATGGAACAGAGGATAAAAAGTTTCTTTTAGCTCTTTCACCGTGTGCATGTAGATGGACTCTCCCTTAAGTGTCCATGACCTAAAATGTCTAACCTGACAAAACTATAAATTGAGCTCAGTCTTACCTGACTCTTCTCTCGAAAGCGAGCTCCTTCCAGATGAGAACGAAAGGAAGCCAGGACAAAATACGCCACTGCTCTCATGTTGGAATCATAGCTGCTAAGGGCAGCTACTGTTAGGCCCAGGGCATTGACTTCAACAAACTTGTGACATGCCACTACACACTCTGTATGGGAAGAGGTTAAAAAATGAAAGAAGAACACCCAGAGCATTATACTGACATGTCACAGAGAATAAAACAGCACTGTAATCCTTAATAAAACTTCTATTCATAAACACCAATTTCTAGATCTACCCCTACGAACTATTATTACACCGCAAGCTGAAGGCTCCTTCAGCTAACAAAGGTATCCCACAAACCATTCTGAACAGGAATTCTTTTACCTGTTTCAGAAAAATTAAGTACAAAGAAGAACATGAGGGAAAATTCTCCTCAAAACATTTTCTGGGCAATTGATAAGCCTGTGTCTGAAAGAAAGATAGCATAGCCAACAAAAAGCCAATCTGCACTAAAGAAAGAGCTTCCGTAAAAAAGTGGACGGGAGAATAACACATAAATAAGCCATTAGCCACACCAGTTGTTACTGCACAGGCATGAGTGATTCCGCTGGTAAGGCACGTTCCAAGCAAAGTACTAAATTATACCCCTACGTTCTTCTGGGACAAACAAAATCCAGCAATGAATAGTAACCAGCCAAACAGAAAACACACCCTTGAATCCAACATTTATTTTCCATAGTGTTTTACCATTAGAATTTAGAGTTTCTCATTTAAGGTCTGTGTGTTTTGAAAAGCTTGTGCCATTTCTACCCACTGATGGCTAGAAATGGCTTGATGTAAAAACTCCAGAATATCTCCTGTGCTATTTCTGTTCCATTTACCAGTAATGGAATATAATGGCACCTCAGTTGTATTTTATCAGCTAAACTGCAAATGTACTGCAGTCCTCCATTTAGCAACAATATTCACATATTTTCTTGTAACTCACACTGAAAGTCAAGAGGACGTTTCTAAGAGACATATTCTTATTTAAGAAGAGGCTGTAGTCTGACACGTACGTATACTTGGCCTACTGATTTCCTCCCCCACCAACACCCACACACAACTAATATATATATATATTTGTGTAAAAAACACAGATAATTTATGTCCCCACACCAGCAGCAGGGCTGTTTCTCTCATCTTCTCCTCAACTGCCAGAAGTTCTACTTCTGTTTCATGCCTGGCAGTTTCATAGCCAGCTCTGCTAGTTACGGGCCAGGCAGTGGCAAGGTCTCTACCTCCCAGCACTGCCCCCCAGCCAGCCCACTGCTACGTGACCAATGCAAAGGCATCACTGAATTGCAATAACAGATCTTTTCAGCAAGTGGTTTTACAAGTTATTTCAATAATAACAATTACTGTACACTTCCCTACACCACTCCTCACCAAAGCACATCACGTTTAACAGGCGTAATGCAAAACACCTCAGTCATTCTCCTAGTGAGGAAAAAGATCCCTCAATTTGTTAGCATGGGATCTCTCTCACATTACCAGAGCTCACACAGATACAGCTCTACCCCCCACTCTACCTCTAGACACTGAGCAAAGCCACCTCCTGACTACCAAAGTAAAAATGGTGAGAGGAGTAGCAACAACAGGGCAGGAGAAAGAGAAACAGAGCCCAGTAAGACACCTAATCTATGCCTTCTGCTACCTTCTGCCTGTGGCAAAGCAACTCCACACCTCCCACTCCTCAGGCAAGATGCAAGGTAAGCACTGGGAAATGGATGCTTTCTATTGAATCCTAAGTGAACATGCAAAGATAATCCAAAATTTGTCTGTCTGCAGAGGCTTCCTCATCGCTTAAGGACATCTCACACATAGCCCTGACCTATACAACATCCCCTTTTCAGTACAGAATCAAATATACTTTGTATGCCCTTTCACAGCAAGCCACCACACAGCTCTCCTTCAGACTTCAGTTCTTGAGAACCACTAATGTACACCAACTAGACAGACAAAGTGAATAATTTTATGGGGTGGTACCACATAATGAAATCCAAGGTCATCGCTTCAGCAGTAAAGTTCATGCTGGTCACAGAAAGATTTATTTGGAAAACTTTCTTTCACTGAAAACATGCAGTGGAAATATTTTCCATCCAGCTGACCTTGGAGAGTGTGTTCATCAACTAACGTAAAATAACAAGCTATTATTAAAAAAAAAAAAAAGTTAATTCTATGTCTGACATACGGTTTGTTTAAAGTACCTTGAGAACCGTGATGGAAAAGCTTTTCACAAGATGCTTATCAGAGCTAAAGTTAGACAGAACTCGCTATCTGCCCAACTCCAGATTCTTTGCTCAGTGAGCATTAAACACTGTGCAGTAAGTCTGTGTTTATAAATTTAGCAGTTACATAACATCTGTGCACAGGGCACTGTGCAGCCAGTACAAAGAGCAAATAAATAAAGAGGAATTGGGTATTCCAAAAGCAGCTGACATGGTTTAGAAGCACCATGGGACTTGAACTCATAAATCACTTGGGCCCTTTAAAAATGCCCCTGTTAGGACACAGACTCTTAGCGTGGCGCAGTTAAGGGAACTATTTTTCCCCTCTCCAGTTTTAAAGTCTGCCTATGTCAGGATAGCCACTGCCTCCACAGATCTGCAAGAACACGATGTGCAAGAGCTCCCTCAGCCCCACTGCTCCCACACAAGCGTTCATCATCCCTGGCTGACTCTAGCACTGCTAAGGCTGACCTGCAGCCACCAAATCCCTCCCACCAGTTAAGGTGACGGCCTCCAGGCTAAGGGTGATGACAGGTATGTGACAGCAGCACTTTTTCCAACTATTACACCCAGGTTCAAAAGACACTGACTGTCCATGCTCTTCGTCTATACCAACCTCAAAGATCAAGCATTAACTGGATTGTCTAAGATCCCTCCTACTGCAAAACGCCAAATAGTTCTGGTACCTTTTTTCCTCAGGAGACAAAAACACAGTTCTTTTTACTGTTGTCAAAATTATACAGAGCAGTTTACAACTATGAATAAGTATAGGCTAAGAACACACAAAACAGGTACTGTACTGTAAGTGCACAGGTGAACAAAGAAGAATTGTAAGTATGATCTCACTGAAAGACAGTTACCATGGTGCTTGCCAATTGCTTCTGATATTATTGTTATGGAAAGCCAAATCCATCTATAACTACACAGTGATTAACCATAACCAATCAACATAGGGAGGGAGCTGGTTAGGAAATTCCTTATGATACTTTGATCTTTAAGTGTTCTCTAAATAGTGTACCTGTGAAGTACAGCAGAGATATGCATATGCGAATCAGGGTCACGTCAAACAAGAGAAGTGAGGCTACGCAACTAGTTTTCAAGCACCATGTTGATCTCACCAAACTTTCCAACAATTCTGCGCACAGGCCTGTTCATGACAAACTCCACGCATCTCCATCTGATGGAAAATGAGTTGGCTGAAGCTTCCCTATACTGCAACCACAGCCTGCAACAGGCCAGCTCTCCAGTCAGTGCAGTCACAGTGCCCCTCACAGAAAGCAGCACCCCTGCGGAGATTCACTCTGGTCAGGAAACAACTTCATTCTGGCTGATGATCCAGGGTGATCCAACCAGAAACGGTGGTTTCTGCTTTATGCCCAGAGAACTCCACAACATTGCAGGGCACATTCTCCAACCTACTCTACCTCTGCCCAGCTCCCACTGAGAGCACAGCTGAAAGGAAGGAGCCGATTACGGCTCCCAAGAACTCAGCCCCAAAGCAGCCCCAGATCAGAGCAGTCCTATCAGCTGCAGGTGGGGCACTGCACGTAGCAGCAGAAGGTACCATCTCTCCCATGCCTGTTTTGCTCATCAAAATGCTATGACACCACAGCTGATGCAGTATACAGCTCTACACATTCACCAGAAAAAAAATACAACTTTCCAGTACGGAATATTCCCTGCTGATCCCTCTTAATTTTCTTATTACGTTGTGTGTGGATTTTGTGATATACAGAATGCTAGATCAGAGAACATAAATCTTTGTCTACTTTTGTTTCCAGTTCCAGTTTAAAAACCCCTCCTCATCTTAGGCAGATTGGTCCCTCTACATAGGGTTAACCCACCACATTTAACAGAGATGTGAGGGAGCACCTAGTCATCTGAACACGAGCAGCTTGGCAGGAATGCCCATCTGCTGCCACGTCACTCTGCTTCTGAAGTAGCCCAATCTCACTAGTTATATTGCATTACTTGGAAAAGTGCTTTAAAAAAACCCCAAAAGTTTAATGCCAATTATACCTTGTTACTTTTTAAGTCATTCTGAAAATTACAGTGCAATGCAGCAGATAGTTAAATGATGTATCTTTCTTCTCTCCAAAGCAAGGCACAAATGTCTTTGTGGCACTAGCTTTTAGATGAAGAATAACAGAGCTACACAAGGAGCCAGACAGCTCCTGCAGCACAGTAAAATGACACTAAATATCAAAGAAGAACATTCACTTTACCTGGTCTAGTCAGTTCACTGAAGAGCTGAAGTAGGAAACAAGGATCATAGAAGTCATCAAGACTCTTGACACTTTCATCTCTATATAGTGACTCCTGTACCTCCTGAAACCAAATTCAAACCAGCATTTATAAGGAGCAACACAACTTTCCAGCTTGGTTCCAAACTTCCCCAACGAATTCATGGTGTTATAAAGGTCTGGGAGAGGGCAGTCAACAGTAACTCTTGCAAAAATGTAATGCAACACAGTGTGAGACATGCTTGTGTTTAAATCTGGCTTTCACTATCATGGTTCCAAAACTATTTTTTCTGACTAGCACTAACTGGTATAGAAGCACATTATCAAACTGTATGAAAGACGGAAGAGCTCACTGTCAGTGGATCCTTGCACAGTCAAATTTAACAACTGTTTAGAAGTCAAATTCTGGTCTCACACATGGCAATTTCTGCACTGCTGCACAATCACACCTGCCGACAAGATGTGGTCCATATACTGCAATTAATTTGAAAAGTGCTCCTAAATAATTAATTCCAGCCCTCATATGAGCTTAAATTACTCTCCTGATGTAAACAATCTGCAGTGTATTACATGAATGCAAGAAATTAATTACTGAAGTGAAAGGCTCTTTTCCTACATCAAGAGAAGGGTAATTCAGCAGTGTGAACCAAAGCACCTGTGATGACAGAAGACGGCGATGCTGAGGGAAAGACAGAATTGTCTTCATCATCTTTTCTCGGTCTAGCAGGCACAGAATCTCTTCCATGCTTGGCTGCTGCCATAGTGACTTCCCTAGACTCTTGCAAGTCTTGTGATGCTCCACAGCTGCTGGACCCCATAGGAGGATTCTTAAACATTGTTAAAAGTAAAGGCATTAGTCAACAGACTGCTAGCACTGAGTGAAAAGCAATTACAGAGGATATAAATTAGTATTTAAACTTTCCCTTCACTTGTACTTCTTATCCTGTGGGAACTTGAAACTAGAATTTGTTTCCCTGGCAACACCTTTTTCATCCATCCAAAAGCTTTTCAAATTCAGTCTGATGGTGTATCATTAACTATTTCCTACTCTGTTAATCCAAGTCAGAACTTATCTTCTCAGAAAAAAATGCTTTTTTATTTAAGCTATAAATGCAGGTAAGTAAGACAGCAGCTGCATGAAGAGACAGTGATGAAGACCTAGTCATACAAGGTTGTCTCAAAAGCAATCGGTATTTCAAACCAGCATCACAGTGGTTCAGTAAAACAAATCCTCACTCTCCTCCTCTGAGTTGCTCCTTGGACCCCTCTTACTTTGCCGTTGTGCTTGAAGTGCTAATGATATTGTCATTTTTTATGTGGGTCCTGCCGGCAGCATGCCTCACTGTCAATGAAGCAGCTAGAGGGGCGATGTTAGGCTTCTTATAATCCAGACCCTGGAGGATCCCATTTGTAACACAAGTCGGTCTCTGCTGGGTTACACATACAGCACTCCTGAACGTTCTCTAAATTCACTCAAACTCTTCAGTGCTGGGATCAAACCTAACCAAGTGTTTGGCTACCAATTCACTTCAGGGTACAGTATAAAATTGTTTCTCCTTTAAAAAGGCTACAAAATTTTTTGGACCTAACTACCTCTGAAATCAGTCTCCTCCTCACATTAACACCCTCCCATTTGCAAACACTTCAGTGAAGACTTATGCAGGATGTGGCAAGTGCCAGAGCCCTGGCTTCTGGAAGCCTCTTTGATTCCCTACTAACAAAAACTTTCCTGTCCCCCTTTATAGGCTGCAAGGATTATCTATATTCTCAGACAAAGCTAAGGGAGGGTCTTAATTCAGAGTCCAGTCCTGCTCCAGCTGCCTGAGCCAGTACTCTTGCACTGCTGTTAATATTTATGCCTATACCTCAAAGACAGAAAAGTGCATTTCAGCAAGGCAGACCAAAAACATCAGTGTATGTAATAACTGTTAGCAACAGACTTTCCTGTGGACTGCTTGGGCACAGGGCCTGAAAAGAAACTTATTATTTTAAACAATACATGGTTCTCTCTTAGGAAGCCTGTAGATTTATTGCAAGGTTGCGCTGTAAGAAGAGCTACAGTTCAGACTGGTGAAAGACAAGGACGGCATTGATACCATGTTAGTACCCCAAAACTAACAATACACGTGTTAATGCAAGAGATTACATATCACTCCTCCACTGGCATATTTCTCTCCTCTCCAGCAAAACACCAGAGCCAAATATCATGCACACAGGGGCAAGATTATTGAAAAGGGCAAAGACTGTGCTGAGTGCCAAATCCTGTATCCCAAGGGAACAAGGAAAGGGAAGAATTCCTACACTAGCTTTGGCCTTCATCTGTGATGAAATCCCTATAGTGGGCTCTTACTGTGGAGAATGAGCAATTACTGAAATAAGACAGTCCCTCATCTAACCTACAGACAACCAAAAGTTTGGGCAACACACAAGAATTATGTTAAGAATAGGAAATACATAGAAAAAATGTTTCCAAAAGCAGCATTCACCTCTAGGTTTGACCTTGCTCGCTGCTTATCTCAGTTAAATAAGTCCCTGGAAAAATGCCAATTGTGAGATTGCTTATTTGTGTGTAGTTAATTGAACAAAGGAAAGTAGTCAGCTTACCTGGAATTTATAAGACTTTGATTATTTTTCTCATATAACCGAAGTAGTAGCAGTATCTTCTGATCTAAAAAACAAGATGAACCCCGAAGTCAGTCACCTATGAAGACAAAAACCAGATCTAGAAGGAAGTACCTTTTCCAGGATAACACACTTACCTACAGCACTCAGTGTAGCCCCGTAGGCACCCAGCAACACAGCAAGGTGGCTGCTCTCACAGAGAGAAGGGCTGAGCTTCACAACTGTCAGCAGTATATCCACCAAGGCCTCTGAAATAAACACGCAGCTTTAGCTTTGTTGTTCTATCTGTTAGATAGTGCATATATAAATACACATATACTGCCCTCTCTAAATAGATGCACACACAGTACTGTACATTTTAGATCTATCTCTATAAATACCAAAACCCATTCCCCTGACTTAACAGAAGGATGACTATGATGCATTTAATTCAAGTGGAAGAATTTTTTTTTAACAATGTTAAAAAAGTATTTCCAAGCTGGAAACAGATGTCATTGTGAAACTTTCCATGCGTACATGTTTGCTCTCTGGTTAAAAAGAAGTGCTATACCCTATCCCACCATACCATAGCTCCCTCCTCTCCCAGGAAGGCATCTTAAGTTAGCTCAGGAGTTGCACAGAGTAAAGGCAGACATCTCAGCAACCTGCCCAAGCTACTCAAGAAGTTAGAGCATGAACTTTTATGTTCTCACCCC
Source organism: Falco naumanni (assembly GCF_017639655.2). Classification (NCBI taxonomy): domain Eukaryota; kingdom Metazoa; phylum Chordata; class Aves; order Falconiformes; family Falconidae; genus Falco; species Falco naumanni. Next base: position 75,693,754 of record NC_054055.1, read on the forward strand.
AGCCGCAGTAACTTGTCAAAATGCTTCTACACTGTGCATTGAAACAGGGGTCATCGCTGCAGAATCCAATTAGTTAGCAAGCTACAGGAACTCTGCCCTGGGGCATACAAAAATTACCCACCTTTATTTTGTAACTAGCTAAGAAACAGATCAGGTAAGTGATCAGGTTACTCAAAGGCAAACAGGGCATCTGTGGCAGATTCAAGACTTGAATCCAGTTTTCTTTACTCCCTGTACCTGAAAAGGCATGGGCCTTTCCCCCTAGTATCTACAGGAATACATAATGTCAAAACAAAACAGATCATAATGACAACAGCCTGAATGAATGCACTCGACACCAAGCTTCTGAATTACTGACATTAGCCTCAAAGAATCCATCTTCCTGCCCTACAGCAATACATTCAAAAGGTAAAACATGTACAACAGGCAGTAAAATCTATTACTTAGTTTTAATTTCACTAAATTTGTGACTTCACAAGGGCTTTTTGCTCTTTTTAGATGATTTAAAACTTTAAAGTTTGTTTACATGTTGCTCACCGATATACACAAAACTGGTTATCAACATAATGCTCTGAGAATTTCCTCCCCTTTTTATACAGCTTGTCCAGTCAGAGAATCTGAAAACCCCATACAGTGGGCAAAGTTGAGTGTATGTAGATTAAATGATTACTTCAAGATCAGTTGGCAGAGATGAAGAAACAAAGCCAATCGTACATGTGAACAAGCACCCAATTTATATTGCTCATGAAAGGATATTTCTCTTGAAAGGTTACAATATCAAATACACATCATTAAAATTAACTTTTTTGATACAGCTTGCAAAATCAACTTAAAATCTTCTGTATCAACCTATTTTAAAACAGGTTTAAAGGTCACACACATTTCTAACAGGAACTATATGCACTTCTGTGATCTTATGCTAACATCCTCACAGAAACCAAAAGAACCAATTCAAGATTTCAACAGGGTTCACAAAACTAAAACCAACCAATCAAAAAAACCCAAACCCATCTCTTCAGTAGTTTTAGAAACATGTTTAAAACCAGTAGTAATAAAATTAACGCAACATTTGGATTCAAGCAGAGGTAGAATTTAAAACTAAACACTAATATTCCAGAACCATTCAATAGCTCTGCAAGTATATGTAGGTGGATAGGTTACTGGATGGATAGAATATAACGTGAGAAAGACAAAATTACTAAATAGAGTTAAAGGGAAGATGATTAAAAAAATACCTCTTGTCTGTGTGTTTGTGCCATCTTCTTCTCTTGACCTCAGTATGGCTGACAAAAATAGAGAGTGCTGCGTGACCATCATATGAAGTTTGGAGAGCTTGACTAAGCTCTGACTAAGTGTGGATTCTTTCTTGTATAATAACTGAATAGCAATGTTCAGGACTTTCAAAAATGCTTCATCTCTGTAGCGGTACCTTTAGAAGCAAGGATCACAGAAGAATCAAATCCCAACCAAACCCAAGGAAAACTTATTGGAAAAAAAAAACCTGTTTAAGAAATGAGAACTTTGCAAAGAAAGCAAACATAAAAAATCAAAACAAAGACAAAAAAAGAAAATACATGCACCTTTTTCCCTGAGCCATTCTCATTTAATTCTTTTTAAGCTATACTGACATCCAATTATAAACAATAAAAGAGAATCAACACATAGTCACACTTGTGGCTGCACTGATCTTAATAAAGTACTGGAATTTTGCCTACTAACACGTCAGGCAGAACAGATTAACACTTCAGATTAACACTTCTACCTCCACAAAAGCTAAGACTATCCTAAACTATTTTTATTTCTTTTATTTAAATGATTTACATTTAAAGGTGAAAGATCTGATTCTGTTTTCATATGAACTGTATTTAAGAAATACCTTAAATAAAAACAAGTTATATGAGCATAAAGCTTCTTTATGCCAGTTGAAAAGATGATAGTCTAGCTATCCAGTTAGCTATGTTAGTTATGCTAACTGAAGCACAAAATCCAATGCCTGCAGTTGTGCTGGTTCAGGCTCCAATGAAGCCACGAGTATGACGTGAAGTGCATCCTGAGAAACAAGGAGCATTGTCAAATCTGACTGGATTCAAGGGAGATAGTATGTAACACAGGACAAAGCCAAGTGAACAGAACTGCACCTCCTACGGCACCTTTGGTGCATCTCAAAATTACTTACTTGAGTCCTGTCTTCACAAGGTTGTACCACTCATCTGGGTCCACTTCTTCAACGAGGCACTGTGCACACAGTAAGTAAAAACAGGTATTTACATTTAGCACAGAGAGCTTCTGCAGATCAAGACCAGCAATTTTTGTTCAACAGACACACTAACAACATGCACGCCAAGCACTCAGGTGAGATAACAGGAAAGAAAGGTCTTGGATACAAGAATCCTACCTCCTGATTCAAATGAAACTGCAAGTCTTGTTTTGTTGGTCCTGGCAGCAAGGGAATATATGGGCTGTACGCAATTAAAAAGTAAGCTGCTCTGTAGGTACCAAAAAAGCCAGAACCTTGAAACTTCACACTCCCAAAGTGTGAAAGGAATAAAAAGCTGGCAAGTCAAAGCAATAGACTCAGGTACTAGGGTTTTGTGTACCTACCATGTGCTTAAGCTAATCAGCCTTTGTGGCAAATATGGATGGCTGGGTGTACATGTTCTTGACAAAAAGTGATCTTCCCTGAAATGCTATAAACCACAAAAAACAACAATCAATTTTAAGAAGACTGACAGCTGCACATGCTGGCAGTCCTGATAGTGGTAGCTGCTAACCTCATCAGGCCTGTGAACACCATCAGGATGAACACTATGAGGTGGCCCCTCAGGTCCTGCAAGACTCTTGTCCTGCACAGTCATGTCCTAAGAGGGAGTCTCACCAGAAGCCAGGAAGCCGTCAAAGGCATTTGTTGCCTGCAGAGACCTTCATTTTTATAGCTTACATGGATCTGCCTACCTTACTGAACTAGTACAGAGGGAATAATCAGGTAGTGTTCTTTATGATCACAGTCTGGATTTCTACCTATTATCAGCCAGATTTCTGCCACAAATTTCAGAGGGTATGACACGTGGGTCTTGTCAGAAGTGTCTCTATCACCTTTTTTTTTTTTTTTAATAAGAACATCCATTGGCAACCTTTGATTTTTAACTCCTGAACACCTCAAACTGTCATTTTCAAAAGGAGCCTGTTAGCAGAAAGCCAACAAAAAGAACTCAAAATTGCTTCTTATAAAGGATTAACTCCACAAAAGCTACTGAAAGCCCATAGAAGCCATAATCTATAAAAATAGATTAAATTAAAAATAGAAAATAAAGTCCAATCTATGTTTACCCAAGACACGAGCATAATAACACATATACACACACAGTCATATTCTGGCAATGCAGATAAAAAAAAGTCTCACCAGTAATTCTTCTAGCCTCAGCAGCATGGACCTCTCTGTTTCTCCCTTGCTTTCATCTTTACTGCTGCTGTACATGACAATTAACCCCTTCATGCAGGCTGATAACAGGCATCTCCTCCAGGAATGCAGCTCTTCGGAGTTTTCAAGCACTCTAGATATGGCATCTGCCACTGTCCAACTGCAGAAAGACATTTATTTATTTATTCATTAATGTTGTAACATGCTTTTTGTATACGTTAAAGATGTCTCGCTGCCAAAGCATAAATTACAGATTCTTGGAGGAGAGGATGTTGTTGTTGTTCACAATATTTGTATTCATGCCTATACTATGACAACGCTTTATAAGACAAACCAAATTCTGAAACAAGGCAACAGGATTTGCCTACCTCTCATTACTTTCTGCTTTCTCAAGAGCAGCAGGAAGCTGATCAATAAGGTTTTGCAGCCCTTTGCTTTCTGAAGATGGCAACAACTTTGAAAGAACTTGCAGTTTCACAGTGGTCTCGTGCAAGGATTCTGTGTCGTGAAATACACTGCAAAGCTCCTTCCACAGAGCTTTCCTCAAGACAGGTTTAACACCCGAGACAACTGTTGGGAGACAGCAGGGGACATAGGTTCCACCATCGAAGTGTGTGAAGCAACAACAGACTTATAATTACAAAAATCCCAAATCACTTTTCTAATCAAGGCCCAGACTACTTAGTTTCTAGGAAATTATACTGCAGTAGCTGCTAATCTGCTATAAAGAAGTGCACTCTGTATTGTTCCATAGTGCCATCAGGAAGTATTTAACATACCTACCAGACAATTGCTTGCTACACAGCTGAAATGACCAGACAAGGGCAAACAATGCAGACCTTCAAAAGAGGTACTTCCTGATAAGAAACCTTGTCCTTGTATCTCAGGAAGGACGAAACTTCACCACTTCACTGACCCTGGGCTCAAAGGAAACGTTCTCTCACATGAACAGACAGCTAACGCAGATACCTTATAAATCAAGTCAGCCAGACAGCAGTTTCCCCCTTCTGTTCAAGCACAAAACCACTGGTGTGCATTAGGTGCCAGAGAAAAGCTTTAGTTCTTTAGAACCATCCTCTACTTTCCTGTGTGCTGACAAGGTCTTTTCACTACTTGAACTTCTCCTAGACAGAGCTAGCATTCTCCACCAACAGCTACAGTCAGGCTGTTTCTGTTGCTATTTACATTTATAGGCAGTAAAAGAAATGAAATCAAAGAGATCGTGTTCTGTTTAGCTGAATCCTAACTCGTAGAAAATTTAACAGCCTTGTCAATTTAATGCCACCATCGATTTGGAAAGTTTTGGACTGCCAGCTTAGGAAGGCATTACTGTAGGAAGCTATATTTGGAGATTTATTTTAGAAGAAAGTTCTGGACTCTTACACTCATTAAAGTGAAAGCTTAAATTCTGCAAAACCATATGGCTATCACATTCCACTCACACAGATAATCCATCTATGCCCAAGAAAAAGTTTTAACCTCCTGTAGTAAACCAAGATAAGCATAAAGACAGGTTTTTCACATGCACTAAGTATTAAATAAGGGCTTCAAAAGAAAAAACTGAGCAACAACTGTAAGAGTACTTTGCTTCAGTCCAACAGTCAACCTTCACTACAGTTCCTTACCTTTCATGCTGCACAGGTTCTTATAAGAGAATCCTTAGCAATTAGGTAAATTTTATCACCTTTACTCATTGTGCTGAGTATCCAAGACTTTAAGGCCAGCAGAGCCTATGCTGGAAATTTGGCCTCCCAAATCACAAAGAGGGATTAGTTGTAACTTTACCTGAAGAAGGTCGGGTGAAATCATAGTGGTCTCTGCATTGCAAATACACATTAATGAGTGGAAGAAAGCTCTCCATGTTTTTTCTGAGGTACTTTCCGGTGACACTGCTCAGACACCACAGCTCGAACTGCAGCAGGTGAGTCCTACAATGTTTTATCAGCATGCCCACAATGGCAAGGGAGGTTTCTGACCTCTGGTTAAGGCAGTGAACGTGCACCTCTACGCTGACTGCATGTGCAAGGACTGGCTCACTTTGGAGAGCCTGAAGGAAAACCTTCTCCAACTCTTTGCTGGCTGATGCTGACATCAATATCCCCAAAGCTTTAATGTGCTCTGTGGACAGCAGCAGTTCTCGTTGGGGCTGCATTTGGTAGCTCTCTGCGAGGAGCTGCACCAAAATCTGTCCATAGAAGCTTAATTGTTTCCCTTTTTTAGGGGATTTTTCAGATTTCTGAGTAGTCAAGCTTGTTTCAGGAAGTTGCAGCATGGTTAAAGTGATCTCTTTCAGCTGAGCTGCAGCCATGTATGTGTGCAACTCCTCCAGAGCCTCCAGCTGGCGAGACTTCTTGGAAGAGACATGGCTTCTGTCTTTCCCTGCAGCCTGCAGCTCTTTCAAGACACTTTTTGTAATAGCTTCAAAATACTTTGATAACACCTGTTTGCGATCCATGCTCTGCAACATCGGGGCACCCGTTTTCAACAGCTGGAGCACACCAGAATTGAGGTGAGCCGAGAGGAGCTTCACAGTGACAGGGTTTAAATTGGACCGAGGAAGAGAACGTTGTTCTAAAGCCAGGAACCAACTCTCCAGCGTAGGATGTCTAAAAATCAACATGAGTGTATCTTCTAGTGTCTGTAACAAATGGTTGTAACAGTATCACTGAACAGACAATTACAGCTGGGGGCTTTAGGGGGGCGTGGGGGGGTGGTGTCTAAAAATCATTCATCTGCCTGTTTCCTGGAGCTTGTTAATTACAATTACTGAACAGAAATTGTGTACTAACTGGTCAGAGGATAAAAATATTAACTAATTGCAAGCACATAAATACCATTCTGCCAACATTTATGATGTGGAAGGCATGCCTCCACTGAATGTTCTCCACATCTGAGCACATTTACAGGGAAAACTGTGTATTGTGGGGTTGTCAATAGAATACCATTCTAATCTCCACAAGTCCACAGAACAGATGAAAGGAGGGGAAAAAAGTCCCTCCTTCAAGTACATAATTTTCACAACCAGGCTTTATACAAGGCTTAGGGAAGAAAATTTCTTTTGCAAAGGTCAGAGATCTATGTCAGGACCTCTCCTGATGGTATTCCAGATCAGGGGTGAGACTGTTGATGATACAGCTTGGTCAAATCTCCAGACAGTAGTTTTGTGACTGCTGGACCACATGCTCAAAGTTCCTAAGTCCTCCTTTAGACCTCACCAGCATCTCTCTGCATCAACCTGTTTCCATTCAATTACAACTCCATGAAATACACAATGCATGATATCCTGTTCACTCCCTGCCCTTCTGAGGATGTGGCAAAAGCTACAGTAATACTTCTACAAAGCAGTAAAATCCTATTCAGTCCTATTCCTCACACAGGGAGCATGTGACGGACACACTTTAATCTTAACTGAAAACCCAGAAATCCTCATGACCATTACCAAGTCACAGCACTCATAGCCTGATCCCGGCTACATCCCCTGTTCTCTGTCACGTTTAGCCAGTTTGATGTTTTGGTGATCAGTGAAAATGTATCAACTTAATTTGAGCTCAAAAATTGTTCATGTTTAAGATCATTTGCTTTAATTAAAGGTTCAGAAAAACTTACGACTATTTCCCTAGAAAATATATCAAACCAAAGTTTACTAACAATGTCAGCTTCTGGCCTGTGTATCAAGGAATTTGGTACCTTGTCATTTGAAGACTCCTCTGTAATCAGAGATTCCTCGTCCATAAAGAGACCTGATTCAGTCTGATGCTCTTCTCGTTTCTGCTGATTATCCAACTCAATCTGATTTCCCCGGCACAAGCAGCTGCTCAGGAGGTCCACACAGAGGTCAAGAAGGCGAGGACCAAAAGTTTTACTAAGCTGTGAAAATACAGACACCTTGGAAGTTGAGAAAAGAGAAGGATGGGAGCAGAACGATATCCAACAGGAACCAAAATTATGAACTTCCTAGATTACAACCTTTTCAATCACTCTCCTCTGTAGACATCTGATTCTAAGAAAGGTGTCAGGGCACCAAATAAATATTTATAGGTTTTCACGTATACTGTGACTTTTGGTGTAACAGAGGACAGTAAATTTCATTCTCTGGAAAGGCTTCTTATGGAGAGCCAGGAGCTGGATTAAAATCTGGAGTTTATTTGCACTACGCAAAGATCAGTAAGGTAACCCATGCAAAGCAAATTCGAGACTCCTTAGCAGTTAGAAGGACAGAAATTTGTGTACAAATTAGGTGCAGGTTTGTCGGGTGCTCAATAGCTTCAGTGAGAGCTGAGCACATGAAAAAGCTGCAGAACTGGATCCTTCAGTTCTAACAGCCAAATCATTTGTACTTTCTGCATTAAAATAAACCAAACCAACCCACAATATCATCATATTGCTCTTACACTGCCAAAGTTCTCCACTGTGGATTTCAGGTATAGCAACACATGCTTTACTCCTAACAAAAGCTGTTCAGGTGGGAGCTGGGAAGCCAAGTCTTTCAGTTTTGTCTGGATATCATCTTCCAGTAAGGTATTGCCTCCTCTCTCATAGGCTTTCTTTAGCAAAGTGGTAAATACAGAGTCCAGGGCCACAAAAGGTTCTTTGCATCTCTCTCTGTGTTTTTTAAACTATTTAAAAATGGAAAAAAACATAAGAGAAAAATAAAGATAGATATGAATCAAAAGTTTCTTCAGCTACTTTTGTTTTGAAATGAGTTCTGTGCTGAAACCGGGACTGAAGTGCTGGGAGCACATGTGTACAGTCCTGCTGTCACAGAGCTATTCAAAGGTGTCCCATGGGGAATCTGCATAAGGTCACTGCTGGGCTAACAGAAAAACACATCAACACCTAGCACAGGTGGTCCATGCATTCCCAACCCACACCTGGGTGAATTCCAACCACTGTAAACTGGCTCTTTGGGCCCCATCACACATTATGCTACATTGTGCCTGATGAGGAGCTGTAATCTGGGTGATTGTGGACAACCCTTGAGCCCTGGCTTCACTTCCCAACCACAACAAAGACCTCTTGTGTCAACAGAGCAAAGCCCTTGAGCAAATCTGTGTCCCAGTGTGATCAAGAAGCAGTACAGAATTAGCTTAGTGTAAAAGCATTTTCTGATGAAAATGTAACCTTTATATACTGTGAGGTTTTACAGTAATACTAGCTCAAGTGAGTTCTGGTATTCCATACCACAGGTTCCTGAGATTGCTGGGGTATCCAGAGTTTATAGTACTGGTTAAATTGGTAGAGCTGAGGGTACTTAGAAACTTTCAGGGACTGCAGATCTTTATCATAGAGCTGGAACATCAAGCAGAGGGCAAGGGGTTCTCTCTGAGAGTGCAGGAGGTCAGTGAAAACAGCAACAAGATACTCTACAATGTGTGCACCTAGAAAAGAAAAAAACCCAAGTTCTGTTTACAGAAGTAATCTGCATAAGCACAGCCATGAGGGCCACCCTCTTTCCTTAAAGCCTAGGCAACAGGCCATACAGCATCATTTAGAAAAGAACTGAATAGGATTAAAAGGTGTTTGTGATAAGACAGACAGATGTTCCTGACCCACGGAAGTATCTGGAAAAATCCTCCATACAGTAATCCTTGTTGAAGTAAATAACCACCCCCCTTCAAGATACATGCTCAGGTTGGCCTGTTTCCTTCCAGACAAACATAAAACTAACTCTGCCTTTACTCTGTTCTGCTAAACTTGTCTGTAGTTTGGTGGATAAAGACTCCAGCCAAGGACTACCTAAGAGAACTCATTTGTACTGGGGAAACACAGCCAGGTTAAGATGCACTGGTATAAATATGGAGGATTTTCTTTCAGAACTGGGACTTTCAGTCCCACCCCAGATGATACTCAACAGCCAAATACACATAGTACTTAGTGAGGTATGGTGGGGTTGGCAAATCCTGCTCCGAGGCCAACTGCTACCCCTGTGACTCTTCACTCCACCAAGTTCTTTCCTCAAGGAGGCGGTAGAACTTTGCAACATTCACCCCTGCAGCTTCATCTCTGAAGCTGTCTTTGGAAAACATATGCATTTTCTATTCAGCAGCCCAGTCCTCCCTCCCCTAGTGACTGGTCTCAGTGGAAGAGTTGCTACAGGCACTGAAACCACCTTCCTCTCGTGATCTGCGTGCTTGGTGCTTAAAACACTCTGTTACTGAAGTGCAACTGCTTCCAGGCCAAGACTGTCCATGCAGGGGCACTGTGTGCACTGCTCCTCAGTCCCTTCTATACTGTGCATTCTCCTCCTCTACTTCCCTGCATCTCATCGGGGAAAGGTGAGCTCTCTTTTTCTAACCTGGACAAGTTTGGTTTCCCACAGTAAGAGCTCCCTAGAGTCAAACGGCAGTTTGTGCAATGCCTGCATTTCCATCTATTTTCCCTACTCCAGAAACCAAGAGCAAGCTTCTTCAGGGTCAGCAAAAAAGGACAGAAGCACCTCATAAGCTTTAATGCCTCTCTTGAGCAAGGGAACACCATTGATTTGCACCTCCTTCTGCTTGCAATGAAGATAATAAAATGACCCAAGGAACTCACTATGTAACAATGATCCCATTTCCACTCCACTAGCACAGACGATACATAGAAACAAAAAAGTCTGTACCTGTTCCATTTTCAGTCTGAAGCAACAGTACATTCCTGGCTTCTAATGCAGCAGGAACAACAGCACTGAATGGAAATGTTTGGATAACCATGTCTTCATTTAAAGTGAACCCAATTTCTTCATCTAAGCCATCACTGCCCTCAATTAGGACATCCACCATATCCAGGACATCTATTAAGTGAAGAAAACACATAAGCAGAGGGTTCAGACTAACTAGAAAACAACATTAAGTACGGACATAACAGTGACAGGAAATATGTATGGGGAAGTATGAAGGAAGCAGCCACTTCCCCATTAAAAGAACATTCTGAGCAGTCCTTGAAGAGGTTTTCAACTCTACATGGCCAGAGAACCAAATCTTGGTCATGAGTCTTTAACATACAAAGAAGATACCATGCATTCTGTGCTAGCATTACATCTCTGTAATACAGTCAGCTCAAGGCAACTGATCCATATGGTACTGAGTGTTAAACTACCTCATTTATCTTACATTTATGTACTGCAAAATCCTACACATGGACTGTTACAACAGCTAGCACACAGTAAGTTGTCCACGTGTCCACATCTGCAGAATCTTGAGTTTGTCTGCAGTAGGGCTGCGACTGGTCCCAGAAAGCAGGTGCAGCAAAATTCTAGCGGTGTGCCTGGGAGCAAGAAAGTTCCCTGGGCACCTCAGCTCATTCCTCCTGGACGAAGAGATATTAGCAGCCCCAGGAAGAATGGTAATAGTTTTCTTTTTAGTTAGAAAATGCTGCTGCAGGAGCCCGAAGAGAAATGCGAAATACCATTCAAACTGCATCCAAAATTACTTTTGGGGGTAAAATGGTAAGTTTGCAATTCAGACTTCTACTTGCGATACTAAATACAACTGGAGGGCCGGATCCTGTAGGTCCTTACTTCAGCAGGATTTCTGTAGCTATCAGTTATCAGTTTGCAGAATAGAGCTAGAAAATTTAGCACAAAGCCTTAGAAGTCTCTGTTGTTAAGGGAATTGCCACATACCATCAATGTGAGAGACGGGGATGCTGACATTATCAGAGTCTTGTTTAAACATATTAACTTGGAGCATACTGGCTTCCTGAACAAGGTCTGCTGCTTTATCTGTATACGGATAGGGATTTGTCACCAGTTTCAACAGGATCTGTTAACAAAGGTTGACAGAGAAATGTAAGCGCACAGGCTATTATGTCTTCGGGAACCTTATCTTTTTAAGAAAGACCACGTGCTAGAAGTGGCTGGAAGCTGGAAATTTTTTTACGAGGACAACTTCCATATACTTCTGCAGGGATCTGCCCATGGTTACTGCTGTACATGGGACACTGGGTCCGATAGGAAAGGAAAAGTCCACTGCAATTTTGCACCAAAAGTGCTACCACAGACCCAGAGTCCCTGAGGAAAATGCATTGAAAATGAAGCACTGGGCATTTAACATCCTGAAAAGTAAACAGGAAATGTCATTTTTTCTTGTAAAAGATTACAGTTTACTTAGGTCTGATAATTTTGGCAGGTATTGCCACATAAAGAAAAGAGGAGTGAGAGCTACCCCCCCACACACAACACTCTACCCTTCTATCAACAGTGCTGTAATAACAACTTATCTTTCTGGATTGCATTTTCCTACAAATCATTTCACTGTCCTTCCACCCAAGACAAGAAAAAACGTCAGTTCTGTATAAAGAATTACAAACATTGCTCTTCTCAGAATTCATTCACTGATCTTTGACAAGGTTCTCAACAATAGCAACAAAATAATTAGTTTCCATTAATGCTATTCTTGGCATTGTTTATCCAGCTAATTTGAACAGTTGTTACCCTTTCCAAAAACTGAATCACTGCTTCCTTTTTGTCTTCTTTTGTATTATCCAAGTGTTCCAGCCAAACCGAAAGTTCCTTCCACGTGTACTCAAACACTCCGCTGTCACGTAGAACCTGTCCAGAAAACCAAAGGGGGAGTGGGGGGGTGGGTGAGGTGTAAAAAACCCAAAACCAACTAAAATACAGAACAAAAAAAAAGCACAGATCTTTTTGTATAGCAACTTCATATTTTCTTCTTCTTCTTGGAACGAAAGAAAAAAGAGCAGGTTGATGAAAAGAATTATTAGTCACTCTCTTCTCACCACCCCCCCAGTTCAAGAGGCCTTACTCCTACTCTCCAGTGCCACTCTAACTGCATAACGAAGGGTAAAACAATGTATTTTTTAAAACAAAATCTCCCAAGACTGTATCAACTGGCCTTAGCATAACTAGGACCAAGGCTTAGTGTCTTCCTCATGGCTGTTTGCTTACTGATCTCTCAGCAAAGGCAGTAAGAGATGAGGCATGACTATGTTACAGGTGGTGAATGAAACCCACCGAGCTCTGCCAGACACACACAGGCTCTGTATGAAAAGGGAAAGCAGTCCTGAGGCAGAGAAAGGAGGGCTTCTTAAGAATGGCCAAAGTAAGAGGCAAAATGTGGCCTTACTCACTCCCTGCTGATTTTCCCGGTTGCAAGAAACCTCCTTCTGCTCCTGTCTTCACAGAGCCTCTCCTCCTCTCACCTGCTGTCCGCAGCACAAACCCAGTACAACTTCATTTGGTTCTTGCCCTCACACTGACCATGTGTACGGGCTGGATCCCATATGTACCTCGTTCCAAGTATGCTGCAAACACCTATTCACCACACTGGGCAGCGAGCACATGGCGACCTCACTGTGAGTGTTCATTCCCATGCATGTGGAATACAAGACTTCTACAAGAACTTGTGACACAGGAACCAAGCACGTGCTGGGGCAGTACGCACCAGACCTAGAGGCTGTTGTGCTACCTGCAGCAGTGCTCACTGCAGCAGCCTCTCTGCCACTTCATTGCTCAAGGCCTACAGTGCAGGGACACACAGAGAGAAAGCCAGATATGGCACAGAGCCCAGCCAATCCATCTTGCTGGTCCCAGCCTGCAAAGACCCTTGTATGTTGGACACTTTCAATGGAGCTGGTGTGTCCCCTGTCCCATAACGCGGCCCGAAACTGTGCCCTGTAACAGGGGCTACTACAACGCTGACTCACACGCTGGCAAGAAAGGTCCCCCTAAGGCACAGCCAAAGGTAAGAGCCAGGGTAAAGGCTGGCAGGACTTTCTGTTCAACCACGTCAAGTCCTTCCTGTTATCAGTCAGCAGCCAGCACAAATCCTACTGAGGTCAAGGTTGCCTGCACACCAATGATTTGTTCCCCCCACCTTAGTAATTCTTACTTTTATGGGGAGCAGGCTATACTGCTCTAAGAGGGTTGTACATCTTTATAGCATTACAGCAAGAAAAAAAAAAAAAAGTGCCATACCCTTAAAAACAGCCTGTAGGGGGCTTTTGAAAACTACTGATATAAAGGAAAATCATTGCTAAATTAGATTTAATCAGGCTACTTGTGCTTAAAAGACTTGGGCAGATGGGTAAACAGTCAAATAAATGAACATCAGGTCGCAACCACAGCCTGATCCACAGAAAAGCGTAGGCATACTCACAGCTGCTGTGGGTAGTGAGGCAGACACAATTTTACCATAGTCAAGTAACAGGCATTAACATATTTAGACATTTTTGCCTTTCATGAGAGACTTTCATGCTCTCAGAATTCCAGCCCTTATCTGAGGCATTTAAATTAGGAACCTGGTGGCCCTATGCACTGTCTGTAAAAGAAAGGAAGGAGGAACGGCTGTCTGAAGGACAATCCAGATGACAGGCGACTTGAACTACACGATGGTAGAACCAACTGCCTCTCACTCTCAACAAGAGGAAAGCTTGACCAGCTTCCTAACTCTGGCACCTATGTTAAATGACTGTAATTATACAGAATGAATCTGTGCTTTTGTTTCTCCAGACACACAAAATACAAAGGAAACTATCACAGCTCATTTGCTCTACATTTACTCTGTGTACACCACCTCCAGCTATAAAAACAACACTCCTGCTTACAAGAATCTGACAAGCCAATTCATTTAGAGAAAGAAAAAAACAAAGAAAAGAAAAAAGGATTAATTCTTAAATAATTAACTATTTTTGGCAGAGTCTCAAAATAGAAATACACTTGCAGCTCTCATGAAAACAGGCAGGAACAGAATGTGAAATCCAGAAACATGCTTTCTGATTATATGGCACTGTTGAAAAATAAGCAAAACACACTCATTAACATCTATTCTTAGCAGGCTGTCTGCTGACATAACTGCCCTAACCTCACTGCTCCTGTATTCTCTTCAGAGAAAATGAAATGGACTGAATCTAAAATGGGAAACAAGAATGAGTCAGACAGCCTACGTCTCCACTCAGCAAAAGAATCCAAATACACTAGAAAAACTGTACTGGGTAGCTTTTGATTGAGATATTCATTACTATGTGACAAAGTTAACCAGACTTTAATCCCTTGCAGGGATCAAGGGCAACTAAAACCTAATTCAATGACTGTAACTTTGCTTTAGTGGACTGAATATTACAATTGCACCCTGCAACTGAAGCTAAACACAGAAATTAAGTGCACAAAGCTGTATACAAACTTATATGCTGCTATTACTACGGCACACTGCACCAGGAGCCCTGTTCAGGGCTTAGAACAGCTTTTTGGATTTTCTCCTGGTGGGAACAGTTTGGTTTGGTTTCCTTTTAATTTAGGTTGCTACCCCTAATTAGATAATGAAAAGACGCCCAGTTCTAAAAAGATACTGAAAACAACAGCCACTGGTGCCTCCATGAGACTTGTAGTTGATCAGCACTTCTGAAAAGTCAGGTAACTTATTTAAATGCACAGAAGGGGATTTTAATTCATTTTTAAGACAGAAGTATTGCTTGTATCAGACTGTAACAAATAGGACTATTTTGCAAGGCCAGAGCAAACAAGCTAAGGCTTTAGGAAGGCTAGGGTGATGAAGGACGGGTTAAATAAATGAGCATAAAAAAATCATCTCACTTGATCAATGTCAAGACCTTTGCAAACACAAACTACATTGATTTATTACAGTATCAGAATTCATTCAGCCTAGAGGGGTGGGCAAACATTAAAGACATTTTCCTTACTATTTCATCAACTGTTGCAGCAAATGCAGTTGACAACATTTACCTTCATAGAATATTTAGCTCATTGATAGTTATCTGACAGCAAATTCCGGTAAGTCACAAAAAGCAGGAGAGAAGATTCTGTTGGCCACACAACTATATGGTAATGGTATCTGCTTTAAGAAAAAATTTTACAATCCTGAAATTTCAGACCAATGTGAGTATCCTGATATTTCAGATCAAGTGCTTACCTTGATGATCAGTTTTTTGGTTGCAATTTTCAGATGACACTGGTTACTTGTAACAAACATTTTCATCAGTAAATAGAATACTGACTTTTCACCAGATACCTTCTCTGTCTCAGAGACATCCTAAAAAAAAAAAAATATTTACTGGTACAGCAACACCGTACAGGATTATGTTGCACTCAAGTAGGTATGTAATATAATTATATTATTTTATAGACCTGCCTAAAAGGGCCTGAAATTAATGAGATCATTTATACTACTTTGCATTCAATGAGCCAGGAAAAACGAGTACAAGGGGTTTTTAGAAAGTGGAAGAAGAGAGGAGTAACAGAAACACCAACTCATACAAGGGTCCAAGAAAAACACACCTTCCTCCTCAATCATCCATTCTACTTCTATTATCCCCAGGAATTCAGATTTCCTACAAGTACTGTCTGAATAAGAAACGTAATAATTTAAAAGATGGATCCCCAAAGAAAACAATGCAAGTCACAGGGATGCTGCACACTACCTGAACATCAAATGACAATCCTTCAGCCACCTCCCCTGCTTTTCTCACTGATTTGCATTTGAGGTCTAACAACCGCAACCCTCTGTAATATTGCCAGATCTGGCTTCTATCTTTTCTGTCAAAACCTGTCTATACCAGAAGCCACAAGAAAATACTAGAGCTTCTTTGCCTGTTTCCAGGTTTTCCTTTGCTGGCTCTTAACTCTCCTCACTTTTCCTTTATGGCCAGCTGGAAACAGCTGACAAGGCAGGGTCACAGTCACACATGCCCATAGGTCTCTCTGCTTCCCCGCAAAGCAGACTCTCTTTCTCTAGACATGCAAAGCAGACGCTCTACAGCTTTCTTATTTTACAAGGCTGCAGTAAAGGAGCAAGCAGGGGCCCTGAAGGTTTCCTGTGAATATGGAGGGACAGACTTAACAGATAACAGAATCTTCCCTGGGAATGGGTGGGATGGCTCCCCTCAGCAGCTCATTTCCTTGGTCTGAAATCTCAGGTGTTCCAGACAAGTGGAAACCAGCAAATTCTCACTTGTGCCCCCCTCCAAAGATAAGAAGAGCTGAAGGAACCCTGTCCAGCTCTTGTCAGGGATGCAAAAATTTCTGTCCTTGCAGAAAAACTTTTCAGCTCAGAAGGGATCCTTCACTAAAGCTAAGACTATAATTCCTACTGGTTTTACAAGAGGGTCATCTCCTAAAATGACTGGACTGGGACTAGTTTAAAACTAGGCAGTGTCAGCTGTAAAGATTTGAGGACAACGGGCCAAAGAAACATAACTCTGCCTTGAAGTCTCTTACCTGTACTCTGAACCAGGCAAATTTATTTGCAGGAAGTTCCAAAGCCACTTTCAGTATGTGGTGCTGCAGAACAGGAGGGACCTCCTCTCGGAGGCCCTTTTCAGTGACAATACCTGAGGTTTGAAAGCAATGCAATCAACTTCATTTTGGTATATCTTCCCAAGATCTCAGAACACTAATCATTTAGGGTTTCAAACCACCACTGTGAGATAAGCTGGCAATCCACACATTTTCGTACCATGACATTCCCAGACAGACTACGATTATGTTTGGCCAACCTAAGGCTGAAACCCAGCCCTCAGCAGGGAGAATCTAATACCTGCCCCTGGCACATTGCGTGTGCATGGGAATACAAAATCTCTTCTATCAGTCTTAGCAACCCTGAGAAGTTGTGTTCTACAGGTAGTAAAGAGGATGCTTAAACTGGAGACCAAAATACAAAATTTAAGTCAGTAACAAATCTTAACACTTATACATTACAATATTTGCTACAGCCAATGGAACTTGTGTCTCTCCATACATCACTTTTATCATCTGCTAATGACTGCTATGGCATAACCTCAGAATTATTCACCTTACAAGTCACAAAGCTGTGCAGAGACCCTCACAGTGTGCTCCAGAAATTGACCTGCTCACACATTAACTACAGTTAAGTTACATACAGAAATCAGCTGTATAAAGCTTTGTTGTCAGTGTGCTTTTCATAGTCCGTGTAGCATCTCTGTGGTCCAAATCAGAGAGAGAACAATTTTAAAAATCACTACAAAGTCTAGCCAACAGCAAGACCAAACAATAAAACTGTACTAGCTGTTTAAACAACTTATTGCTACAAGGTAGAAAAATATGCTGCCTTTGGAGTATGTGTTTCGATCAGGGCAAGGGGAATGAATGGCATCTGAGAGAATGAAGCTTCATGGCTAATTTACACCATCATTTTCTACCACATCATCTTTCATCAAAATTAATATCCAGACTCACTTCATTACATTTGTTTGAGAATGATACTTTATTTCCAGCCTGTTCAACTTTGTTATTTCATACATTCACAAAACCTACCACCAAAGAGATTTCTGACTCACAAAAGGTGTCCTGCCTTTTGTCCCTTTGAAGAAAGCAGACCAATGCAAGAAATAATGGGATAAACAGGGTGTGTGATTTGGTGAGTCACCAAGTATACAAACCAATTAAATATGCTTTGACAGAGGGAGGAAAAACCTCATGCATGAGACAGTTGATTTAGAGGGGGGTTTTGTTTAAAGCCCCTTTTTTCCCTGACAGACTTTTAATTAAAGCATTTACATAACTCCCATCCTTACACATCCCAGACCTGCCTAAAACACAAATAGTTGCTCTAGTTGGGTGGCCTACAAGCTTTGGTGACCCAAAGACAGCAGTGATGCCCAAACAACATTTTGCTGTCTCCTCCAGTCTCAATTTTAAATGGCTGTATTTATTGTACCACAAACAATATTGGAGGATCTTGCCCACAGCCCGTAATTGTGGCTCATCGTCCTTGCTGCGTTAAGCAGGTACAGAATGTCTTTGTTTACTTCTGCTGTATGAAGAGGAATACCCTCCATGAAGATGACATCAGAGACAAAAATACAACAATATTGCTAAAGTGCTTCCTGATATAGATTTTCTGCAGGAGATAATACCATACAGAATACTACTCTTCTCCCCACACACCACCAAACTATGATAAAATAATTCAAAACACAGCAAATGGGAAAAGATACTTGAATGTTAGAAGGTTTTCCAGAGGAGACCAATGAATTGGTACTTGCTTCTCCCCTACCCCAAACTTAAGTTTAGGTTTATATACGAGTTTAGAAATAATTTACTTATGTTGGATTGTTGACATACGTCTAGGAGAATTAAACACCCAAATCTCATTAAGAGTTGGACATACACCTTGCTCAGAAATATTAGAATTAAAACCCCATAAAGGCCAAATATTTGCAAGAATATAACACAGAAAGAGGAAGACTGTAGTAGAACCTACCACTTAAACAACGAAGTGTATGGAATTTAAGAGGGCAGAGTGCCAGAACACTGCAGAAATAACAACAATAAATGCCAACACAATGAAGAAACTAAAATGGGTTACTTTTAGAAAACATTTCTTGCTCTGTCTACACAGAAGAGCAGACAGTCCCTTTTGCTGTGGACTTTGTAAACAGCCAGAAAAAACAACAAAGGTGATAGAAATACCCATCACATACCTTTTAGCAGCTTGCTAAAATCAAAGTTGCTCCGTGCTACCAAATGGGGCACAACCTTCTGATAAAGGCATATGACCTGAAGCAGTGCAGCTTTCAGAAACAGTGTCTCAGCATCATCTGAACCTAAACAAAGTGTTCACACGATTAGTTTCTCCTTCCTTCATACCAAGAGAGAACATTGTAGGAGCTACATTACCCAACATGACAACTAATAATTCTATTTCCAATAGGCTTGCCTATGAAATGATCAGTTATCTTCCTCATTAACAAGAATAGGAAAAAAACACAGAATCTCCAGTCTCCTTCCCCAGTATTCCTGCGTGAAGACTTTTAAAACTGAATCAGCTTATCCAGTGCTTAAATTGACAGTTGTAATTTCTAATTTGATTTAAAGTGCTCACACATATAAAATGACAGTCTCATCACTTCAACATTCACAATAAGAATCCAATCAGTCACACTGCTGTTCAATTTAAGTCTGAACAACAGAAAAAAGCAAAAGGAAGGATACAGTCATGATGCTGGTTTCTGGGGTCACTATTGTCACCTAGTGCCAGGTAGGTTTGACTGGGAAAATGCACGAGACAGTACAGTTATTTATTTATTTATTACTTCCTTCAGTTAAAGGTTTCTTTCTTTCCCTTCCCTCTTTCAAAATACTACTTCCTCAATGTGACCTCTTGGCAAAAGGAAGACAACAAATACCTGTATGAGAGAAACACCATAACCAGTTAAGGCAGCTGTTTACTTCTTAGGAAAAGCTATCTCAGCAAGTAAATATTCCTTCAGTTTATAACATGAGGACACATAAAAGCTACATGTTATCCAATCACTAATAAAAGGAAGCAAAATAAATGGAGGGCAGCCAAAACATTTTTTTAACACCTACTTTTTTCCTGTTAACTGGGTCTCCCTCAGGGAGCTATGAAGAACTGGATGGATGCCATGCATAAACTTTGTCTTTGTTTGCCTGAGTCTCAGCTCCCATTAAAAAAGAATTCTCTAGTAGCCATAGTGCAAGTAAAGCTGTAACAGGTGAGCTGAGAGTAAGTGATACAGTATTATCATCCTAGTATGCAGAGAAATTAGATAGCTACAGTACTTTAGAGGTTAGCTTCTCCATTGGTTTCAGCAAGCACTCCACCAATGAAGAGGCTTGGAGTGTCAGCACTGACAACTATTTTGCTGCCCAAAACCATACACAGAAGGACATACACTGAAAAACTCTCTGCTCCAGGCAGTCTTACTGTGGCATATGCCCTGTGAAGGCCATGAAACTGGGTGCAGATTTATCTTCAGTCTCTAAGCAAAACATTGCAGGCTGCTAGCCAAGCTACAGAGAGCATCAAAAACTTTCAGTTCCCTGCAGTGCAGCTATGAAAGCCATTCCTTCAGGAGGGACACTGCTTGTGAGAGAGGAAAACCAAAGCCTTCAACTGCAATCCCCTCGCCCACCTCTTCCAGCACTTGCATGTTTCTATTCCTGTGCTACTGCAACACAAGCATTTGTGTAGCCATAGTAAATAACTGCTTCTAAAAAAATGATCTCATTGTAAAATAACTTGGCCAAAAAAAAATCCCTCAAAGAATTATTTTTCAGGCATATCTGTTTCCCTGCCTGTTCTATTGTGTGGCTGCAAAATAAATCTCTTGGCATAGGAATATCAAGGACTGGAGGGTTAATTTCAACAGGAGGAACTGCAGAGCCCTGCACCCAAGGAGGAACAAGCTCATTCACCAGTACATGCTGGGGGCTACCCAGCTGGAAAGCAGCTTGGCAGAAAAGGACCTGGGGGTCCTGGTAGACATAAGGTTGAACATGAGCCATGGATGTGCCCTTGCCGCAGAGAAGGCTACCTGTATCCCGGGCTGCATTAGGCAAAGCACTGCCAGCAGTTCAAGGGAGGCGATCCTTCCCCTCTACTCAGCACCAGGGAGGCCACACCTGGAGCACTGTGCCCAGTTCTGGGCTCCCCAGTACAAGAGAGACATGGACACACTGGAGAGAGTCCAACAAAAACTCACAAAGATAAAGGGACTGGAACATGTCTCCTAGGAGGGAAGGCTGTTCAGTCCAGAGAAGAGAAGGCTCAGGCGGATCTCATCAATATATACAAATGCCTGAAGGGAGAGTGGACACAGCCAGGCTCTTTTCAGTGGTACCCAGTGGCAGGACCAGAGGCAATGGGAACAAAACGAAACACACGGGAGGCTCCCTCTGAACATCACAAAACACTTTTACAGTAAGGATGACTGAGCACTGGCACAGGCTGCCTAGGGAGGTTGCTGGAGTCTCCAACCTTGGAGATACTCAAAAGCCATCTGGACATGGTCCTGGGCAACCAGGTTTATGCAGGGGGGTTGGATAAGATGCCCCTTACAACCTCAACCATTCTGTGATTTTGTAATAGCAGAAAGCCAAACTACTTAACCTCCTAGTAGCAACGGCAGCCTATTTGTCAACCTGTGTTCTTAAGCAATTCTGACACTGGTCAGAATTAAACTGCCCAAAGAACAGAACAAAGCAAAGGTGAATAGTAAATGCACAAGTGACTTTTGGACCCTGCTGAAGTTAATGACCTTATGTGGGATGAGGATTTCACAACAGCCATTCACATACATGTAAGAAGGGGCAAGTCCCCTTTGCTTTGCCTACCATGCTGTTCAGTGACTTCTGCTGTCTCAGTCATTGCCTTTGTAGTGGAGGTATCACTTTCCTTTTTCTCTTCTTGGCCAACATGTTGTCTCCCTTGCTTCAGAAGGGACTGCCAGACTGCCACTATATTGTTCATGTCTGGTAAAAGCTAAAAGCAAAAACAGTAAACTGCAGTAGCTCCCCTCTGTGACACAAAGCTACTGTGATAAAAATATTCACACAACCAACACACACAAGGACTTGCTGCTCTTCACAAAGGTTGTAACTGACCTTGTATACAATCAGAAAAATCAGTTTCCTGTGAAAAATTTATGTTTGGTTCTTCATCCACATGGTACATTTTCGACTCAAGTGCTACTTGTCTAGTAACTTCTAACTCCTAAGTTAGAAATAACTAAATCTGCTGGTGACAATTTACTTGAACCAGGAAGAGAATTTGCTTCCGAGCCTGCTCTTGGAATTCATTTGCAGCTCAATAGCTGTCAGTGTTACAAATCTGTCTCACAACAAAATTGTTTGCACTTCCATCAGCCAGCTGTGTTAGGAAAAGTAGTCTACTACCACACTAGTTATTAACACCTTTTAATCCAGTCTTCCCCTCCCCTTGCCCAAAGATACTACTATCTCATGGCTCCCAGGCTACAACCACTGGGGAAAAAAGTGCAGAGAAGTAGTTACCAGCTGCAAAACGACTCATGTTAGACCCCAATTTTCTTTTTTATTTTGTACCTTGCTGATGGCTTCTCTGTACAGCTGTACAAATTCCTGCATCATTGACAGCGTAAAGATTTCTGACTTTTGCCAAGTTTCTTCATTCAAACAGTACTCAATATTCTTCAAGGCTCTTCTCAGAACCATTGATACGAGTGACAGTATGCTGTGCTTCACTACTGTGCTGGGTAACTAAAAGGAAGTCAAATTAATGACATTTCAGTGCTTTCTCTTACGCTTTGCATGTAATCTGTACTATGAATATATGCTAAAATTTGTTAACAAATTATTTCCTAAACATTGGCTTGCAGGGAAGAATCTGTAGGTTTTCAGATTCCCAGCCTAAACAACTAGTGAGCATTGGCAGAATTGGTGCTTGAGAATGGCTCTTGGAAGCAGTATCAATGGGGTTTAATTAATTTTCCAGTGCTTCCCCAAGCCAGATTTATGCTGGGACAGACAATATAAAATGTATGCAGTCAACCAACTTAAAAAACTTCTTGGATGATGACACACTTAAACTATATTAACTGGGACAGAAAAATCCACTGACATACTATAGACTACTCTTACATTTAGTCCTTGGGTGAACATTATTTTATTGCACACTGCAGGGACTGTTGTTACCATCACCATAGAAAGCAACCTGGGAAGAGGAATAAACTCCGAAGTCTTAAAAGAATTGGAGATCTCTGGTTGAGCCTCATAGATCTGAAATAAAAATAACAATTTAATCAACATTGATATAGTCCAGTAGAAAACAGCTTCTTCTGGGGAGCATTTCACAGAATCGTTCTGACTTGTCAAAAGTAATGACAGCACTAAACACCAATTTTTACACAGCAATGCTACAGAGCACGCCCCAGACTCCTATTCAACTAAATGGAACACCTGTACGCGACCTGCATCCCTGCTAAAGGCCACCCCTTTTCAACAAACAAGACTACAGATCCTACTTGCCCATTTTAAGCTAAACAAAGAGGCCAAGGAACACTCAGAAAGGACAAAGTTCTAGCTGACTTTCAATGCTGCTGCCACTCAAAAAACATTATCACGATGTTTTCCACTGTTTCTTATACCAATTCCTTCTTTCTCCATTTAGTTAAATGTTTATACAGCCTCCTGCTCTAAGTATAGCTTTTTACAGAAAGACCATCCAACTCAGTCTATGTATACACTTTTTAAAGCAGCTGTGGCTTTGAGCCATGGCTCATTTTCCTCAGCACCCACAGAAAACAGGATGCCATTTTCCCCCCCTCCATTTACCATCTTCAACATTTAACAGCATCCTGTTGCTTCTTTCCTAACATACCCACGGTAATTGATGGTGTTATTTCAGAACCATTAAGTCCTTCCTGTTTAGCTCATTTAAACCTCAGTCACCTAACTTCCCCACTGCTGGGCTAGTTTGTTTTTAAAATCATCATTTATGAAATATTACGCCTGTCTGCTTTCCAGTGATTTTAATAAACTCTAAAGCACCGTGCATTTACAGCTGTGAACACAATACATCTTCAGACATGTGAGTTTCCTCTGATACAGAACAGCTGCTTCTGAACCAAAACCAAAAAAACCCACTCCCTGATCCTCAGCTTAGTTCCTCTAAAAATCAATGAAATTTTGTTCTTTGTCACTAGAAGACCCCAGATAAATAAATTAATTCAGAGTTAGTTTATACCTAACATGGCCACACCACAGGCTGGCCTGGCTCTGTACTGCACAGTACCCAACAACTGTAACAAATTTTCTATAGGAATATATGGAAATTTCTTCTTTCCTATTCCAATTTTGTGTAATTCTGCACTACTGTTTATCAAAAACTACTTTGATTTTTGGAGAGGAAAGTTTTGGAATTGCATATTTCTGTGGAGAGGTGGTGTGCATCATTCATACTCTTACCTTTTTGAGTAACTTCATATTGTCCATCCAGGCAGACTTCTGTCTAGGAACAAAGGAATACTGGGTCTCCTTAAAGTATCTACTCAATAAATCTGGGCATACTTTAAGAATATTCACCATGAGATCAGCAACCATTTCATCTTCTGTTGCAGTTTTTAAACCAAGCAGAAAGTGCAGAAGCACCACATTTCCTCCTCTATTAAAGACAAAAACACGCTTTCAGAAAGAAATCGTTATTTCAATACTTTACATGTGATGCTAACTCTGCAACTCCTCTAACTGTTGCTGGGATAAATTCAAGGCAAGACCTCTCACACTGCTAGTAGAATTTCTGAGTTTATACTCAGAAAAGTAAGAACATCAATTTGCCATGTTTCCTGCATGACAAACTTTAATTACTTTTAATTAAAACCACAATGTTTCAGAAATATTCAAACCAAGCTTCACAAAGGTACAAATGTAGAATTAAAACTTTAATATTAGACTTGGAAGTATTTTCTGTGGTCTTCCGCCACTTTTTATTTTTAAAGTGTTCATCTCTATGTCCCTAAACAAAGTAAGAATACTGCAGATACCAGACGAATACCAGTTAAAATTTTGCTCAAAGCAAGAAACAACCTGCTCTAGCACTGCTCAGTATCAGTACCTGCTACTACAATCTATCATCTTCTTTGCCCAGCTAACGTAATGAAGCACAAACCCACCCAAAGAAAATCCCTCCATGGAATTACAAGGGTCTCAATTATTTTCCTAGCAGTCATAATCTTAGTGCACATATATTTTAAATAGTTAGCAAATGGAAACAGTAGGGTAAACAGATGCTTCCAGATTAGGGTTGCAGGCCAAATTCTGGCACTACTGGAATCCATGTCAGCATTTTGCCAAAACCTAGAATAAACCACACCTGGTTCTACAAAATGTAAGTTAAACTAGGTATTTTACCACCATCTGGTTAACATTGCAGTTTTGATGTTTTATTGTCACATTAAAAAAAATAAGTATCTATGCTTCAAAATCACACCTTACAACAAAAGACTTTCTATTTAGTTATACTCAGATATGGCTCAGAGAAACACAACCTTCACCTAAGCTCCTACAAACAGGCAGAGCGCTCTCTACTCTAGTACACTGAGGTATAAGGAGATCCAATAGTTTGATCTTGGGAAATTAAAAATTAAAACAACAAAAAGCCCAACATATTTCTTCCGTAAGCCACAGAAGAAAGAGATGGAAGCAGAACTCAGTAAAGTTACTTGCAAAGGGAAAGATAACTACTGAGGTCTCTCTTGTTCCTAGCACAAAATTCACATACAATCTCAGCCATCTGGTGACTTACTTGCCAGAAGTTCCAAGACTTGGATCATAGAAAGTTATACCGTGTTTCAGGGAGCAGCAGAGGTCCATTAAGAAATTATGAACAAGTTCCCGTACCATCACCCTTCCCACCTCTTCAGAACCTTGAGGCACCTATAAAAATCAAAAAGGAGTAAAAAAGGCGTACACCTTTTGGTATCACAGAAGGAAAATCTTCCACCAATTTCACTCCAGATTTTAAGAAGCTCCTTTTACAGAAATGCTAAAACAGTTTGGCTTTTGTTCAGATTAACAAGTTTCCATTTCTGTATTAGACATATTAAATATTACAATACTTCTGGTATCAAGGAAAGCAAACCTCAAAAATTTAGGTACAAATGTACTACCTGCAGAGCATTACTGATTCAGGGCATTTGCTAAGTCATCAGACAGTAAAAGACAGAGAAAAGTCAAGCTAAAGAAAAGTAGTGATATAAAACTTATTTAAATAGGGCAGGGCTATCCTGGGACTTTGAAGTCAAGGATCTAGTACTTAATCTGAAATAACCAACTTTCAACCATCCAAGCCAGGTTCACTATAAGGAAGTTCCAAAAGACTGAAGCCTTCAGCATGAAGCATGTGAAACAAGCATGCGTGTGGTTTTTGGGCCAGTTTGGCAGAAGATAGAACTTTAATATCAGGCAAGAAAGGCAGATACTTGACAATGCACTGAACATGCCAACACTTCCAGGAAAGGTGAGGCATCAGTGCCATTACAGTCACAACCAGGAGCTGTGAGCCGTTTCAAAACTTGTGGGCTGCAAGAGCTGGGGGAAGGGGGGGGGGGGGGGGGGGGGGGGGCAGGGGGTGGAAAGGCAGGACAAGGACTAGGAGTTACAAAAGAAATAAATTACCAGACCTTCAAATCCCCAGGGCTGACATCAGTAATCCCATTCCACCGGTAAAGTGACGCAATGTGAATCAACATTTCCGCAGTAAAAAAGCGCACCTTCTGGGTTTTGGTGATATTTTTATTTTGAACCACCTGAAAACAACGAGAGAAAAAAACCACAAGCAATTCTAGTTATTGCAAGTTATCACTAAATAATGGCAAATTAGCAACACCATTCTCATACACACACAGCTCACTCTCCTCACTACAGCTGCCTGTCCTGTTAACACTGTTTTCACACGTAGGACCATGTTGAAGCCATAGGACTCTATCAACTTCTACACACTGCACGGACTTGACAGGACAGACTTTCAAGTTCAACTAAAGAGCACAGAACCTATTTAGAGTAGCACAGCCACAGACTAGGATCATGGAAACCTGTTGGCAGATAGTAGAACTTGCTACAAAAGATGTTTGAATGAAAAGGAAAGCACAGTGCAGGAACTTCTCAACAGTTCTACTGCATTCTCCTGTCCACAGGTTTTTACTTCTCATTTTCCTTGCTAAACTGAAGGAGTCATACAGTGTGTTAGATTTCATCAAAAACATAACCATACATGATGTATGACTGCCAATGGGAAAAGCTTAATTTAGAAAACAGTTTCAAGGAGGTTTATTTTACATTTAAATGTTTTTTTTTTCTTCTTCTAAGGTTATTGCAACAGAACAATGAAAAAATATTTTTGGCTTTAGATTGTCAGTTGTGAACAGCCTGAGTGTGAGGCAGGCTCTTATAGTTTCAAATTTAGAGCGTAACTATTTTTTTCTTCATTCTTTCAGTTGATCATACAACAGCATGTGCAGCATTGATACAGTTCACTACAGTAATTCACTACAGAAGTTCAAAAATCATAGATACTGGAACTAAAAATATTTTTTTAAATATTCTTAGAGAAATAAAATAAATCTCTGGGTTAGTTGCTGTACCCACAGCAGCAACAAGCCAGTGCATCACAGTGAAAGAGGCACAGCCACACTCTGAAGCTAACAAACAACAGAGCACAGGAAAGGCAGTTGAGAGTAAACCAGCTCTCACACCTTTCAGCAATTCCTGCTTTCAAATTTTTGGTCTCAGCACTCACAGTATCGCAAGGTTATTTCTGTCTGCTATGAAAGAACCAGAAAAAAAAAAACTTCAAGGTGGGGCAGACTTACCTCTCCAGTAGTACTTTATGATCGGTGGAATGTACCCTTTCTTTTTCACAGAAACTTCTCTGATCTTGGGAAGACAGTTTTATAAGACTTTCCCTTTTCTCTATTCCACCATGAAATACCTTTGACCAAATTTATCTCTTGCAGCAGAAACCTTGCCATCCCAACGGTAAGCAAGTCCAAAGAACAGCTAGCCAGGACCACAGGATGCAGCCTCAACAGAGCCCCACCAAGACTGGTTGGGGAATGGTACCACGCACCCTTCGACTGCAACCAGATAGCTCCTAGGAACCCCTTTTCATGTCACAGTCCCCATACTAAAATCACACAAAATCTTTTTTCTCCTGGAAAGAAGATTGCATGTCATTACCTAGCTCAGAGCTAACAAACCTACTCAAATCTAGCTGACCTCACCATTTTGGTGACTTCCTTTAAAAATGGGCATTGGAAAAGTATAACAAGCTTTGATCCTGAAACAACACAGCCAAGTTATCAACCTCCAACAAATATTATCAGTAATGGACACACTGGCAAACTTTCAGCAGCAGCGGCAGCACAGTACCAACATCTTAAGGAGTTGTATGTTTCATGAAAAATTACTGCAAAACTGTTTCCAGCAACAAAGAAAATAAAAAACGAGACAATGCAGTTTCAGGGGTATATCATACCTTAGTTCTCAGTGTGGAAAGTAGAAGATTGATGGTAGAAACTTTGTCTTCCTTTATTTCAGAGCGAAAAATATCCGGAATGAAATCTAAGAAGACATTTCAAATGTTAAGTGAAAACATGAAAGCTATTTTCATACTGAAATGCTTCAGGGAATTCATACCCATTTCTCTTCAATGTCAGATTATTTACCTGTTACATTTAAGAATGAACCAAAAGGCTGCAATCAGAGTTCAGAAGGGTGGCAAGTCTGTAACTACAGTGATGAACAAGTAATGCTGCCAAACCTACTCTTATTGTAACTAGCTGATTTGCCAACTTGGTTATTAACAGTTACTGCAACAGTATCTGTCAATTTCAAATATATTTCAGGCCCCAAGGTGCTATGCAGTATTTAACCCGAGTAAATGCCTATCGTTTCCATTGAAGGACTCACAGTTGTTCTGCTGAGTGATTCTCAAGTATTTGGAGGTTACATCTCCAACTACATGCACCATCTTTTGGCTCACCTGTGCATCCCAAAGTTAGAGAACTTCAGTTTATAGAGAACTTAAGTATCTTAGATGGGAATGAAAGCCAGCTGTGCTGACTGGATCTAGGTGTGCACTACCACTCCCTGTCCTGAAAGAACGTAACAACTGCAAGCAATTAAAAGAAATCCACAGCCCCCAGGGTAGCACGAACAATAGAAGTAAATAATTACGGCCTGTTCTCTCTCCCCTCACCGTAGAAGAAATGAATTGCTGCGGGCTAATGACAACTTTTTTTTTTTTTTTTTTAAGTATTTCTAGATCTCTTCTGAATTCTTTCAAAACCTTACCAAGGGTTGCAATTCACAACTTGAGAAACATCAGTAGTAGATTTCAAATCACTAAAGTCAAGAGAAGTTTTACATTATCTTCAGCACATAAGGGATCAAGTATTAATACATATATGTAGGATTCAACTTTCTGGAGTCTTTTCTTTGTCAGTCCAGTTTGAACTCCTTCTCTAAGAGATATTGGTGTAATACTCTTGGACTGCACTCCCATGTAATGCCTCCATAAGGGATGCAAAGGACATTACACTGGTCTCCTGAATCACTGACAAAGAGCAGTCTAATGGAATACACAACAATTGCCCTGCATGAGGATAGAAAGGACACTAAAGTACACACAATCTTTAAAACTTAAAAAAAAAAAAATAATGCAACGTATCCACTGTTACTGTGCTACAAGCAAGGCTGGAGGCCATGAATTTTTTTCTGCTTATTAACTCTATGGCCTCAAAGTTATATTACATTTACCTTGTCACCAATGGCTTTCTATTCTTGCAGTGTTTGCAAATAACAAGCATTATTCTCAAGAAGAGGCACTCACTAGAATACTGAAGAAGTTTTAAAGCTTGTCAGGTAGTAAGATTAGAAATATCTTAGAATATATCTTAGAAATACTTTTTATCCTATTAGTGCTGTTTAACTGATTTACAATTTGAATTACCTCATATTTATTATCACCTATAAAAGACTCTGCCTTAAAAAAAGAAATACAAGCAACTGTGAAGTACCTTTTAGTTCCAGCATCTGTGTCAAGATTGCATTGTCACCAGCAATTAAAAAGGAGAGAGCAAACTGAATATAGGCCATACGGACATCAGTTCTCCCCTAAAAAAGATGAGAGGCATACAGATTGTACACAACTGCAAAATTAATACCGCAACTATTTATTATACTTTTAAGTACCATAAACAGGTAGATTAAAAAATAATGTAAACATGTTGGACACAGCCACACACACACTTACATGTAATACATCCACAGTACATTCATTTAAGAAACTTCATGCATTAAGCAGATCACAGTCTGTTAGTTAACATTAAAAAGGAAGGTATCCTAGTTCACATATTTTTCAATTCTCAATACGTGAGATAGGTTATAAATAAATTAAAAAAACATTAACAGTAATTCCCTGCCAAACCCTGTACACACACCACTCAACATCCTCACTTCTTGATGCACCACTGGGTACACAGGACAATTCACAAAAATACTCAAGAACAGTAATGACAGTAGCGCTGCTGCCATTTCTTACTATATAGGCTTCCAGAGCAACGTCAGCCTTGGGGAATCTCGCAGCTTGTTGCCATCTTGGAGCTACAGTACATTACACACATCTCTCAGCTATCACAGCTGCGCACGGAGCTACCCAGGTAAACTTAGAACAGCTAAAAAAAGGCCCTTTAAAAAGGGGCTACTTGCTATAAAACTACAAATTCTGGCACAGTGGAAGCAGTGAAAACTTTGCCTGGAGCAGGATCGTAGAATATGAACAAAAAATCACAGAATGGTTTGGGTTGGAACGGACCTTACAGATCATCTAGTTCCAACCTTCCACTATGGTCAGGGACACCTGCCACCAGACCAGGTTGCTCAAAGCCCCGTCCAGCCTGGCCTTGAACACTCCCAGGGATGGGGCATCCACAGCTTCTCTGGGCAACCTGTGCCAGTGCCTCACCACCCTCACAGTAAAGAACTACTTCCTTATATGTAATCTAAATCTGCCCTCTTTCAGTTTAATACCATTACCCCTCATCCTATCACTACCTTCCCTGATAAAGAGTCCCTCCCGATTTATAATTTTTGAAACATACTGAGCAAAATTGAATTGTGTGTAAAAATGCCTGAAAGAAGATACTGACTAGCCTAAACATAAGGCAGAAGCAACTCATGAAGGGTTGAAAGAATAAAGAGAAAGAAATAAGATTTTGCTGTAAGCTTTGGGCCTGATATCTTTGTATTAAAAATTCACCTCTGATAGCCAGTTGTGATATCATCATTTCACTGAAAGCTGAGCAAGACCTTTAATCCATTTTTGGAAACTTTCTTTCTTGTAGGTTACTAGCTACAAGTAGCTACACAAACTCTAACAAGTTTGTGGTCAAAGGCTACATCCAAGCATTTAAATTTAAGGGGTGGAGGTAATCCTAAAGACAAATTCTGCAGAAAGGTCAAAAAACATGAGATCTGACATTCTAAAAGGGTTTCAGGGAAAAAGGTAAGTGTTTGGGGTTTTGCCTTCTACTTGTTTGCTTTATATATAAAGTCTCATTTGTTACCGCAGATGGCACAAACCCAACACAAATGTACACACTCATTCTGCAAGTCATCTTTAAAACCTAGAAACAATTTATCAGCATTGAAAATACCAGACTTACTATACATACACTTGTATTTGGAATAACTTATAAATATTCTTGCTCTAAAACACTGCTTCAGGTCAACTCTGATTATTTTTAGCAAATGGAGAGGAAACAAGAAATAAAGTTCTTTTTGGAAAAAGAGAGCTGAGTTTTTCTACTCACTCACAAACTCTCCTTCAGGATTTGCACCAAAAGATTGTTTAAAACTCTTGGTTATATTTTTAAATGCAATTACTCTGACTGTACTAGTATTGGGCAAAATCTCCCCATTAAAACAACTGCAGAACCTCCAACTTCCATTTATTTCAGTGGGACCAAAGTCCAATCCTTGCACTGGAAAAAAGACTGAGCTCTTCTCAAACATATCATTGAATAGTTTTCAAAAGTTTACCATCACTTTCACTTCATTTCAGACATTAAAAGGGTAGCCCACAGAAACTATACATTTATATTTCACCACAGCTTATTAGAAACAGTCAAGGCACTTCAATGCGTTGCAGTAATTCTACAAAGCACTGTAGAAACAAGGTTATCCTGAGGAGCTCAGCACCCTGACAAGATGAGAAAGAGCAGCACGGGATAGAAGACGAAGCAAGCTCCACCTCAAGGGTGCATACCACCCCTCCCATTATTGCAGATACTCAGAAACATTCCCTGGAGATTTCTTATATAAGTAGACAGGAAGCTCTCTCCCCACAGATCAGTTCTGCTGCCAATTAGAAACAATCAAGAAGCATTTCAGCCTGACACAGGACAGGGAGGGAAGAGGTAAGTTACTGCAGATAAAAATGCAGCAGACCAGCAACAGCTTAGTTTTAAATACTTGGCAGAAGAAAACTGTTGGGAGCCATGGCATAGCATTTCATGGCACACAGTGACTTGATTTACCTTCTTACATCTTTTTTTCAATAATCCAGGCAGAAATTTATTATTGAAATCGAAATGGCTAAACACATCCCTTGCTGAATCTGGCCCCTGAGCCACCATTGCTGACAACAGGGTAAGGCACAGTCGGCTCATCCTAAAATGAAATGCAGAGGAAAACCTGCAGGTTATTTCCAAGATGACAGCTATACAACCAGCCAAATCAAGATATTAAAATTTAGACCTTTTTCCTGTAAAAGAAATGACCCCACTCCACCTCCAATATCCACCCAAGCCCTCAGGAGTTTCAGGCATGAAGCAGTTCTAAGTCAGTCCCAACACAAGCAACCAAGACAACCATTAGGAAAGCATCCCTGCAAAGCTCTCACTGCAGTTGATGGCAGCTTTAGATGAATATGTAAACAACCATTTTAACGGCAATCACAACACAGATTTAGGCCAAACACAAAGGTCATTCCTCTATTCACAAAGAACTTTAGTTGTCTTTGTGAACAGTCTATTTCTGCAAGCATGTGTCTTGGACAGAGCCCCCAGTCCTGCAAATGTTTATGTGTCTGCTGCCACAATCAGGTCCACAGGAGCTACAGCCAATGCTGAAGTTACAGATGCCACAGCATAGGCTGAAGACTGCATTTTTTGTGTTTTAGCTACGTGACAGGGGTTTTCTTCAGTTGAAGTATGAAGCATGGCCTTGTCATGAACTCAGTTCCATTATCTACACTCAGTTTTGATTCTTGCTCACTGACCACTGGGAAAATTTGCCTGAGAAAATAGAAGAGAAGTTAAAATAACAGAAAACATAATTTCAGGCAGCGATGGCAACTGGGAAGAAGGGGAAAGGGAAAAAGGGAAAAGGGAATGTCTATTTATATTCTTCCCAAAAATAAAGCTGTAATGAGAGGCTGGATATTCACCTTATAAAGTAGGATAAAAGAAGAAAGTGCCAAAAATTAACAACTCATAAATTCTTAAAAGTTTGCCATTTATTTCAATGGGAACATGACAGAGCTGTTAGGTACAAGTCTGCAGACCTCTATCACCTGAACAGCCACTACACTACCCATTAAGGGGTTTGGAATCTGTCCATCATGTTGCAGTCATGAACAATCTGTAAGAAAGCCGTAGATTAAAGCTGAGATCCCATTTGGACATACCACCACAATAAAATCCCTTTGCACATCAAAAAGGTAGCACAAAAAAAGCAGATCAGAATATCATCATCAGAAATCTGAAGCCTTCTCTGTGCAGGTTCTGGAAGGATTACTCCAAAAGCAGTGACCTTTAAACACTTAAGAAGTGCAGATCTTGCATAGTTTCAAAATTTACTTAAAATATACCTATCAACCCATATCTGAGATTCTATGTACAGTCAAAATGCTTGTTACAATAAGATCAACTGCGTGGTGCAGGAAGCATGGTTGCGCTCAAGAACTGGAAAACAGAAAACACTTTTCTAATTCTGGCCTGTTCAAAGACTGAAAGACAAATCATTGGCTCTAGACAAGTGATTTCCAGTCTCTGTTCCTTTCTCTCCCTTCTTCTTCCTCCCATGTTTGTATTAAAACGTCTCTGGCACTTGGAACTTCTCAAACCCTGTCCATGGAGCATGAAAAATTGTTGTTTAAGACTGGACTAAGTAACACATGAGTGCTTCAATCAGGTTAAATGGCCTTAGACTGAAGAGACAGGGAAAATCAGAGCAAAACCCATTCTAAAAGAAAAAAAGCAAACTACTATAAACATGGAAATCTGACTACAAAAAATACAGGGAAATAAAAGACTCAAGAGCAGCTCTTCTTGCCATCACAAGATAGACTGCTCAGCCTTGTGAACTATGAGAAAGCCTGCTCCTATCTGTTCCATGTAGTAAATTTCACTTCACAAACCAAGCAGCACTGAAATAACAGGACTCAAGGTACCATCCACTTTACCTCTCACTAGGACAGGCGCAACTGACGAAAACAACAGCCTCGGGGAAGTATTATATAGCATTAGATTGTGTCTTGTACCAAAGCTTCCACCTTGCAAAGACTTTCATGTGCAATTATTCTATGAAATGTCATCAGCATCATTAAATAAAAGTGGATTATTAGCAATAAGTCAACCTGAATATTGCAACATCTTGTACACGTGTGCAAGAGCCATACAGCCCCTCGTGATCAGCTAACGAGAGATTCTCCACAACAGTATGGAGAAGCCTTACCTGTGATTTTCAGAATACAAAGCAGCATAGACCAATCTCATGTAGGAATGAATCAACTTTTTTACTATGTTCATTCCCACAACAGAAAAATGGGAGAGGTCACTGGCTGTCCTCAGTAAAATGGCTTCTAGAGCTTGAAAGATTAACAGCATCTGAAAGACACAGAAATACGTTAGTATCTGTCAGTGTCAGGTCCAGTTTGAATGATTAGCTGAGCAAACAGTAGTAAACTGTTAAAAAAAAAAAAAAAAAAAAAAAAGAGTAACCCCACCACAAGAGGAACATATGAAGGTGGAATTAGCTTCTGAATTCACCCCCAAATTAATGCTTCTTGGATTAGTTCTGAAAGTGCAAATTTTCAAGGAAGCCCCTATACAGATACTACATGAAAGACCAGAGAACCACAGGTCAGCTGACTCCTCTTTTCAGTTGCTTAACTCATGCAATTCAGTAGTCAGAAGGGATAACTTCTGCTAGAAAACCAAGCCAACGTGCTGACTGAAGGCCTGTAAAATCCTATACAAATAAACTGAATGTAAAAAAGGGTCCCTCCTCACCTGTGAATTGAGACCTGCATGCATATGCATGATTTATCTACATATGCACAACAGCTGCTTCTGGGGATGCAAACACGGACCGCACTGCAAATCTCAGTACAGGCTGATGGATCTTAAAGGCCCTTTTCAAGCTGGAGACCAAGGCCTAGGGCTAATGAACCAATGCTTTAAGAGACAACTGCTATTAAGTGCACAATGAAACGTGCTGGAGAAAACCATCTGAGCTCCTTCACTCTTGAACTGAGTCCTTCTAGATGAATCCAGAGTCCACATGGCACTGGAACTGTATTCATGACACGTATTAGCCCCTCTTAGTAAAAGGGTCTTGAAGCAAGCATGTCATCAAACATAATAAAGATTGTCATCGCACAGACAAAAATGATAATTTAAGGCAAGGACCAACAAGTGGAGGTTAAGAACACTATCCAATTTTATGTTGTAAGTAGACTTAAGTTAATAATGCTCCCCCCACAGTGGAAAAAAAATAATTCCTTAATTCATTCATCATGTTCTGATGAGCAAAAACTGTGCCCAGCTCAGATGAGAAATATGAGGTCAACTCCACCAGTGGCTTCTTAGAAATACTGATGAGGGAGACGTCTAGTTATCTAAAAATAATTACTTTCACTGGACTAGGTTTTTTTGTTTGTTTGCTTAACTGCTTCTGTTGACCCTCTTATTTCACAGATGGTCTTTTGATAACATTTAGAGAACCTCAAGAGCTTGGTTTTGGCAAGACTACTGGTTGTGCGTATCATTTAATCCAGGGCCATCTTTGCACTGAAAAGGGCATTTCCCACTGGATCAGCGCTTCTGCCACTGTGACATCCGGGGGGAGGAAAAACACCAACAAACCAACCCATACCACATCACCAGAGCTATTCACACTGCAAAGCATTTATTCAGCAGTTCCTCTCCCAGTCGGGATGCACAGTGACAGGTGTTAAACTACAACACCCACGGCAAACTTACTTCATTTTCAGGCTTCCTTTCTCCATCCAGAAGTTTGAATATTTCAGCACACTCCATGGAAATTTTAAGGTATCCCTCCACGACATCATATATTTCAGGTGACGGCAGCGTCTTAGCAACAGAGACGAAGGTCTCCAGACCTGTGGTGAGAGAGTTTCAGGCGGGGACCCACCGCCTCGCCTGGGACACGCCACGAGCCGCCCCCAGGGCCCCGGTCGGCGGCGGGCCCACGCCCCCGCGGGAGCAGCACGTGCCCGCGGTACCGTAACCGCAATCGCCACCATCATCACCGCCGTCATGCCCACGACATCGCTCCGGGGGCAGGACAAGTCTCCGGGGTCCCCGCGGAGCCGCTCTGCGCCGGCGGAGCACGCCTTTACCTCAGGACCGCACCGCACCGCCGGGCACGGCCACAGCGCTGCACCGGCCGGCACGCCGGCCGCCCCCCGCCCGGCCCGGCCCGGCCCGGCCCCTCACCCTTCCCGGCGGTGGCGGGGTCCCGCAGCAGCGCCTTGAAGCGGGCGCCGTTGAACTCCTCCTCCTCAAGACAGGCTCGCTTGGCCGCCGGCGGGCCGGCCGCGGGCACGCTGCCGCGCTTCACCATGGTGCTACCGCCGCCCCGCGAGGGCCGCCCCGGAAGCGGCCTTGGTAGCGGCGCCGCGCCCCGGCAGGAAGCGGCAGCGGAACGGGCCGCCTCCCCGCTGCCCCCGAGGGGCGGGGGCGCCCGGGCCCTGAGCGGAGGGGGCGGCGCGGGGCCGCGGCTCTCCCGCCCTCAGAAGCTGAGGCCCGGCTGCAGCAGCGGCCTCTCCAGCCCCCGCCCGCCCAGGGCTGATCTCTCTGCTTGAGACCGCCCGGCCTTGCCGCTCCTCCCGCCGCTGCCCCAGCTGCCTTGCGGCTCGTAGTGAGCACGCTGCCCCGCCTGCCCTTCGGGGCTTTCCTGGTGGAAAATGGCCCCGCTCCGACCCCCCCCCCCCTCGCTGGCACGGGGGTAGTTTTGTGAGAGAGCCGCGGGCACTTGGGCGCTGGCCTTTGAGGATGGACCCGACCCTGTCACACATTTCAGTTGGTGCCTCCTTGCCCGAAACAGCCCTGTGCGGTGTGGTTGTTGCCTGTCAGCCAACCGCCCCCCCCCCCCCCCCCCCCCCCCCCCCCCCCCCCGTGGGGCATTCGTTCCCCGGGGCAAAAAGCAAAACCACTTCGTACGTGTACCTGCATAAAAGCATAAACTACCCCTTTGCGTGTTCCACCATTTAGGTTGGAAAAGGCCTCTGAGGTCATGAAGTCCAACCGCTAACCCAGGACTGCCAAGTCCACCACTAAACCATGTCACTAAGCACCGCTTCTGTGTGTTTTTTTAAAGGCCTCCCCGAGCGGCCTGTCTCTTCCAACGCCTGACCACGCTTTCAGCGAAGAAATTTTTCCTAACATCTGATCCAAACCTCCCCTGATGCAACCTGAGGCCGTTTCCTCCTGTCCTGTCGCTTGTTACCTGGGTGAAGAGACTGACACCTGCCTCGCTACAACCTCCTGCCAGGCAGTTGTAGGGAGCGGTATGGTCCCCCCTGAGCCTCCTTGTCTCCAGGCTAAACAACCCCAGTTCCCTCAGCCGCTCCTCATAAGCCTTGTGCTCCAGACCCTCCACCAGCCCCGTTGCCCATCTCTGGACACGCTCCAGCACCTCAATGCCTTTCCTGCAGTGAGGGGCCCAACACTGAACACGCCATTCCAGGTGCGGCCTCACCAGTGCTGAGTGCAGGGGCACGATCCCTTCCCTAGTCCTGATGGCCACGCTGTTTCAGATGCTATGGGTGTGTGTTTCATTGTCAGAGCAGTAAGTGCCCAGGTTGACAAAAGGAGTTAAAAACAGTTGCCACACCTTTTATTGCCTCCCATTTCTCTCTCAGGATGCTTCAGTCATCTCATTTGAAGTGCAGCCACACAGTCCCGACTGGTACTGCTGAGGGGTAAAAGCTTTTGGACTAGAGGGACTTCAAAAGCAGATCTCCAGCACCCTACAACAGTCTCATCCATCACCCCTTGAAAGGTCAAGCAGATTTGTGTCTCCACTAGCATCACAGTTTCACAGGACTGCAGTCCCATGCAGTCCTGAACCAAGGAGACACAAACTTTGGAGTGCCAGGGGAAAGCACAGGGTGTCAGGAGGCAGGGGAGGAGAAAACTTCTTCAGATACTAGGGAAAAGGTAAAACGACTGTCATCTGCAAAAGCAATAGCAATAAACTGCTTTCCAATTAACAGGCTGTCTTTCCATTACATTTTTAAATGTATTTGGTTAAAACATCTTACATAAATACTAACAATTACAAGCAAATAATGAGACACTGTACGAGGGTACTGGTCACCTCAGCCTGTGAAACACATTACTCAAGGTGGCCAAATGCATCGTTCTCTAAGCTTAAATTGAAACCGGAGGTTTTGCTTTCAGCAAGAGTTATTCCAGGAGAAGCGCAGCAATAAGGAGGAATGGAAGAAGTCTTGTTCTTATAAGCTGTTAGATATGAAATGCCAACAGTTGAAACAGTAGTGGAAGATGAAAGAAATTGTTTTATTATGTCAGTAAAAGAAAATTAAAATCAAGTTAGAGATCTATCCAAAATGGATTCTTTTTCCTATTTACAAGTAATAAATAAAAGCAACATTAATATTTTTCTGTTTTTCCTGACACAAGTTTTTGTTAAAACTGTTGGTGTCTGGGTTTTGGGTTGGTTTTTTTTTGGTTGGGTTTTTTTTTCCACAAAATACTGTTAAAAAAAAATGATCCAGAAGAGGGCAACATTAACAGCCATTCTAAGATTCAGAATGGACAAATGCTTTAAGGTTGATGGAAGATGCTGTAGTATTTTAAGAACAGACGGTGCAGTAAAATAAAAGAAGGTGAAGTTAAAAGGCATAAAAGGGTAAAATAAAAGGACTACATGAGACTGGGAAAAAAAGGCAATGTGAAAATATGAATTACTGGATACTAGGTATGAGGGCTTTTTTAAAGTAGCAGAAAAACAAGTCTAGAAAGTGTCTTAATGCTAGTTACATCATAGTCCAAACTCTGCTATTTCATGATATTTCCAGAAATACTTAAATTTTAACTCAGTAGATTTCAACTATTTTTCTGTTTGTTTTGATGGCAGTTTCATTTGAGATTCACCATAGTATAGCAAAATCTATGCAAAGGCACAGATTGTTCAGTTCTTCCATAAGACATTATTGATGGTTTGTTCTGGATGAGGGGAATCCTTTGTTTCAAATTTACCATTTTCTTGAAAATTAATTGAAGGTATGCAGATACACAAATATATTTGCAATTCCAGAAACTGTGGGGCACATAATATGGAAAGAAAATCACATTCTCAAGAGGGAGTTGTTTTGGTTTTGAGAGGATGAAAAGGAAGACTAGAGCTAGTAGAAGTAAAAAAAAATATTATTTCACACAGCTTTTAAAAGGCTTAAAGCACCCATACTGATACCATTCAGGTAAAAGTCATGTTTGTCAGATTTACAAGCCTGATCACTGTCATCACACCATCTCTCATAGAACATCTAGTATAAAAATATTGCTGCAAAATACTACTGAAAATTATTTTAATTACAACTTTAAATTCAATTCTTTCTTCTTGCTGCCTGAGTAGCTGTCATAGACCTTAATGAGAATGGTAAGGAAGACTTAGTTTCACTTCAAGCCAGATTATTTCCATGTTCTTGCTGTAGTGTACTTTGAAGCCTGTCCTTTTCTTTCTCTGTTGTATCTACGACAGTTTTCCTCCCCCAAGTCTGTGCTTTGGCAAGCTCCATTATGGAGACCAAATCAAAGAATGAGACATCAAGCTTAGACAAATTTCATCTGTTCTGTTATGCCTACACAATTAACAGATGTAAGCAGTGAATGAGTCAAGTATTAATTTCTGAGCTTCCCAGTTTTCAGTAAATTGAAATATACTTCTGTGATTCTTGCCAGATGAACATATAATCATATCCAAGATACACATTGTCCCTTCGGCACTTGCAAGTCCGAAAAATAATTCCCCATCCCTCGCATGAACCTTAGCTCGTGCCTTTGTTCAATGAACAGTTCCAGATACAAACAGAAATAGTTAGGCCAAGTGACCTTTTCCTGCTTCAGTCATAATCCTACCTCTGAAGCCTTTACCAGCTTGAACAGTATCCAAGGTAACATCCCCCAGCCCTGCAGTCCTGCCTAGTTTTCCCTTGCCTCCCAAACCCAAACGTTATTCCTCACTCTAGGATCCTCACTCATGCAATCCTGAAGGCAAAATCTGTCCTGGCAAATGAAGCCACTTCTTACCCAATAGCTTCATCAAGTTCTATCTTCTGATTTCAGCCATAAACGCTCCTGTCCTGCTCACCCAGCCCCTATCTCTAACCTTTAGCTATAGCTCAGCAATACTTTCTATGCCAGCCCTTAAGCCTAAGTCAGTTGAGACGATTTTACATCATTCCCTAACCATGTCCTGGTGAGCCCTACCAAATTCAGCCTGACCTCCTGGCCTGCAACCTCACACTACAGACGAGTGACTATCCCTATAAGTAGGGCTGCTGACAGACCCATACCTAAACAGCCGATGCTAAACCCAGACCAGACTTGACCTTTAAAACCGCTGTTTGGTTTACTGGAGCCCCTGCCAGTTACAGTACCACTGCACCATTACTGCTGTCAGTGGTGCTTAAGTATGGCCATCACTTAATGACCATACATGTTCTGTGATTCCCTACTCCACACTAACATTTGTCCAGAGCATGTAGGAAATGCAATAGTTTCTTATCATGTTTTTTACATTTGATGTATAAATTAATTATAGAAAGCATTCCTAGGAACTGAACTTCATCAAAAATCACATCTTTAAAACTGCTGTTCTCAATGTTCTTTCACGGTTTACAGAATTATTTCACAGAAAAGTTTCCTTCAGTTTTCCCAAAATTCAAAGTTCCTGTGTGAGATACAGCTGTTTATCAGATCTTTCCTCTTCCAGCCTTTGACACCTGAAGGCACGGGATCACAGAGGGAGAGAGGGTGGATGCTGCCAAGAGATGGGCTAAGCATCAGGACCGCTTCCTCAACACAGCCTTGCAAGAAGGGAAAACTCCCAACACAGCCCAACACTATCAGCTCTTCATCATCATGTGTCCAAATGCTCTGTGCCCCACACTCCCACCGTCCTCACTCAGATCAGCCCAGTGCCAGCTCATACACTTGGAGATACAGACATTGCAGAGCTTGAATTCCAGAAGTTCAGAAACAAGGGGTCTCAGTGATGGTCAAGAATGGTGTACAGACTCAGGAACTGAGTGGGCAGGCTGGGCAGAGGCAATAAACCCTAGTGAAACCACCCTGCAATGCCAATGCCACTCTGGCATAAGCAGTTACAGCAATTTAGTAAAACCACAACTTACTTTTGCTCTTGCTGTTGAAAAAACAAAATCACCCCTCCTTCTCCTCCAGTCTTAGTTATTTCAGCTGGAGCAGCACTTCTCTGAATAGCTAAAGGAGTGCATTTTAAAACCTGACTAATGACAGTTTATCTTCCCTACCATTACACTAGAGCCCTATCGATATCAAAGGACCTAACTCACCTGCGGCGTCAGCAGTACAAACATACATTAGCACCAGGGTTTTGAGCCAGAGCGCTGTATGAGTCGGGAATCAGGCTGCTTGCCCAGATGCTGAAGATGGATGGAAAGATCAGTACAGAAGGGAAGAGGCCAGAAGAGCAGGAAGGTCGGTGAGCAGGCTGGGAAGAGCTATAAGCTGAAAGCAGCTGTGGGTATTTATTTGCAATAAACTGAATAAACTCTTTAGTTCAATGTACAGAACAGGACCTTTGGCACTATGCGACAGTTATATCCAGAGGTGGAAAAAGGGTATCTTCTATGCATTCTGAAATCCTTCCCACCTTCCACACATGGAACAATCTTCAACCGTCATCAAACCTTAGGTAGTTTAACATAGTCACTGAACATCTCTTCAGAAATTAGTGCTGAACCCTTATGGTCCTGAGAGAAAAAGCAAGAACTTGGAAACAATGCACTATTATTTTCAAAATTTGTTATTTGCTTCTAATTTTGGGGTGCTCAGGTTGAATTAGTGTGAGGTTTGGATCTCAAAACCATTTAACTCTCACTGATCAGATATTGATATGGGCTACTCTTTTCTGAAACACTGCCAGTTTTGCATGCCTTTGCACACCTAACTCGAGAGACCTTGAGACCTCATTTTCCAAGGCTTTTGGAAAAGCCATTGCTTTTTCAGTGCTTTGACATTGATTCTGTGGCTTTAAAAAGCTGCTGTCTTGAATTTTAAGTACACAAGATCATTAGTCATTTTGGAAAATCTTAACCTAAATACATATTAAAGGAGAAAAAGTGACAACAACAAGCCAAAAGACAGGCTCATAAACCTATAATAAGGCGCTTTCACAAGTAAACAGGCTGATTTCCAAGACTGTGGTCCACCCAACAGCTCTGTCCTAACGTCCTTCTTAAACTGAGAGGCAAGACACACAGTCTTTTCCAGTCTGTCTTTGCAGATTAGTGTCAGGAAGTGACCAGGGGTGATTTGTGTGCTTTAAGATGGCAAGAACAACAAAGCCAGAAGCTTTTTCTTGGTGTGTTTATTCTTTCTCCACCTAAGATCCTTTTTTCTCTTGTTTCCAGCAGTAAGCTCTTTAAGATGGGGCATGTCTCCTAATTCATGCCTATACAAGTGCCCAGGTGTACTGCTAGAGAAAATCTGTATACAGGAGAGGTGCCAGTAAGACTGGCAGCATGCAGGAGGGTGAGTAGTGACCTTCCTGCTACATGTGGTGAGGAAGCTGGAATCAGATGTAATTTGGATGGAATAAAACACGAGGAGACTTTTACAAACTTCATGTGTTACACCCTCCTTTTTTGTGAAGTGATCAGGGTCTCTGTGATGTTATAATTAGTTTGGCCAAGAGTTGGCTATGCAGAAAGCAGCTTATGACCACAAAACTCAAAACTTGTTAGCTAACCTTGCTTTCTCTGAAAGGAGTTAAAAAAAAGGCAGAAAATAACAAATATTTTCCCTCCTTCTAAACCTGCTGGGTGAGGTTCTGTGCTCTGTATTCATTCAGACTTCTACTTATATGCATGAGAATGTTTCCCAACTTGGTCCTTGCAGAATTACTGCACACTTGAAGATCTTGTTGGAACTTAAAATATGTAGCACCCTGTGAGAACTTAGAGCATCCAAAACACATTTAGAATTCAAAACATACAAGAAAGGCTTCTCTACCACTGTCTTAATTCTTGTATCCATAGAAATAGGAGTTGAATTGGGAAAAAAATGCTATGTTGTTTCAAATAATTGCCATATAGTGATTACTGTAAAGCCTGTGCTTTGTTTTAATGGCTCTGACACTCATTTCCATAGAAACAGAGAAAGGATAGCAGCCCACTTGTTTGAACTGTCTTCTAGATTTCATCTGTGTCAGAATGCAGGAATATAAAGCATTTAAAAATGTGGGAAAAGCCTGGGGTTTTGTACTTAGATTTTTTTGGGTTTTAACCCCAAAAGCCAAAGAGAAAATTAGTAAACTTATTATTTTGGGGGAAGAGAATGAAATTTACATGTATCAGCTTCCAATGAATTTACTGGGAAGAAAAGAGGAAGAAAAAGCGCTAGAAGGTGTAGTGGGCAGATGTATGGTTGTGTGTGTATATATATATTTATATATATGTGAAAAAGTATTTCTGAGGTTATATATTTCTGATTATTTTTGTTACTGTGCTATAGATTTTGTGATTTTTTTGACTAATAGAAAAAATTAGGCCATCTAACTCAACTATCTTCTATTATTTCACATTGTTTATTTCCTAACTGACAGCACTACTTTTATTTGAATTTCCATACATCAAGCCATGATATGAGTTTCATACTGGCAGTTTGTCTGAAATTTGGAGGAAAATGAATGATATGGAGAAAAAAGAAATTAGGAAAGCAGATTCTGGCTTTGTTCTTGCAAAGCTTCCATGAAACACCACAGCTCCTGCATTTTTGACATTGTGAAATTATTTCTCTTCTCCCCAGGTTCAAAAGAGAGAAACTGTTTGAAACAGACATGGTATCTAGCCTGGATTCTAACTTACAGCCTTTCATTTTTTGTTTGGTGAAAAAATGAAC
The DNA here is from genome assembly GCF_017639655.2 of Falco naumanni. NCBI lineage: Eukaryota > Metazoa > Chordata > Aves > Falconiformes > Falconidae > Falco > Falco naumanni. The sequence continues at coordinate 75,737,864 of NC_054055.1, forward strand.
TTCACTCATGTTGCTTATAAGGAAAGGCCAAGGCTGAGAGATTCTACATGCTGAACATGACTGGATTAGTTATGTTGTCTTCCAACTACTGAACATTGCCAGCTTGTAGAAGCTGCTTTCAAGGCTACGGCAAAGAAACACATTCTGTACATCAGGGTAATACTTTCTTCCTTCTTAGCTTTGTGTTTTACACTGCTGTCTCCAAGTTTACAATTTAAGCACTACCCATAGCAGGGAATAGCAGAGATTACCAAAAACATTACAGATTTTAGGTTAACGTTGAATAGCGAAGTAGCCCCCATGGAGAGAGGTGGTGTTTGTCAGTGCCATTTTACTGAAAACATGTCTTCAATTCTTGTTGGCGGCAATGTCCATAAGTTGCTTTCCCCCATAGGAAGGCTTTCCTAAAACACAGATTCCTACATATAGCAGCAGTCAGCTGCCTCTAGTGTTGTTATTCAGCTCTCACTGCTTCACCTCCCTGGAGGTTACCTACAATGTTTTGAACCTCTCCCAGTTCAGTCATTCCACTTGAAAACCGTCTTTGCCTTTAGGTTATACCTGCATGGTGCCAAAAGCATACCAGGCTCCACCACTGGATGGTCTTTTCCTTACAGCACCGCAGGAATAGAACAAAACAATGTTATCTCATTGGAAAGAGAAGATTCACAAGTTCTCATAAGGCAAACAGTCCCATGGGGTCTTCCGATTATAAGACTTGATTCAAAGCCTTTCAAGCATGAGTACAGGGTATTTCTCAGTGATTTTTGATGTTTTATGTATTCTTCTGCATTGATTGTGTACTTTTCACAGATTTGTTGTCTACTCAGAGTCACACACATCAGGCTGACTTGCCATCATTGGCATTTATATTTCAGGGATCAATGAGCAATTCAGAGAGAAGGAGGTGAGCCTGTTAGACCTATAGCAGGTGGCCTGAATGTGAGATTATACTTCCATTGACTGCATAAGGGCATGAGGGTCTGGCATTGTGAAGCCACAGATCATCTGACTGCACTCACTTGAAGTTATGGTAGATATGTAGTTATGGTAGACGTGGTAGGTATGAAGTTAGGGTAGACAAGTAAGTTCACTGTAGTCATCTAAACACCTTTCCAGAGGATCCGAGTATGGCCCCCAAATGCTATCTTTTATGACAGGGTAAAAATCAGTGCTACTTACAACATTCCCCTGGCGTTAATTTCTGCCTTTGGTGGAACTAACCTGTGACAGCAAGTTCAGAAAATGTTCGATTAAATGACCAGGTATGGCAAGATCAAGGGGAGTGATGAGAGGAGCTGGCAGAAGACTCCTGCAAGTCTCCTTCCGGTACCACAGCCAGAAGACACAGGGTAATGGTTCAGTTCAGAAGCAAACACTGTCCGTATCTGAAGCAGCCAGAAGGAAGGCTTTTGCACACCTGGCAGAGCTACTGTTCTCTCTTCCCATCCATGTTTGCAGTTGAAGATGCTTCAGAGCTATTCCATTTTATCCTGTTCTTTTGGCATCTTTGATCCCATTTATCCAAGTTCAGTAAAAATCGATGGCATGTCCCTGACCTCAGGCAGGTGCATGTGAAATCTGGTTTGCTCTTATCTGTCCAAGACTAAGCAAGCATGATTATAATGTATGTGTTATCCAGTTGTTGTTGTGTGTGAAGAGGGAGAGAGTGAGGAAAGAAAGTGGATTCAGATTCAAACATGAAGTTCAAACTGGTCAAAGTTCAGTGTAACCTCCAGAAAGAAGTGCCAAAGTTTGGAAATTCAAATCTGGATGTTATCCAACTTCAGTTGGAGCAGGAGGAGAGGAACAGAATTAACAACATTAGTTTGATTCCATCATCATACTCACCCATGGTTGATTTTTTTTCAGGAGAAAAATCAGTGTGAACATGCTTGCCAGGATGTTAAGAGCGAGATGTTCTTGCGTACCCACTTTGTACCCAAGCACAACCCCAGGGCAGAAGACGCTTTGCATGCCCTGTTTCCAGTGTTGCTTTTAGGCTCTTTCCTGAGGGCAGCTCTTACAGGAACTAGGAAATGTGTGTCCTGATTTATTCTCTTTGTTCCCCCATACCTTAAAAGGAGCTCTGAATTATGTTTGAAGGTGGCTTAGCAGGTTGTAACAATTTGTTTGAACTTCCCATTGGTGTACTTTTCAGGCTTACAAAAGATTTCAGGGAACAACGTGAACTCTCTGCAAGTGACTTCAAGATGTTTTCTCACTTTGTAACGAAAGCTTTAAGCAAGCCTACACCACTTCAAACTCAGCTATGCTGAACTACGTGAGTCTTAAAAGCTAAGGGCTGCAATAAGGTGTTGTCAGGCAACAGCATGAGAGGAAACGGAGAAAGGGAAAGTTTCTTTTGCAACTTGAAGGAGTCAGAGCCATTTCTTAACGCAGCTGTTTGCCCGTGAAATCCAGAGCTCCTTCCAGGCATGGCTGTCAGCTGGGTTTCCCCCAGACACCTGGAAGCCGGTACATAAGGGGCTGGAGCTGTTGACTTGGCAGGGTCTGGCATGTGGGACCGAGAGGTCTGAAGGAGGAAAAGTAGGGAGATTGCGCTGTGGGGAACAGGGAGCGATGGGGAGCACCTTGCACCTGTCTTGGGAAAAACACAAGCTGGGAAACGTTGTCACATGAGCCAGGGTGCGTGTTTAAGTCCGTGACAGCCCTCTAACCGTCGTCAAGCAGGAACGAGGGGGAAAAATAAGTGAAGGCCGTTCGGGGGTGCGAAGTCAAAACCGTGCCTGTTCGCCAAGAGGGAGGTGCCGGGACCTCGAACTGCCCGGAGGGGGGTGGAGAGAGCCGGGGGAGGGCGGGCGAGGTGCAGCCGGGTCTGAGTCAGCCCGGCCCGCACGATGCGCGCTGAGGGCAGTGCCAGGCACGGCGCCGCCGAGAAGCCTCTTCCCTTCCCCGCCGCCCGCGCGGGCTCCGCGCCTCCCGGGACCCGCTCCCGCCGCGGCGGGGGGCGGCTGCGCTGCGGCCTCGGCCTCGGGCAGGGCCGCGCCGCCCTCCTCCTCCTCCTCCGCCGCCCGCGGTGTCCCGGGGCAGCCGGCGCTGCCCCGCGGCGGAGGGCGCCCGGCGGGCCGGGGGTGGCCGTGCCGCCAGCCGGAGCCGGCTCCATCATGTGAGGCGGCGGGTCTGCCCCCCCGCCCCGAGCTGCCCTCTCCCGCACCATGAGGGAAGGGGATGCGGGGCGGCACCCACGCCGGGGACAGGTAGAGCCCGGGCGGCTCCTCCGCTTCCTCTCCTGCGTGATCCTCGTGTGCGGCGCGGAGGTCGCGGCGCTCGCCGACTTCTCAGGTACGGGGCGGGCGGGCCGGGAGCGACTAACGGTCACCCGGGACGCGGTGCGCGGCGCGGCAGCTGGGGGGCTCGGCGGCGGCCGCCGGGGCAGGAGGGCACCTGCGCCCCGCCCGCCGGGCAGGGGTCTGGCGGCGCGCCGGGTGCCGGCCCTCCGTGGCGCCTCGGGAGGGCAGCTGGCCGTGCCCCCGCACCCCGGCCGGGCGCGGGCGGGAGGTGCCGGCATTCCCGGGCGCGGGCGAGCGGGGGCTGCCGCCTCCTGCGGTCCCCGGCCCGGTGGCGGCCCGCGCCCGAAATAGCGCAGGAAGCTGCGTGTCACCGGCGAGCTCCGGGCACGCCGTGTCCCGGGGCCGGGACGCGGGCCTGCACCCAGAGGGGCGGGGGCGCGTGATTCAGATGGGCCGTGGCTGCGGCCCGGTGCGAAGGAGGGGAGGGAGGCGGCGAGGGGTAAGGGCTCCAGAGAGGTCCGGCGGGGAACGGGCGTGAGGACTTGAGCTGTCGGTTGCTTCTCAGCTGCGCGGAGAGAAAGCCGTGCGTGAATCGGCCAGGGCCTGACCAAAAGTGCGTGGAAGTCCCTGGAAAGATTCCCACTTTCTCCTGGAGACTTGGAGTCGGGCCCTGAGTGCGCCGTCCTCCGCTCCGGTAGCGAGCGAAAGCTGCGCGCCCCTCCGGGAGAGCGCTTCGCCTGGCCGCGCTGGGCTGAGGGGGTCGCGCCACAGCGAGCAGGGGCACTAGCTGTCCCTCAAAAGTCACATGCGCGACCACTGCGAGGGTGCTGCATCGGTGCAAACCGAAATGACCGCAGAAGACGGGAAGAATGTCCTTGTTCCATCAGAACGAAGCAGCAGTCTGGCTTTTCTGCTTGAGAAAACTGCTTTTGTAACTTTTCTCGTGCTCCAGGACATCTCACTGCAGTTAAAAAAGTTATTTAGAAGAGCAGCGTCCTTCCTTTCTATATTTCACAGTAAGCAAAGCATATTCCTGGTGGCTGCAAGCTTAAGGAACTACATTTGGGTCAGAAAGCAAACCTTACCCTTAATAAACAGCAGAGCTTTCCAAAAGCCAGTGGAGTGCACTGGAACAAAGTTAGCATGTAATTAATAGTCCAAACGTGTTGTTATGCATATTAATATAGGTCGTGTTAATACAGTTCAAAATGCTGGTAATGGTTCTGTAGAAACTGTTGTCTCAGCAATAGGAAAATACCATTTGTGATTTTATTATTGTGCCCAACTACATAAGCCTGAACTTTTCTAAGCAAGCTACCACCACATAAAGATCAGAATGGTATACTTGGATAAACAGTGTTTCTCCTATCTGATTCCTTTCACATGTAGAGGGCTTTTAAATCCTTGCTATCTCATTTGTTGGTGTTTTTTTGGCTTAACTGCTGGCTTGTAGATGTTAGTTTTGGAATCACATGGTAGTTCTCAACAAGAAAATAAATAAATGTTTAAATTTTCTCTTTCAAATAGTCACTGAGTTAAAAAAAATATCCCTCTAGTTTATCTAGGAAAGTTCCTCTCACAAAAGTCCATTCACTTTTCAAATGAAGTTATTTAGATAAGGTTATCCCAGATACATTTCAGAAGTCCAGCAGTGTTCAGCATTCATTGTGCATTGAACTTTCCGAATAGTAGAATGACGAAGGAAAAATCTCTGTCTCACCACAGGTATCAGTATTAAAAATGTCACGCAGTCAATTCAGTAAATAACATGCAGAAAACAAAATCAGATTCCAAAATTCTTGCCAAACTGGTAAGTTTCCAGGCCTGAACAAATTCTGCTCACATTTGCTTTTTACTTTTAACATGAATATTAATCCAGAATGACAGAAAAGACCAAAATGTTATTGGAGCCTCTTAAAAAAAGGTATCCAGAGCACACAGAAAAGTTTTTAGCTACCTACTAAAGTAGGTGCTGTGGGCCAGGAGCTGTCAGCCGTAAGGTGACACCCTCCAGTGCCATCCCCAGCCAGTTTAATACCTGTTAAAAGAATTACAAGCAGCTCCGTGACAGCAGCTTCAAGCTGAGTTTCTAGCATTGCTGAATTTCCTTATTTGCTCCCTTCCTCGGCAGGAACAGCGACTTGATTTTTCATAAGCTCTTGTTGAATTTACACGAAAACAAATCTGCCCCGTTTAAAGGGGCAGTGCCCTGCAGCTGCCAAGGTGCAGGCAGCTCCTGGGGGATTACCCTGAGGGATAAGGAGTGGGGAGCTGGCTCCCCCTGCTTTACCCACTACCTGCACTTTCACTCTTCTGGAAAGGATCAGGTCTAACCCTGCCCTTCTGAGAGTAAAGCTTCCAGGCGGCAGGTTATAGATTTCTGCGTGTAGCCCATGTCATAGCAGAAGGAACAGAGCTCTGCACCTTGAGCGTGTTCTGCGTGATTTGATCTGGCACTGGGAATTTAGGAGTGCACAGAGAACTGGAAGGCCAGTTGCTAAAACTTCTCCTTTTCACAGATTTCAGGCTTTTATACCCAGATTATCAGGCATCTGCTTTTTTGGGTCATTGCCTTTTCCGCTTTCCAGCATCAGATGTGTGTCTCCAGCATCAGATCTCTACCTCAGCAGCCCAAACTCTCTGTGTCATGTTGTTCCTGCCGCCCATTCTGACAGCTGCTATAATCATTTCCCAGACTGCTGTCAGATCGCAACTGCACGTGTAATCTTTGCTGTTTGCTTTATGTATGTATTAAATGGTGCTAGCAATTCTAACCTGCCCGGAGTCCGTTCGTTAATCACAAGACGTAGCTGCTTGCTTGTAACAATACAAAGATGACCCCTCTTGGGATCTGTTTGATAGATTGGAAGAGAGAGCAGACAACAGCGTATGTGGATAGTGAAGGGTTATTATTTATTTTTTTTAATGTTTGACTTGTATTTATTTCCCTATTTAAAAAACTCATCATTTTTTATGGATCATTTAACCGAACAGAAGCAGTGAAACTAGTACAGCATTTATACTTCCTTTTTGTAAGAGAGAGGTTGGCAGCTGTGGCTGCAGATTTCTTTGGTTATTGCTGGGCCAGCTCTTCATTTGGTTATTGCAGGTCAGTTGCTATTGTGATCTTGTTACTGGTCTTGTCCTTATAGAATATAGAGCTGCAGGTTCTTGTTCTCATAGGTTTCAGTCCAAATTTTAACTATGACAAAAAATATTTGTTTGGTGGGTTTTGTTTTGGGTTGTTGGTGGGGTTTTTTGAGACATTTCTTCACTGTACAATAACATTCTAAGAACTGGTATGCGAATTGGTATTTTCTGGAGAGAAAAATGTTCTGAAACAAGACTCCAGAAGCAGTTCTAAATCAAACTCTGTGAGGAGGACTCAGTGTCAGTGAACAAAATTAGTTTCTCCTTTTAATAACAGGAGATAATGGAGGTAATTTGATATAAACAATACTTAAAGATCTGCATAATCTATTCTCCTTTAGCAGTTTGGTGGCATCAAAGAACATATTCATTAATTGCACTGGTGATTGAAAGTGGAGGTTTGCTCTGAGATCTGCAGTCCTCCATGTGATTAATTTTTAAAAGTGGAATCCAAGCATTTATGTCCAAATTTGAAACTGAAAGCTGAAGATTTGGAAGAAGAGAGAGATAGTAAATCCACAGTTCTTTCCTTGGATCTTCATGCATATTCGTTTGATCCTACAGCTAGAGACTTTTCTTCCCCTCATGCCTAGTCTTCAAAACACATCAAACCCGCCTTTTCATTAAAATATTTATTCATGTCCACAGTTTCATTCCTACTTGACAAAGCTCTGTCCTCACATTGTTTTTCTGTGATCACATGCAGCTTTCACATTTCAGATCAGGTCCCAGTCCAGCAGACTGAAGACTGCTGTGAATTTTGCTATTTCTCCAGTCCCTGGGAGCCAAAATCCTAAATAATCTGGGCTCCCAGGAGACTGTCAGAAGTGAAGAGAGAAACATTTTTCAATAGATCAAGACCGCATGACAGCCATTTCCTCACAGCTTCTCTATGTTCAAGGACTGGTTCCCAAAATAGCCAAAATAAGGAGCTGGCAAAACCAGCAAACTTATATACTAATACCTAACTTGCATACCTATACTGTATAGGTTGGTGGGGCTATAGAAAGCCAAACTGCTACCAGAGCTGCTGAGGGAGAGTTGGTTTTGCTGGAGATGGTGGCATTTGCTCAGGAGCATATACCTTCCCAATAGCAGGAGTCACCGGTCCCTCATCTCATCCCCCTGTCCTCTTTGGTGGCAGTGGGAAAAGGGCTCGGCTCTCCCCTTGGGTCTCTGTCTTAGACCTGTTCTGTCTCCCACTTTTATTCCATCTGGTGCAAAAGTGAACTGACTTCTTACATGTCTGGGAACAAATTCCTTCTCTCTGGCAGCACTGAGGAACACCCATTTACCTTTTCTTATGCCTCTTTTTTTTTTCCTCTTCTTTTCTACATGCTACTTTGAGCTTAGGCTTTCTGCTTGAACTGGCCTCCTTTGCTCACTTCATCAGTCAGTCTCCCTTTCTTAATCTTGGTCCCAGCCAGGTTTTCTGGGCAGCTTTCAAGAAACGTGGCTGTAACTGAAGATCAAAAATGAAGTAACTGTGTGATTGCATAACTGGGCTGAAGAATGACTTTCTGGATGTGAACAGAAAAAGCAGCCACTGCTTAGGTAGAACATTTTAATCTTTGTCTGCTGGTGTCAGCTTTTCTTTCTTTTTCCAGAACAGTTCAGACAGAACTAGGCATTACTTTAATTCCATAGACTTGATCTTCTGACCCAACAATAGAAAACAAATGGATCTAATGAAAAAGCAAACCAGTTCACCCAAGAAATATAATCTGATCCTGTGGCCTTTCTGCATTAAAAGTTTCCATTAAGTTGTGGCATTTGCCCATCCCAGATTCCCCCAGGCAAAAGGAAAGCAAACAAATGCTTCAAGCAAATGCTTTGTTTGTAATAATGTGGCAGGATCAATTGTGACCAACCACAATGATGCAGAGGGTTTTTTGTTGGTTTTGTGTTGGTCAGATAAAATCCTGTATAAATTTTCTTGAGTCGGTTCTGTTGACTCACCGTGGCAAGTGGAGCTTATCCTTTGACCAGGATATTTAAAGAGGTGCTAAAAGGAGTGATTGTCAATGATGCATCTTCTTGATACTGCCTTGTAAAAGTCAAATGAAAAATTTGATTGTTTTGTTTAAAGACAAATGTTTTATTTTAGAAACATTTTTCACTATAATATGAGAGTTAAACCTCAAAGTCTGGTTTGAAGTTTCTCAAAGTGGAGTGGGTTTGGATCTGGATTTGTTCTGTGGAACAAAGAGATGTGTGTCAGAAATGAGATCTTAGTTTAGATCATGGTGCTGAGATCCAAGGTTTTGTTTCAGGCCTATGTCTGCAGTTCTTGCTTCTTGAGGAAGTGTAACTTACAAAATTCCATTTTAGAATTGGATTTTGCCGAATATTTTTTGTTAAATCCACTCATCATCCTTGTTAGAGAAGTAAAAGCTTTGGTCCTATTAAGTTCCTACACATTTTGTAAGCATAAGCAGCTAGCATCCCCAAGAAAGGATGCTGTTCCAAAAGCTCTCCTCAAGTGAGTTAAAGCATAGTGTGATGCTCCTACCCCTACAACAGATGTTGTAAAAATCAGGGATGAGACACAGACCTATAGGAAACCTGACTTCCTGAGCTCCACTGCTCAGACACAAACATGTTTGAGTCTGTCTTTGAGATTCTTACACCTTTGGGGCAGGAACTCTCTTTGTTCTCACTGTGCAGTTTGCTGGCACCTGACACATCATATGTTATTTTTATTAAAAATAAATAGCAGGGATTAGCTCCCCCCTGCCTTCCTATTCCATCTGCTGCTGATACCCTTCTTAGTAAGACAGATCTTCCAGACAGTCTCAGCTTTATTAGAGAAAGGGGTCACAGACCTGTTCCAAGTAAATACTCAGATTTTGATGGAATTGTCCCCAGACAGAGAAAGCACTGTCTGACCGGTCACCAGTTATCAGAATTCTGTCATCTGCCAACCATAATCTACAATTAAAATGGAAATATTTTGATATATTACCAAACACAGAGAAAATAGTGTCTTAAAGGGAGCTGAAGAGCAGAAGGAGGCGTGGTTGCGCCTTATTTGTTCAGCACTGGTGAGTCATTTCATCTGAATTTCTATGCATTTGAAGAGTTTTGTTTCAAAGGTCTATTGTGTGGCTTCTGGCAACAAATTAAATACCAGTGATGTTTGGCTCTTAATTTAGAATTAATTTTAAAACATCACTCATAATAAGACCTGATTGAAAGCCTATGGTCACTGGAAGTATTCCCAAGGATTGCACAGGGCTTTGGATGAGGGTCTCAACCCACAAATATCTGTTTATTTTTCTTCATTGTATTTATTCTTGGATGGAAAGACAAGAATTAATTTTTCAGAATAATTTTGGAATTTTGGACTTTTCTTCAGGCAAAAACTGAACTGAGGACAGTGAAATGTTGTAAAGAAAATCATCAGGCTATGAGAGTAAGGTGGGGTTTTTTTCTTTTCTGCTTGGACTTGCCATGCTATAAGCCATCATAATATTGCAGATCAGTGAGCTGTCAGAGGATGGACTTAGTGATTCAGTAGGCAAATTGTCTGATCTCCAATTTATGTGATTTTTTGAGTGTCAAAATATAGATGGGAATACAAAAAACAAAGAGTTTGAGTCAGAGTTCTGTTTACAAAGTTAAACCTGCATTTCGTTTTCCAAAGAGCTGGCAATGAACAGTACTCCCCCCCTGTCTCAAGTTTGTATGGATGTTCAGGTTCATAAATCCAAGTTTTCAAAGAAATATTTTCCTCTAGTGCCTGAGGTTTTCCTGCTTGCGTTCTCTGGGAAGATTATAACTTTGCTGTCTCTTAGGCATAATGATTCACTCATTCTGTCTCCAGAAGCAGTTGCCACCCGCTGAGCCTTTCTCTTGTTACTTGTTAATGGCAGTAGAAGAGGCTACTCTGCCTCCAATCAAAAGAGGATTTTTTGGCAAGGGCAGAAAAGACCATCAGTCTCCCTTAACAGTGTTGTACCTCTTGTCAGCATTTTAGGACAGGAAGGAGAAAATATTCCTTTTCTACTGTAATAGTTCCATATTAAGTCCCAGGACACATGTTTATCCCTGTGGCTTCATGGAATAGCTGAGAGAAGTGTAACTGACTAGCATGGAGTTTACTACAGACCAAAATCTTTGGTGATCAGAAATAATTTGCCTCTTCCTGACACAAAAAGGGAAGAAGGAAATAAAAAGAGAAGGTGAGTGACAAAAAAAAAAGTGCCGGAGGATCTCTTCAATTTCCTCAGAAAGCCATTGGGATGCAGCGAAAATAAGCATCACTCCTAGGACACAAGGTAATATGAAACTGTAGATCTGAAGGAAACAGAGAACAGCTGTGGGAAGATACGAGAGAGAGAGAATAGGCATCTGGTTTGCAAGTGTGGGATTCATGTATTTTTCCACTCTGCAAAAATTTAATTCACATAACTACCACATGCACTCTGAGCTGAGTGGCATGGGTATGAAGAGGTTATGTGGTTCCTGGAGAAACAGTGCCCATTTGGCATAACCAAAAAGTTACAGGAGGTCTGTACTTACTTCATGATATCTTGGTCTTGTTTCTCTAAAAAGAGCTTATGGCTTGGCTTCTTGCATGTGCTGCTGCTCCCTGAGTAAAATCTGTTTGTGTACTGGAGTCTGAATGTGTTTTTATGTTGAATTATCTGCTGGTTACATTGGTCCATTCTCTGGCTTAAGCGGAAACAAGCTCTTGCTTAATCTGACCCTCAGATTTAGCAGTGAGAGTTAGGGTCAGTAGGATGGTTATGATCCATGTTATGATCCATGAGGATCTATGACGATGAGGGGAAAAAATTAAACAAGACAATTTCCTTGGGAAAGCGGCCATGTTGATAGAGCAGTTCATGGAAAACCTGACTGGTGTCTTCATCACTGATGCCTGCTTTGATTGCCATACAATCCCAAAAGCATTTTCACTTTTAACCTAAGTATTTTCTTATTGAAAGCTTAATCCTTCATCTGTGAAGGCAGTGAAAACAAATTGCTCCATTAGCAGCAGGCTGATTAGCTTCCAGTGTAAGTATGCTGTCTCTTCAGCAGCCAGTTGACTTTTTAGCATTAGTCAATTAGATTGAGTTGGAAGTGACAGTTCTTATGTTGACCTGTCAGCTCAGGCTTCAGTTTTGGGAAACTTGTAGGATCTTTATTTCTTTTAGAAATTGAAAGGTGTTTTTTTTTAATGGTCACTAATAGATTACTGCTAGTTTTTCCAAGTGAACATCTACCTCACATCAAAAATGTTTAGATAATATAAAACATACAGTGATTATACAAAAATTATTTTCCTTGTATGGCAAACCAGCTTTTCATGCCACCTCCAGCAGTACAAGTGAAAGGATGAAGTTAGGAGGATAGCAGTCACTTGTAAAGAGTATGAGTGTTGGGGGAATAGTGGAAAAAGGCACGCTGGAAAAACCAAGCAATGGAGGGTAGTTAAGTCAATTAGTGACTATGCAAGAAAGCATATTTTAAGAAAATACAGATTTTTATGTGTATCTCCTGAGTGAAGCTGTTACGCTCATTCCTGAACACTGAATAGAATAAACTACTTCTGCCTAAGGGTATTTCTTACTGATAAAAGGCTGTAAGACCAAGTCTGGCTAGAGTGACTCAAACTGTATGCTTACAAGGCACTGGGATGAAAAAGAATAAAATGATGGGGCAAGAAACATAGTGGTGTGAATTTCAGAAACATTGTCTTTCCTGGTTAATGTTTTACCCTCTGTCACTATTACTGATTCCAAAAAGAGCTGCCACAGCAAGAACGTGCAGACAACCAAGGTAGGAGACTAAAGAGAATTATGAGAGGCTTCTGTGAACGGAGCTAAATAGGCACTGTCATATCCACACGCACAAGCTCAGCTCTGAGAGCAGTGATTATGCAGTTACCCTGAGCAGTGTAGTCTGTGGTGTAGCTGCCTCTAAAGACCAGTGGAGAGTATGTCAGGGGAGATGGGGGAGGAAACTCAGGGGTTAATTTCTCTTCAATGCTTCCTTCACAAACCAATGGAGAAAATATTGCTGGAGAAGTACTGCAGCTGGATCCTAAATACCAGTAAATATTGAATTGATGCTTCTAATGGTGTTTGTAGTAGAGTTAGAGTTTATCAACAATTCTGTTATCACCACATAAGATCTCTTCCTTCAGACTTGCCAATCTTGCTTGTGTATTTTTAATGACTGTTGGCACAACTCTTCATAAAACTGTGGGAGCTGATGTAGATTTACCGAATGAATTAGCCTTCTGGGACTCCCACAACAATATATGTGCTATTTCAATCTATTTTGGTCTAAAATGGATTTGTATGTCTTTAAAATAAGCTAGCAAATTGCTGTGCTAATTAAGCTAGATTGAACGATGCACAGGAACTAATATTACTAAATCTGTATATGAAGGCCCAATTCTGAGAATCCTTGTAGGCTGTGTGCTACTGAGCTTCAGGCTCTAAAAATATTAATTGCAAAGCTGCTTTCTTACCAAAAAGACATTACATCAGTCAACACTGAGACTGCATTTAATAAGTGCTAGCCATTAGACTCATAGCTTGAAGTGCAGTTCTCTTTGATGCTTCTATATGGTGATGTTCGTGCCAGTGCGGTGAGGCTGGACAGAATATACACATTCCTTTTTTTACTCTAGTGCTGACAACTGCAAAAGGGCCTTAAGCCCTTGAGTTAGCATCCTCTGCCATAAGGAATGAGTCCAGCAAATATGATTACCCTGTACTGTCTTGGGCTGTATGTGGGAGACGTAGCACAACTCTTGGCTGACTGCTTCCAAGCTCTTGGTAGTCATATTTGTTCAAACTGAAACTTTCTAAGTTCCCAGTTTTTCAGTGTTCTTAAGAGGAAAAAAAAAATTCTTTCTGGATTTTCATACCTTCAAGTTCATTACTACCTTTATTGCTGCTATTTGAAGCAGTAATGCCAGGAGCCAATGTTGCATATAAAAACCATAACCTTTTAAGAGATCTGTTTCACACACAGAGGTATCTATTTACAACCTTTGCTCTCTTAGGCCACTTAGGGTTTTTTTTGTCTGTCATTGTAATTCTAGTTTATCAGTCCTCCTTTGCAACAAGAATTGATCAGTAAGGCTTAAAGCTTTGCTCAGCTGCTTAGCCTCAGTGTTTTGTGTGGTTTTATGGTACTATGTTTTTTTAGTTTAATTTCTTTGTCAACACAGTGGATGCTGTGACTAATTTGGCTAATTCTGGAAGAAAGGATTACGCTTGGATTCTGCATTGGTGTTTTGAATCTCCCTAGAAAGTTACAATGAGCGAGTAGTCTGGGTTATGCAGACAGTTGGGTGGGATGATACCTTCTGGCCTTCACATCAATGGGATTTGTTTGTTGCTGTATGATTCAGGCTTAACTTTTGAGCCAGTCTCTAAGGCCTTGTACATGATTTTGTATGCAGAGCACCACATACATTGCTTATGAATGTGTGTCTTGGATAAATGGGAAAGCTTCTAGTGGGGCTTTCACACAGAGGCATAGAGATGTTATTGGGACACTGCAGTATTGCTAAGTTTTCTAGTTTTGACAATTCCCACAGTAGCTGACCTTTTTTTAATGAAGTTTATTATTGTTTTAAAGAAGAGTGAGATTTAATATTTTTGAAAAAAGAGGAAATCTAAAGTCTTATTCATTGCAGAATAACGCTTGAAAAAGTGACTGCTGTAGATAACACCACCTCTCCCTCCATCACCCAGTAACCCAGAAAACAAAGAGAAAGCCCCCAACATTAGGTTTAAACATTATGTCATCTAAAGATTTTTATAGGGACTGCTTAAGATTCTGTTTGGTTAGGGTAAGAAATCCCATAACTCACAAGTCACCTTGTTTCGCAGTTCAGGTGCACACACAGCCATGACCTCACTCCATCCGTGCTGGGGTGAGCCGTGGTGGTGCTCCAGCCCTCCCTGTGCCCTGCTTTCCAGGGGAAGAGAATCTCCTCGTGTGCTGGCTGGAGAGGAGCTAGTGAGTACTTCCCTAGCATGCAGGGGACCAGAATGTAGAGGTATGTTGTAGTCCAGGCACAGCCTCTAGATCCCATATTAGATATTTGAAAAAGAAAACGTTTTCTCAGTATTTGCAACTAACATAATGATTAATTAAACAAATACGAACTGAGACATTCTGAACAACAAATAGTTCCCTGAAGTGCCTGTAGCCCAGCCGATGTGCTGGGCTGGTGCCTGAAAGTGACACAGTCTTGCTGCCTGATTTGGGTGGTGACACAACCCTGCTGTCTATTTTGGATGACCTGATTTAATTGCGCCATTTCAGAGAAATGCAGAAAAGGAAGCATGCCTCAGAAACAGTGACAGACCCATTCAACTGTTACAATGCCCTCTCTCCTGATAATCATGGCTGTTATTAATTGTAGAGATAAGAACATATTTTTCCCCTAACCTTACATTGTCGTTTTGCTAAATTTTCTGCCTCGAGGGAAGTGTGCTTCTGTACAGAGTTTGGTAAATGATACAGGGATACTTGTGGTCTCAAGATGGAGCTTTCTACCAGGGTGACTACAAGGCCACGCTGCCCATGAAAGGAGAGAAATCAACTGGAAATTGCTGCCTCTTGTGCAAGCACCACTCCAGGACTGAGGTGAGAGGCAGCAGCTACTGAGAAAACTTCATTCGCTTGATGAACACAGGGCAGGCAGCACCCTGGTACGTGAAGAGGGCTGGCATGAGGAGAGGAAAAAACCTGGAATTTTTCAGGGAAGAGCAAGAGAAAATGATGATTTTTCGAGTGGGAATTCTTTCTCTGCGTGTAATGTGAGCTGCCCAGTCGGCACTGCTCTTCGCAAAGGGCTGACGGCTCCACCTGTGTCTATGTAGTCTGTGTGTATAGTAATAAAAAATGCAGGTTTCTGTGATCTGCCATGTGAGACAAACAATTTAGATGCTAGTACGTCACCACTTCTCTTATCAGAGAACATTAGGTTTCAGCCAATTTCCATTACTATTTTTATCCTTTATTGTGTGCAAATACACAAAGATTTTAGTAACAGCAGAGTCAGTTTAAATGCCACGTAGAAGGCCGAAGAGCATGATGTCTTGTTTTCACCAGTCCCAGTCTGTCTAATACCATTTTTACAAGTGAACGATATTGCTTATACAGAATCAGAGCAATTTTTTTATAAAGGCATTTTTTTTAAAAGGATTGAATAGTTGCAATTGTTGGAGAAAGGTGCTTAGATACTGGATTAGGAATTTGTAGGATCAAAGTAGCAGTTAAGATGCCAGGGAACTCATCCAAATCACAACATAGCTGATATTCTTTAGGGAATACTGGGCTGTTTTGTATACAGCAGTCTTGGCTCCAGGTAACTTAAAACCTGAAGAACTGAAATGATTACAAATATCGGGCTAAATCTTTCAAGGTGTTGAGTGCCCACAACTCATGTTGGGCTGAATACTCTTTTACACTGTGGTCCTTTATGCTATGATGGCGATGTCAAAGGAATTCAGCGGCAGTAAATGTCTCTGGAGGCCCCTTTACCGTATCAGGCCATAGCAAAGTCGCTTGGGTGCAATCGGGCATTCGGCCCATTTTCTGGGCAATACTCAGCACCTTTCAGGAGCAGGCTGACAGAGGAGTGGCTCTGGCAGGAAAGCTCAATTATTTGTGGTCTCAATTACACAGAAAATGTAGGGGATGGATTTGGTTGGGTTTTTTTAACCTGTGAGAAGCCGTGGGGATTTTTGCTGGGCTGGTTTCCTTGAGATCTAGACTGCAAATATGTTTTTAGTGCCTCAGACTGAGTTCAATGAGGTGAAGAACTCACCTACACCTTTGCTGCCCTGGAAGGCATCTTAGCTGACTCCTGTCCTCTCTTGGGCTCTAGATGAAGAACAGCAGATGACAGTGGAGCAGGCTTCTCCTTTCTCTAGACATAGTAACTGGTGAGGGAGCTGAATTTTCCTAGCCAGTTGCGCAGCTGGAGCTGGAAAGGATGTCAGAGAGTAGAAAAATTTCGTTTTCATATCAATTACTTGGAATACTTAAATTTCTATTTTAAAACCTTTTTTAAAATTGTTTGTCTTTGGTGAAACGTTCAAAAAAGGCTTAAAGTGTGAAAATTAAATAGCACGAGCAAACTCTTTTTCAATATTTTCTTTGAGAAAACTGATTTTTGTTTTAATGATGCAAAACCCATGTCATTCTAGTTCTGATTCAGCCACCAAAACAAGAAAACATGGTTTGGGTGGGGTTTTTTTTTTCTATTATAATTAACAGTAGTAATATTGCTGTCACCACACTGGAGTAAGTAAAGCTTCTGAGGAGAAGATACTAGGTTTTGTCTTTAATTAGATCAATTATACATTTGGAAAAGAGCCTAAGATAGATAATTTTTGAAATCAAAAAGATACATATGTAATCATGGTCTCTGTTTTAAAACTTCTACAAATCTTTTTTTCAAATCAGTGGAAGCTCGTAGTGCTTTCTCATTACTTAATATGTTGTGTTTGGAGAATTTTGTTTGGGTTTTTTTTTGTCATGAATGTGTATGAAGTTCTAGAAGTTGGGAATTTATTTTAGAGAGAATTATACAGAATTTAATGCATGTATAAGAAAGGAAACTTCAAATATAGTTATTGCATGCACATTAATAAAAAGTTTGGCTAGTAGTGAAGAATTACAGATTTGCTGTGACTGTAGTATATCGGGTTGTCATAAAACTCATGGGGAAAAAAGTGGGTTTGGGTCTAATTTCCATGTGTTCGTGGATGAGGGATAAGGAAGGATATTGCTTCATTTGTGGAATGGTGTTTTGTATCCTTTATCTGTCCTGTCCCTAAGGCCTCCTCTTCCCCGTCACCCACAAATCTTTTCTGCTTAAAGATAAATTTCAGTCAAGTGTGACAGAGTGGTAGAGATATCAAAGCTTTGTGAGCATAGGTGAGGAAAATCTTTGAATTAAATTAGTGCTAATAGTTTCCCATCACAATGGGTGATTTGTAATGGCCCAAGGTAGCAGACTGCATGTTTCCATTAAAGTATTCTGCAGAACAGAGAGCAGGGCAGTAGGAGATTCAGTTTATAAATATTTGTGGTGATAACAGAAATCTTGGCTTAAGAGACAATACACGATGAAATACAAATTAGAAAGCCAGCTGTCATTAGTTCTGCTGATCATGGACTTACTTATTAGAAGATGCAAACAGATGGTACAGGTGGACAGCTGCATACAGATCCTACCTCTCCCTCTCCTGGTAGCACTGCCAAACTCTTCAGCAAATACAGATTTTTATGCATCTTACTCCTGAGTTTCTGTTCTGCACCCATGGTGTCCAGCACTTATGGACCACCTTTCCTCTGTTATCCTAGCATCTGATTTGGTGATGCAGAGGGAATCACTTTTATTATCACCTTTGTGGAACACAACTGCCAAGGAGCCCTGAAGTACAAAGCATCACTGTAAGACAAGGTGTAAGGAGTACCTTAGCCAGCTGGAATGCAAGAATCTGGCCCGCAAAACTGAGTAATAGCCTTTCCGACTCCTACAAACACACCCTGGGATTGTTAGCAACCAGGACTGGCAGGGGCCTGAGCCTGTTTATTGTCTGTGAAATGACATCTCCGACATAGTGCCGCTGCTGGAGTGCTAGTAGGGCTCTGACTCACTGCCACGCGACCTCTTGTTTTCCAGACCTGAGCATTACTAGCACATAAAGGTTCACCCATTCACAGAACCATGCAGTATGGCAGCATGCGTATAACCTTGACTACAATGCCCTTTCCAGAGACTGATTGTGGTTTTCTTATTATCTAACAAGCTTGTCATTTCCTGTACTAGTTGTAACAGAGCTGAATATTTTCTAGGTTACCTAACCAAACTTCTGCAAAATCATACTGCCTATGCCTGCGATGGGGAACATTTGAGTCTGCACTGTCCTCGGCATTCAACTATAAGTGTTCAGTCAGCATTTTACGGGCAAGACTACCACATGTGTAGTACTCAGGAGCCTGAAACCAAGATGGCAGAACCCGTAAACTGTGTGGCACCCACTTCTTTGCAGGTATCGCGCGTTGTAAAGGTTCTTAATGCACAAGAATGTTTTTGACAGTTTCCATGTGGTGAGCTATGCTGTGTGAAAATGGCAAGTGTCCACAACATTGAATGAAATTAAATCGTGTCTGTGTCTGTTTACTATCAAAAGTATTACAGCTGAAACAATTTGTTTGGCCAGCAGGGTATTACCATAGGGTTGTAAAAGCTTTGTAGGTTGCCTTCTGTTTTGATGAGAATGGGGTTTCCAAAGCAAGGCGCAGAGTTCCCTACAATAATCAATTCCCTTCTAATCAAGGGCAGGTCATGACTGAGCAGACCAGTCTTAATCCATCACACAAGCCTTCTGTGTTCCCAGGAGAGGATGCAAACATTGGAAAGAGCTGGGTTACAAATCCACTGAATAAGATGGCATTCTGGCTGACATTTGGCTTGTTCCATGACTGTCTTCACTCACTGAAAAGGCACCATGACAGCTAAACAGCAGATCCTAAGCACTCCTGCAGATATCTGCATTTCTGCGAATATGTGCTTTGTATCAGTAATATCTACAGTTTGTTTGCTGAGCCCACTTAAATATAGCTTTAAATGATTTATACTTCATGAATTATTACTTTCTGCTGTGAAGACTTTTTAAACAAGTCTTAGAAGGTCTGACTTACGCTGCTGTCAACGGCTTGTTTCATCATAGTGAAAATGCCCAGTGTTAGGCCAAATTCAGTATATCGTTGCAAAAATGAGTGGTCAGTGGAATCTGAACACATTCTGTTGGTGAAGGTATTGTAAGTGCCCTAGAAGCTTTGATGAAGACTGCAGCGTTTGTGCTTGCAGCCGACGCATTGCTTCTTGACAACAGGGAATGTCTGTTCCCACCACTAGTGAATTGAAGAGTTTTACGGAGTAGTCCAGCAGTAATATCCTCTATCCAGAAACAGTATTAAGGCAGTTTTATAACTGTGCCTTGCCCGTGTTGTACTGCAACTTCTGAAGACATTCCAGACATGACCTGGGGGCCATGTGAAAGTACATTTCTCCACCAAAACCACTAGGCCAGATGCATCCTTGATGTCATTTTACTGACTACAGCAAAGTGACACCAATGACTATTTTGGGCTTGTGAGTACCCTTGTGAGGTCTCCATGGGCAGTTTCACCCTGGAATATAATAAACACAGCATGGGATAATATAATCATCATTCAGGCACTGTCACTGATCAAAGGCATGAAAGCATTTTGACAAGGCCACGAACATGAGATACACAAAATGCTCTGCATCTCAGGGAGTTTCCTTTCTGTCAAGGAGAAGAGATACATCCTGTAAACTGATTTCTTAGAAAAGAGCACCAGTGATCTCATCCCTCCTCCCCTTCCCTTTGGAACCGCATCTGCAGTCTGCATAATTGGGCATGATGCTACCCTGCAGCCAGGAGGAAGCATAACAGGCATTTTTTACAGTGACCTCTTATTAAAAGGATTACTGCAAAGTTAAATCTGTCTCAAGGTATTAACAGCCCAGTGCTATCTCATTATGAGTATTATTATTTACTTTTGTGGTTATATGTTTTTGCACAGCAACCTGATAGGAAATGCAACTGCTATTTGCAGTAAGTGGGAGAAAACACAAACAGATGCACAGGAGATGATTCAGCTCAGGTGCAAACAGAAGGTGACTCAATAGGGGACAGCTATCTCCACTTACTAAGGACATAACTCTATTTCATTGGCCTGTTCCAGAACCATCCCAATTACGGAGGAGCTATTTGTTTGACTTGCAGCTCTGTAAGAGATGAATTGACTGATAAAATTAAGTCTGCTATGCTCTTCCTTCCTTTTTAAACTCTTTAGAGTGCACTTAATGGTCAAAAAGTGTTGGATGCAAGTCCTCTTCTACCAACAAGAACAAAAAGACAAGATTGTTATAGGATCACTGCAATGCTCTGCCAATCTGTATCATTTCTGCTTGGGAGGGATGGCTTCCAGGGATGACAGGAGAGATTCAGCCACTGCCAACTCTCTCAGTCTGGAAACAAGAATGCAGCTTCTGCTATCACAGTGGTGAATTTGTGATTTGGCCTCTTGGTATGACTGAGACCCCTTCTGGTGAGAAGCAAGGCAAAAGTTCCCATAGATTTTGTGGGAGTACCTAAAACTATCAGAGAATGGTATCTTACAGTTACTCCTGTTAAGAGTGGGGTGACCTAGGGACAACACCTTCCTTATCGCAGCCTGCTGTGATTTTAAACATCAATAATCCTGGGCACAACACCACAGACTACCTGAAAATGGTGGATAGAAAGCCCTCTCTAAAGCAGCCTTTGAAGGTGAATAAGAATTTCCTGACTACACTGCTGCATTTAAACTGGTTTTTTTTAGGCGCTTTGGCTTCTGAATATTTTAAAAACTAGACTGAGACTCATCTTGGGCAATGTCTTCCTATCTTCTATCACTACAGCTCCAAAACCACTGATGAAGTGGGAACACTAATGTGAGCACTAGGAGTACTCGGTTCTTTTGCTGGACTTGGAGTGGGCCCACATGACCCTGTGCATATAATGCTGCTGACCTTTTTATAGTCCTTCTCTGTTGCCACTCGTAGTGAAACAGCACAGTCAGAACCATGGTATATTGCTGGGCCAAAAAAACTGGGGTAGATACAGCCTTAGAAGAGCATTAAAAAAAATAATATACAAGCAGGCTTAGGATAGACAGGCACATCTCTGCTATCCAATCAAAGCAATTTGGAAATTTGTTCAAGTGGCAAGTCAAGTAAATATCTGATAATGTGTGTAACTGCAAGCAAGAAGTGCCCCTCACATAAGGTCCTTCATATGGTTTAAAGCTAGAGTTGTGCTTAAGTATCACTCAGCACACCAAGTCATTAGTTAGAACTTCAAGTGAAGATATTACAGAGCATGATCAGGTAAACTTAAGTATATCAAGATGAAATGGTTAAAAAGATCTTTTTGAGTTGCCATGCTTCACCTGGACCTTGCACTCCCATAAATGCTATCAGGAATGTGCGAGAGCCTCAGGCTCAGCAGTGAAAAGACTGGGGGCTGAGCGTGTTCCCACTTGCTCTGGGCTCTGCAGAGTCCCAAGCACCACAGAGGCTGTGGTGGCACACAGTGAAATCTGGCAGACCTGCTAGGGGCAGAGGGAAGAGTGACAAGCAATAGCAGATTGGTAACATCCTAAGTTGCCATGGGCATCACTGTGATTAATGTGTTCCCATAAACTTGGCCGTGACTCAGAGTCCAGTAGATATGTGGCCTAAATCCAATGATACAAATGTTTCTTACATGTTTATAGCCAAAAAGTTGTGAAGGAATGATTTCTGTCCTGTATACAACAAAGTACAACTAAGTGTTCTCATTGCTGTTTAGCTTCATACCTTGTTTTCAAGCCTATCCTTTTTGCCCGTTGTTCTAGAAAGTACTGGATGAATGCCAAAACCTGAGATCCTGCCAACTCCTTGTCAATAGTCGGGTTTTTGGACCTGATCTGTGTCCAGGGACCACTAAATTCCTCCTTGTCTCCTTTAAATGCAAACCTAGTAAGTAATCCACATCAGGCAAATGTGGTTTTGTTTGTGTTTTGTTGTTTGTTTTGGTTAAAATGCAATTGCACAAGGTTTTGCATAAATCCATGTGAAGTTTTGAGACTCACATTAATAGCAAATTGTTTTTTTCTACTTTACCTTAGCTCTCCATTGTGTTCGCAACCTCAATATGCTTGCTGCCAATTTAATGAGCAGTGTAGTTTGGCAGTCAGATGTCAGACAGCAGACTAGAAAGGAAAAATGTTTTGGAAAATATTTTTAAAGAGATGGCAATGATAATGTCGTATTAGAAAGACAGAGCTGAACAGCAAAAACAGATGCTTGGGCTAAGGATCCAACTGATGAAGAAGATACTATAATAAGAAATAGGCAAAAATGCTCGAGGAGGTGGGACCAAAGCTTTCAAAGATTCTCTGTTACTACCTGCTATTTATAGAATAGTGGCTGGAAGATACATATGCATGGCTAACTTTGTTACAGAATCTCATTGTAGAGTCACCTGTGTTCCATGCAGGTAATTGATGTTGATATGTAAAGGGACAAATCCTGCCTCAAAGAGAATGCGCTTTGTAAATGTGAGAAAAGTGTAAGAAAGATTAAGTCAATCATCATGAAGTTTCATTTATTGGTTTTTTTAATTGTTTTTCTTGTTGCTGTTGTATATGAGAACAAGCCCTGGTAGCCCGGGGGCTCAGCTTTTTTTGGCAGCTAATCCCCAGTGTGGCTGAAATGGGTCCCAAAGAAAATAGCTGAGTGATGATTTATGGTTAGGTTCCGCAGCCAACTCAGAAATACCATCCCACAACTAAAGGAGAAAGCACAAAAGGGATTGTCTTTAATCAGACCATTAAGATAGACATAATTGATGGAATAGGAACAGGGGTGGCAAGCAAGCTGGAAGGCCAATTTATGCAGAGTATTGAAGTCAAGAGCAGAGATACGGAATGGAGTAGGCAGATGTTACCTTTGGCAAAGCACTGACACAAGAACTCCCAAGGAGATTTAGTGGGCCAATCATCAGGAGAAAAAAATACCAGAAATTTAAAATTAAATTCTAAAAAAATTTAATGATTTTTAAATTATCTGGTTTATTAATAGTTAAAATTTTTCTTTACATATTTAAATTACTGCATTTTTAATAGTAGATTGAATTGTTATCATAGCTGTGTTTGTGTCAGTAGAAATGTCTTTTTACTAATCAAAAGTCAATTGGGATCCTGTTTGTTACATTCAAAAAGCTACTTGTTATTCCCACTGGAAATGAGCTACTGTGAATATATAATATTCTCTGTGATCAGAATTTTACAAAAGCTGGTCAAAACTGCATTTAACAGCAAGGGCTGCCTTCAGAATTGAGGAATAGTCCAGTTTCAGTGCAAATTACATGATCTCATGTGACAGGAAATTTGTATTTATAGGTAAGATATCAATATTGTTAGGCTTGACTGTGGAAAACGTCCTTACTCAAGAAATCACTTGAGCATAACTTCAAGTATATTTTACACTCTCCTTGCTTTCAAGTGGGCACTTAAGCAATTGCCTGAATCCTTTAGTTTTTCATCTGTTTAGAAATATTGTTGCTGTATCTCTGCAGAAGTCTCTGTTGTATTCTTACCCTTGTCTTATAGCACTTGTGGGTTTGTTTCTGTTGTCTGTACTTCCTTAGCTCCTCCAGCAACCACGGAGCACGGCTGTACAGACACAGAGCCCAGCTTTAGGTTGTCAGCCCATGGATCAGAGGCTCTGTTTTCTTGGCATGGTCCTTATGGGTGTACTGTATGGCAGGTGCTTCTGCAGAAGTAACAATCTGCAGCAGGTGAACTGTTTTTTTAAAATTACTCCTTTTAAACCTAAACTTGTGACTGCTGAGGAGCTCAAATGGAAGAAACTGGACTATTACCAAGAACATTAACCCTTTTTTTAAAATCTGTTCTAAGTGAAACAATAATGTTTTCTTTATTGAATAGATAAGTTTTTCTCTCTCCAGTTCCCCTAGCACCAACACCCACACTCCACTCACAGGGATACCACTCCATAACAATAAGGTTTCCCTTTTCTCCTGCTCAGCTCAGGAGCCTCCTTTTCCTGTTTTTACATTTTTAAAGGACAAAATCTGGAGCAGAATAAACTCTTCTGCCTGGTCTTATCTGCAGTAAAAAAATTTGCCACCATACCTAGACCAGGAAGACTTGGGTGGTAAAATGGTGCAAGCAGAGCAGCTGCTTAGGCCAGCAAGGGACCTCCTTGGCCAGATGGCAGATTTTAACCAGTTCCCTAGGAGGGATAAGCCATGCTGTCTGGAGGATGGTCTCACTGGCTTCCCTACCTCTGTGCTGAGAGTGCTGCCAGTGTGCCTGTGCCAGATGAGAAAGGGAGAGGGTGTATTTTTCTCAGGCTCCTGATTCACATTGCTTTGTCAGCAAGACTTTCAAATGAGTCTATGCTAGATAGTCACGCCCAGGGAAAACCACTGACCTTGGTGGAGCCATGCAAATACAGCTGAGAACACTGGCTGGCTCAGGATACTTAGCCCATCCCCATGCCTTTGTGCCTCCCATTCTTCAGCAGTCACTCGGTGTATGCAGTGGCACTGGGTGATGCCAGCCATGCCCATGATTGATGAATGGTCAGAGGCTCTCAGCACTCAGACGAGCATCTGAAGTAGGCGTAGAATGCAACATTGTCGTGGGAGAGACAAAAGGAAAAGACAAGGCTTCTCCTACTGAGCAGCGGTGGAAAGCAAGCCAGGAAATGAGGCAGGAAGGGGGGAGGCTGTTCCAGTGGGAGAGGAGATTGGCAAAAGTTAACTTTTTGATTCCTTTCAAAAAGGAGCTGGAGGCTTTAGATAGTCATATGGAAGCAATTCAGCTGGAGGAAACACTCCACTTTGCTATTTGCTTTGTCTCTGGTTGTAACAGTGCCACATGTCACTTGCAACAGGACTTGCAGAAAAGCTGTTATCATGCTGCTATTTGCTGTTAACAGTCCAGTAGAGTAAATTGCCTCATGCTACCATATTGTTATTTGTTTTTATTTTAGCTGAATACAAAACCAAATCAGCATGTGAAAACCAGGAACTGAAACTCCACTGTCAGGAGTCCAAGTTCCTTATCATCTACTCTGCCACCTATGGCAGATGGGCACATGAGGAGAACATCTGCTCGACAGAAGTGGAGCGCGTCCCTCCCTTTGGTATGTTTTTACGCTGTTGATAGACCTTCTCCAAGCAGGTGCACAGGGTCGACGGGAAGTAAATGGGGAGAAAACATCAGGTGCAAGAGCAATGGCATTTTGAAAGCACCAGTACTTGAAATAGAGGAAAGTTTATTTCTAAACTTAAATAAATTGCCCAGTATGAGGGAGAAATGTAGAGTAAGAAATGCAGCAAAGTAATAAACTTTCGTACAGTTCATCAGTCCTTAGTATGCTTAACATAAAAAACCATTTCTGTTGGCTGTCTTGAACTTAGGCGATGTATACTAAATGTCAGCTGTGTGCCTCTCTTCTTTTTCCAACTTCTGACAAGGATTAGGCAACCCGAGTGTCATGACACTTTGTTTTACTGTTACCTTCTTCTCTTGCCCCTGTTTTCTGCGAGCTCTTCCTTGCCTTAAATGCAGACTGTAAGGATAGGGTCCATAGGTCAGGATCCATTGTTTTACATGCTGTTGTATGACCAGACTCCAAGACTGAGGTAGTATACTAGAAAATCAAACATGCCTGGGAATTCTCTCAGGCACCAAGTCCAGAAGGCAGGAACATCCTATGTGTGCAGTACTAAACTCACCCTCCAAAGCAGGATGACTGCATGCACATCGCTTCTTGTGGCTGCTCCCTGGCCTGTGCTAGCTCCTCAGCTGTGATGGGGAGTTCCTGACAGGATGCTGTTGGCCCATGCCAGATGGGTGCAGGGACCACACATATGAGTGGAGCACTGCACTGCAGTGCCAGAAACATGCCCTCTCACTGCTGATTTACTAGTACAGGTGCATCCATGTATATGTATATATAAAATTAATATATAAACAATATATTAATTTTTCTATAAGATTAATATTCCTTTTGTCAGACTGTGAATGCTTTCAGGCACAGATCATTCCTTTTTTAATAGGAAAAAGAACCCAAAACATTGTAAGTAGTTTTATGGTCTACATCGATAACCAGTCATTGACTTCACTGTTACAGACTCAGCTGGTGTATGATTAATGACTTAAGACTCACATTTTATCACTATATCGCTAAAATTATAGTAGTATGTGGTTGTGAGGGTGCTTGATGCTTGTGTGAATAATGTGTTCAGTGGGTGACACTGAAGGTATGAAGGTAAATTTTCAGGCCATGGAGAAGGCCAGCACAAGATATGTGTGCTGTTCAAGTCCCTCAGTACCACACAGGGAAGGACTTCTAGAGCTGATGTGCCAGCCCCGTGCAAAGGCTGAACTTTACTAAGAAACATGCTACAAGTGTAATCTGTGAGAAACATCTCTGAACATCAGGAAGAGATCAATAACTAGCCTTAAAAGCCATTTGTCTGCAAGCCAATGTTTCTATTTAGTGATAGAGATTTTATTGAAAATGTATTGGCTGAAAATATCTGTTCTTAGACAAGAATCTGTTTTAAATTGCCAGGTGTATGTTTCGCACTGGCTATCTTGTGTGGTCCTTCACACAGACTTGCGCCTATCTGTTCTGTGGAGGAAACATTTTAGCATATTTCTGCCTATCTGTTCTAAGGAGGAAACATTTTAATGGGTTTCTGACAGAGCTATATACCCTTCATGAGGGTGGTGGTAGTGTATGACACAAGGCAGAGCAGGGATAGCTAAGTTGATTGAGAAGAGCTGCCATCATACTTCTTGCACTTCATTCACCCCTGGAGATCACTCACTTGTCTCTAATGTCAGCACTTACAGTTCATAGATTAGAATACTGCAAACCCTTCCAACTGGATGAAGTTTCCCAGTATAAATAGAAAAAGAATTTGCAACAGTATCAAACTCTCTGCTGTGGCCTCTGCACACCAGCACCTCTGGAGCAACACCCTGTCTGGTGTGGGTTTTGTTTTCTATAAAGCAACCTAAAACTGTGGTAATAGGAGAGAGCATAAAACCTGAGACAAGCACAAGGTAGATCTACAGAAGGCAGATCCTTGTATAGATTTCCTGTTACTTAATTAAAGTGCTTGGCCTCTTCCTGCCTGGTACAAGTAACCCTCTGCAGTGAGTATAATTTTCAAAAGCATCTATGTGGCTTGGGAGTACACGTTCAGTTACCACAAAAGACTTAGCATTTAGGAGCCAAATCCAATTGACTCCAGATCTGTGCATCTCAAGCTTAAATCTTATTCATGTGGTTATTTAGGCACACACAGATGTGAGTGGGTGCATGGTTAGACTTTTTAAATGTCTGTGTACCTTGCTGTCAGGGAGAAATGGTAATTTGAATGTCAATGTGATTTTAACGATTTGAGACAATTTGGAAAACTTAGTTCCACTGCTCTTCATTCCTGAATTGAGAGCACACATACTTGTATATGTTTGCACCAAAAGCTAAATCTGCTTCAGCACACATCCATTGTGGTTTCTACCCATGTTTGCGCATCTCAGCCTAAAGGCAGTGCTTAAGCCTTTCTGTTTCTTTCACTGCATCACAGGGAAACTGTGAGGTGGTTTTTTGTACCGTGCAGAAGAGAAGTCATCTGTAGGTCCTAATGACAAGTATAGGAATCCTCTGTTGAGCTCAAGAGTTTTGCATCTATCCATACTTCATATGGTCCTGCTAGGAGTACTGGGTATTGAATTAATTAGATACTTCTCTGGAGCTTGGTGACATCATGTTACATGTAATATAGCTGATAAGCAATTAATGAGAAACAGCAGCTTTGAACTGTGACAGATGTATTCCTAACTATCACTTTTCTGTGAAGAGTCTTATGAAATCAGCTGGCAGATTTTCAGAGCTTTGCTTCAAAGGGGACACAGGAAGATGTAATATTTCCTTAGCATAAAGTCTCTTCCCTGTACAGGAAATAGAATATATAAATCCATCTCTGGTATTTGTGATATCTGTGTGGCCTCGGAGCACTTGTAGGATCCTGAGGCTCAGCTCAACGTTTAGCATGACTGCCTCCTCTTGGAACTAGTTTTCTGAGCCAGTTTAATAATGTAAGTTAGGTGCCATTTTCCATACAAAGGTGGAAGAAGAGCAGTGGCATCATGGTGTTATGCCTGCTAGATAAAGCCTTTACAGTAGAGTTGTCCTCTGGTCGGATTAAGTCTTGCTTATCCTAGGCAATGGAACGGCTTTAGCACAAGACAAAGCTAACTGAAAAGCCCACACAGGATGGGTTATGAGGAAACATACATTCAAGTCCTTGTTCTGATTCAGATAGAGAAGATTTGAGTCAGGGTAAAGATTTGAACTACTGAGTACAAGAAGCTCTCTAATGTGTACCATAGCTATACAGCACTACTTCAGTCCCAAGACTGATACCTAATTATATGTGTGACTTGCACCTTTCATTTCAGAATGTTTCTTGCTTTGCTTAAAAATGAGCAGAAACAAAAAGCTGCATTTAGAACAACTCATCTTGCTCATTGCAGCTTGGGGGAGTGGGAGGATTTGTCAAAGAATGTGAAACTTCCATGTAAGATAGCTATAAAACATGTTTCCTGCTTTTTATCACTTTCAGCTTCCAAGTGAAATATAGTATTTTTACATGTCTCAGGTCTTGTTCACTGACTTGTCGTGAGGGCTGTTCATTCCAATGAGCGGTCACCGTTGCCCACTTCAAGGAACAGTGTGTAAAATCTTGTCTCCAGGCATTTTAGGATATTTTGCCTTCAGGAAAAGTTTCTTCTGCAAAGTAAGCTCCTACCATAAGTGACAGAGTTAATTGAAGCACAGGGAATTATTTCCATTATAAGATCTCTGGATCATTGCAGGAAAATAAAAAAACTCCAAGCAGTGTCCTGCTTCTGCAGCTGTTCAAATGACTGGCACTGTTAGGATTGTACAGAATTTACAGAAGGTAACCTCCCTGTTTTACTAAGATTATCAAAAACATCCCAAGAAAACTAAAACTTTTTTTGGGTACGGTTTTGTAGCAGATGGTTCTGCTTAGAGGAATCTGTTGTGCCCAGCACCAAAGCAGGAAACCGTAGCAGTTTGTTGCTGTTTCAGTTGTTGCCTATTCTGGCATATTCTCTATATTTGTACTAACATGTGTGTGAGGAAAGAGGAAAACTTACTGCCCAAACAGGTTACCATAGAGAGTACAAGGAAGATTCAGGTCAGCAAACACTTCTCAGGTAGTAAATTACTCTTGTTAATACATGAAAGTACTTGAAAGAAGGCTTGGTAGTGGGTTGCGTCTAGCTGCAACTTGCAAGCTAGAACACTAAAATATCCTTCCCAGAAATTTCACCTGGATATGCACTGGCTGGCCAGATGTGCATTCCCCTGAGCACTAATGACCAGCAGAGCCCTGAATTGCATGTCTTCATTGCTGGAAGGTAGGGTCCTTTTCAGCATAGCCCTCTCTTTCACCTGTTCCCACTTTTGGGAGGCTGAGAGAAGTGGAGAATTCAGGCACTCTCATCACAGTTTGCACCAGGCATGACATGCCCTGGGGCTGGGTTTTGTCCTAATCTCCTCCCAGTGGAATGGCATTCAGCTAAGAAGAAAGGATGTTAGCAAAGCACATAGATTTCCAAAATCCTTTAGGTTCCTTCCAGCCCAACAAGGCGTCATGATTTTGTTGTGTAACAGCATTTTATGCTACTGTGATTCCTTTTCTTTTTTTTTAATCAATATTGTGGATAATTCAGAGGTCTTACATCTATTACTCACTGAGAGTGACTGAAAAGCTTTTGGTTGCTTTCTCTTACTAAGAGATGTATTATACTCATAGTGTGAGCCAGTCCTGTGTGTAAGTCTCTTGGGAGCAGATGTAAGTGATGTAAAGGTACAGGTGGCTATAGGTAGATCTGGAAATGCTTACACACTCAAGTTATTAGGTTCGTGCTAGCTATAGACTTCTAGGTGCCATAAAACACTAACCATGTATGTTGGCCAAAATTTAGGAAATGCTGGATATTGAAGCACAGACACTTCAAGGACCACTTAGTCAATACCAGGAACACTTGAGCCCAATCTTCTGCTGTGGGAAGAAGAAAGACCTTGTAGCTCTGAGCTTCTACAGAGAAGGTGATTAAGTCCTTTCTACACTGCAGGTGTCACTGTTTGAAGGCCTGGGTACGCCCTTCCATTCCTGAGCATCATCTGTTTAGCATATATTTACTAGGTAACTGGGTCAAACACAGGCCCTGTAGGCAGTTGTGCAAGTGGCAGGCTCCTGAATGGAAGAAACTTGAGGCTGCAGAACAGTTATTTTATTAACACAGGATAGGACCTCATACAGGGACACCATGAAAGAGCAAATGTGCTCCGGCTGTGAAGGCAGGGGGATGGTTTGAGTGGGGCAGATGCAGCGGCAGTGTTCTGTAGCAGGACCAGGGCTCAAGCTTGTGAGGTAGGTTCATGTCTCCCTTTGCAGCTTCTGCCACTAGTGCCTTGCGACTTTGGGTGTGGGAGACAACAGTCAACTGAATTTTATGGGTACAAAAGTAAGGATAAAATTGTTGGATTTTGCTTCCACTGCAAAACTGCAGAGTCAACTCTGTGTCAACTCAGAGTCAACTGCCTCTGGTTGCAGATATGATAGGAAAAGTTCCTTGTCCGTGTCAGCCTGAGAAAACTGCGAAGCTTAGCAGGTGTTTTGGGCCCCAAAAAGTGCCAGTAAGAGCTATTGCAACCTCTGCCCCAACAAATCTTGTCAAGACAAAGCTCCCTAAAAAGAGAAGGTGTTTAAAGCAGTGGCAGGATGAGAAGCAAATGTTTGAAGGGAAGAAGCGAGCAGCCACCGTTTTTAGAGTCCAGTTAACTTTCTGTTGAGATGAACAGGGAAAGTCACATTTGGCTGAGCAGATGTTTGAAGTTTGCTTCAACCATACTCAGGCACACATCACTTCATCCATTAATGTTTTCTTTACTAGGAATACAGGGGGTTTCTGGTGTATAATTTTTTCTAGCTTAGATTTTTGGACTGTTTGGAAAAGTACCGTTGGTACTCAAGTCTAAAAAATAAGCCTAAGAACTCCTGTCCTGCTTGTGTACATGCAGGTACATGTGTACCTAAATGGTGCAAAACAAAGCAATGAGCATTCAAGCAGAGGGAATCTGGTTCCTGCTGCTGCCAGCCAGCATGGGGTTCCACTTGTCTCTTGCCCTCTGTATTTGTGCTGGCAGATGAATCCCCTGCTCTGTGCATATGCATGTGCAAGAAGGAGAGAAAGACCAGGTTGTTTTGGTTTGGTTTGGGGTTTTTTTGTCCAAAATACATACAAACTGAATTCTGAACTCAAGAGACGCTAGTAAATAAAACCAAGCAATGGGCTAATCTCATGCAGGCTTACAAGGGCATCGCAACAAGCACTGCAGAGGGAGAGAGAGGGTGCAGCTTTTCAGAAAGCCTGGGTGCTGTCTTCACTTCCAAGGAATGGCTTGTGCTAGCAGTGAGTAGTATTTTTAGTGTATCATACTGCCTTGTTTACTGACAATACTTGGACCCGGAATATAAAGGTATCAGCAACACTTTCAGTAAGTCCTGCTGATCATATTGTGTGTTTTTGCTAGAATCAGCGGTTCAAATGACCCTTTTCTGATGCATAGGCAGGACCCTGTGTGCCATGCTCTTGCATAAATTACCATGCTATTATGGTAACTTTGTTTAGGAATCTGCAGCCTTAGCTTGCTCAGAATGCCATAGTTTCCCCTTGTCAGTTCTTATCCCCCGAGCTGATAATATGGGCTCCACAAAGCACAAGCCATCCCGATTTGGTAGTGTGAAATCTTTGCTTTCAGTTGATTTTAAAAGCAAGCTCCTTATTCTTTTGCAGGGAGGCACATCCCAGAAAGCGTAAAGCAGTGTAAGCCAGCAGTTTGGGATGAAAGCAAGAAGCAACTGGGCTCCGGTATTGGAGTGACAAATTGTGAAGGGGTTTCTTTTTTGGGTGCCCTGGTCCTTCACCAGCATGTTACTTTTCATGTCATGCGGATCTACATTTGAGACACATCCCCTTACCCACCACATTCTTGAGGCTCACCCTGTGCATAGTGATGTGGGAGAAGACGGCAATTAGTAACGTTTGGAGAGGATGTGACAGGATGCTATTGCCAGAGCTTGGCACAAGATGCTCAGGACGGCTCTGGCTGCTCCATCACCTGCAGGTCTTGGGTGGCAGGGTGGAAAGAAAGGGAGGGAAAGCTCCTCTTGTCTGAATTGAGAGAAGCTTTAAGAAACCAGAAGACAAATTGCTTCTCATTAAAGCCTGCATGATTTATGGCATATCATTTGCATGCCAAAACTTTCCTAAACAAAGCTAATCAGGCAGCTGAAAGCCTTTCCTCCAGAAACAAGGCTCTCTACTCCTAACTGTTAAATAGTTGCAGTCAGATTTGATAGTTTATTACTGCATTAAGAACCTCTTCTTGACACCCGTATCTCCATGCCATCCATATAAGTGTCTGTTTCAAAAGATCCACCGAGAGTCTTGGTGTGTAACAGGTAACTTTGGGAGAAAGGCATGAAGAATGAGTGTTTTCCCAGTCACACATTGCTGCCTTTTCTGCTGGATGCCACCAGCCTTCTAGCATGCTGGGAACGTGCCTTTCAAAAGGCAGTTGATGTTAAATGTATGGTACCAATTTAGCAAGCCCCAGGAACATGTGTGTAGCTCAGACATTACTTAGACAATCAGAAAGAAGGCATATTGCATATTTATGTTCATCTCCTGATCGGTGATTTCTTTGGGACCGTTCAGTGGGACCATTCACTCATTTACTCAAAACGCGGCACTGACTGAATCCTCTCCTCGTTCAGGTACTGCAGTAAGGTACCATAAGGACCAGAAGGAGGATGAGTTATTCCTAGCGCCAGCTCTGCATTGCTGTAGCTGGATTGCTGTTAGACCCCAAGCAAGTCTGGATGAAACTAGCTTCAGCATCCCCTGAGCACACACAGATTCCTCTGACTTCCAGTGTAGACACACTTCTGTAATGTCTGCTTGTGGGAGATTGTACAGATGAAGTTGCAGACATTGAAAAAGTGGCCTTCGGTACAAAATACACAGAATTCTTCCAAGCTGAAATCATTGCTCAGCTGGCATTGTAGCTGCTGGAAGAGCTAGTGGGGAGATAGCAAGGACACATATAATCCAGAGAGAAAAAAACTGAACATTTTTTGACTGAATCACTAAAAGCCAAAATGTTGTTAGACCACAGGAAGCTGTTAAATAGGGGTTTTTTGTTATAGGCCTTTCCAGTTAACATCTGTGGTGTCCTGCAGAAGCAAGCCAGCCTTGGTTTGCATTTACTCACCTGTGACACCAGGCGAGCTTTGGGAAGTTCTCCAAAAACTCGCCTGCCAAGAGCCTGTAGGCATATGACGACTGATTCCTCAGGTAGAGGAGCCAAATCCAACATGAATATAGATGATAAAGAACTATTAACTTCTACAGAAACATGAACAAACATTTACCAAAGGCAAAATGAAACATGTACTCACCATATCACTGAATTTGTAGAAAACATCAGCACAACAGCTGAAATTTTGTAGAAACATAATTCAGTTGCTAGATCGTTGTTGTGCTCCCAGTCCATTCATTTATGAATCATCTGGTAATTCGTCCTGATGATTCTTCAGGGCTTTTTGTACTTGCCAAAATAAGCTACTTGGCTGACTAAAATGTCCACCCAAATATATCTTTACTCATCTGAAATCACCAGGGAGGGAAACATCTGAATTACTTAATCAGAACTACCCAATGTTTTAGGTCACCTTCTCTGCCTGCCCAGCAGTCTCCCAAGACACACAGGCATGAGGACTTTAGGTCTCTGAAAACACAGAGGAAGAGTTGCTCTCCCAAAAATCCATGTCCAAAGGTAACCTGCAAGCCCTTTGGCAAACAGGTCAGCCCAATACCTCCCGATGAGCTTCACTCAAGTATATGACTTATGTAGTGCTGCTGTCAGGGGTTTAACTCTAAAAATCACAGATCTGCTCTGTTTTCATATACTAAATGGCAGTCTTCCTTGTCAAGAACTCCAGTCTCAAACCTCCTCTTTCTTTTCAAACAAGACCGATTTGGGGAACCTTTGGAGTCTTCGCAAGCACTGTCTCTCCTTCCGCTTAAGGGGCACAAATGAGCCTCAGCAGTTGGAAGGTGACAAGATGTCTTTATTACAGGAAGGACTGTTTTAATGCCTAGAGAGGTATGTTTTTAGAGCTCTGGAGTGTCCCTGCCTTGGGAGACTAGAGTAAGAAATACCAATCATACACAGAAGGTCCTAAAATGCATGAGGTAACGCTGACTGGAAGCAGACAGCTTTAGAAAAGTATTACTCCAGACTTGTCATTTCTGCATAGTTTCTGTTTAAAAACCAAAACTAAGGGGTGTTTTTGCTTTGTGGTTTGGAGTTTAGCACATGTGGATACTGGGAATTTAATCACATCTATTCTTCCTTTTTTTAAAGCAGATCTTTGAAAGTTTGACTCATACACTTTCCCACTCAAGTAATTTCAGCTTCAGAGTAAAATCATGCTAATCAAGTTTTATTGTTTTAGTAAGTGTGGTAGAAGGCCTAAGTCTTGAACAAAGAAATCCCAAATCAAAGTGTAGATATTAGCAAGGCAAGTTTTCACACGTGGTGCATTCTTCTTGTTCTGCTCAGTCCACAGGGAGAGAGAGGTTCAGCAATGTGGACTCTCTTCACCTGCATAAAGTCGGGGGTGGGTTAGGCTGCTCTGAAAATGATGTGGGTTGCTTCATGTAATTAGGGTGTGAAGGACAGTGCAGCGTAGATGCTGTTGAGGTTGCTTTAAGCATGCAAACTTGACTTGTAGTGGCAGCCTTACTAGAGCAGCCTGAAATTTGGTATGGGAAGAAGCAGCCAGATGTTTTCCTGATTAAATATTGAGCCCATTTTGACCTCTTTGCCACGGCAGAATGGCTCCTACCAGTGACAGGCATAAGAAATCAAAAGCTACACCAAACTTCACTGTAGCCCTAGCTATTGCATCACACACAAATTGCTCTCACCTGGCTTGAACTAAAATTAGGCATCCAGTCAAATCATCCATCTCGATAGCCCAGGGACCTGCAAACAGCACTGAATCTCCCTTCATTTGCACACTCATCTTGAGATGGAATAAATGGACAGCTATTGGGACGTGCTTATTTTTTTCCAAGTGATCCTGAAGGGAACATAGAGGTCTTATACTGGGCACCTGTTAAGAGCTTGACATGAATTTTAACTGCAACCTTAGTATACACCTGAAAGAGCACGAGGTAGCTTGCTGCAAGTTCATATTTTCATTGCAGCTGACTTCCTTGCATTGACAAGTCTCGATATTTAATTCTGAAATCCTGCTTAGGCAAATATAATTGAAAGCAATAGCAAATTTGTATCTCTAGTCATGCATATAGCAGCTATCATTTCTGATAACACCGGTGTTGTTTATTTATTGTATTTTTCTTTCAGACTGTTTGTCTTACACGGCGCTAGAAGTTTTATCAAAAAGGTGTTATGGGAAACAGAGATGCAAGATCATTGTCACTAGCCAGGATTTTGGAAGTCCGTGCCTGCCTGGAGTGACAAAATACCTTAACGTCAGCTATGCATGTGGTAAGACCAAATGCACGATCACTTTAAAGACCTCATTCTGCTTGTACAGAAAAACAATGCCAAATGGTGCACACATGGGGAGATACACACATGCATGAACACAGAGGCTTCCTAAATCTCCCTGTCCTTTTAACATAGGAATACAAGAACAACCAGAATATGTGAACAATCCCATGGGCAGAGCTGCACCTAGTGTTAACTCAGGCATTAAGGTTGTTTTTTTTTCTATAAAATGCAATTGACAATACAATTTCAAGTATGTGGTTTAGTATTTTGAGAAATACTGTCATAATAGGAATCTGTTCTACAGAATTCACCTGCAGCAGAGCTAGGAAAAATAACCTGGCATTGCCTGCCATCAGTGCAGGTAAAGCAGTCCAGCATAATTGAAGCACTGTGTACAAGCCCAGTCCTGAAATCTGATTCACATGAGCATACCTACAGCCTTCGGCCTTACAGAAGGATTTCCTTCCTCATGGGCAAAGTCTCACTAAAAGTAAAGGTCTGCGGTTATACATCCTTTGCAGGACTGAAGCCTACTTCAGCCCGTTCCTCAGGCAAGAGGGAAGAGTTTTCCATATTCTTTACCATAGACTAATACATTTACATCAGGGGAAAGCAGAATTCCCTACAATTCTTTTTCTCAAAAGCAAAGGTCATGGGGCAGCAAAGTGGAATATCAATGAAGGTGAGAGAAAAGTGGTTGCAGGACTTCAGCATGGTGCCTTATTGTGGTATTGCACATTTTTAGGAATGGCTGTGCATTTCTTAAGCCTTGAACAGATTTCCTCATGCTCTGCTTGCTGCTGCTGGCTAGCTGTGGGGTGGAAGTATGAGGGTCAGGGGTGATCGTCTCTCACACGTCTCTGCTTCAACCAGAGGATGCGTAAAAGCTTTTTCACCAAGTTACCGCTCTGCTTACTGTGCACTGCTTGGAAAGCTGCCAGCCCTGCTCCTTTCTGGCTCTTTCTGCTCTGCAGGGAGTCACAGCAGTAGCTCCATGGGGACATATCACAGAGTCCTTTCGCTGCATCTCTAGTGTAGTGGTCAAAGGGCACAGGTTATCTGAGACGTGCTTTTGCGAACAGCAGTGTAGGATTGATTACCAGATCACCGTGTACCTGAAGATCAGAGGAAAATGAGCCCCGGCTGCTTCCTTGCTGGCATGAGAGATTTTCTTTTCCAGTGTTCCCGTGAGTTAGTTGTCAGGTGGGAGGCATTGCAGTAATTCAGCTTTATGTTGTTGAAGAGAGCTGGAGATCTGCCTTTGCACTATGTTATATTATTGTGGAGTTGCCTTCATGCTGTAGTAACTTCATGAATGAGTTAATGGAATTCTCTTTAATTAGAGTAAGGATAATTACAACAGATTGTACTTTATTGCACATCTATGTACTAGAAAACCAGCATAAGTTTGTTTACAGTGAGGTTTTGCATTGTGTTACTTACTGAAGTCATTTTGCAAAAACACGTGGGTAATAAATAGTGTTCTTGTGTGCTGCTGGCACATTTTGAAGACTGTTTTCTTCTGCCAAATCCCACCAAGCTGTGCAATCTGAAGCATTAGCCAATGATTTGCAGGTCCAATTATTTTACAATCATCTAGTGAACATGGGAAGAATTTGAGCATATTCCAAAACAATATTTTACATTCTTTCCCCTCACTAGAAGATCCCTGCTAACCTGATGCTTCCCAAGACAGGTAAACAGACCTCCCCCTGAAATGACAGGGGCACGACAGAGCAGACCACGTTCTCTGAGGACTATGCCATACTTGAAAGTATTTCCATCATGGTCAGGAATGTGAAAAAAATCATAGTCCCCACCTCAGTGGTCAGCAACCATTTAGGGCTAGTGTGTCTGGCTGCATTTTTATTTTTGCAGTTAATTCCTGCTAGTAAAAAACTTAAGCAGGAGCCTGGGGGTGCTGGTTTCTTGTGGTCTCAGTGCCCCCGATTACCTGCTCCGCATCATCTCGTGTCTGCACAAGGTGACACCTCCTGGCTGTCACGGAGGCTGGACTTCAGGAACCTCTCTGAGGAAACACAGCTCCTGATCCCCCTCATTGTATCTGCACTCCCTGGATGCCATTCCGAGGCTGTCTGTGGGCTGCCTTGGGCAACTTGTGGTAGGTGACTGACTCCCACGCTACTTGACAAAGCAGTGCTGGCACAAGTTGTGGTATAGATGTGACTATCTTGATAAAAAATGCTCATGCTAGTACCAGTTATGCTGTTCATCGACCTGATGCAGGCTATCCTGGCTAAAGTCCTTGTGTTTGAAATGAAGTCATAATGAAAACTAATGATGCAAGCAGTCAGGAGCTTTTTTTTTGTCCATGACATTTTGAATTAAGCATCCTCCTACAACAGGTATTTGAATAGTATATTAAACAGCTGTTCAAACCCTATGGGAAGCCATGGGGAAAGGATTCAGTCCTGTAGCAAGCAAAGCTCTGGGAAGTCCCCCCTGAGAGGGGAGCAGAAGCAACATCGGCACAAGTGAAGGAACCCTGACCTGGACACCAGGCCATGTGACAGGAGCTTCAGGTCATGCAAAGGTGCCAGGGACAGTACGTCCTCCCAGGATGTTGTTCATAACACATGCACATTGTTCATACCAGCCAGGTCTGCAAATTCAGAGTGCAGCCTGAGAACAAACCAACCTGCTCACTGTCTGCCTCATGCACCAGCAAAAATATTTTGCTGCTGGCAAACTGTTAAGAATTACAATGAGGTGCAAGCCAAAATAGAAATGAGCTCATTGTCCCCTATCTCTCTTGGCCTTCTATTGCAAACAGAAGTTAAAAGTCCCCAAAAAATTCCTTCATCAGGAAAGGAAACAGCTATGACTTTGAGCCCACACATAAAGAAAAGTTCTGCTCAGGAAGAAGTGTTATTATTAATTATTTTTCAGATGAAAACTATGCTAAGCTGCAAACCTCATTCTCCTCTGTTCCGTTTAACTTTCCTGAGCACTATTTATTGGCATATGTTTCTGTGTGGGATAGAGGTGAGCTTCATACTTGAAATTTCTTCCTTTTTTTCCCTGCTTCACATCAGTCTGAAAATCAGTCAATCTGCCTTCACATAGTACAGGGAACAGGTGCCAAGATCTGGGTATCTGAAGGGCTCATTCATCTAACACAGAATATGTGAACTCTCAATGTCTGCATGATGCATCTGCTTTTAGCTCTTTTAATTATTTTAAGAAGGGTGGGAAAATGTATCAAGGGAAAAAAATTAATGAAATGCGAAGGATGCAGCCCACTCCCACCCAGCGCATCTCTTCCTAGTCTGTGCACCTTCCTTCTTGGTGACCATTTATCTCAGAGGCTTTGCAGAGGATATCACGCAAGACTTTAAATGTTTCTCTGAGACTTACAGTGAATTACACTCATCCAAACCCAGTATCTAGATGCAGTTTAGCATCTGACTGTAGCCCAGTTAATCCTGTATGTACGGGCCAATATTGTCTCATATCCACTGGTTGGCACACCCCTTGTGGGGTGGAAAACAAGGGGTCGGAAAACAAGGGGCAGGTCCCCATACTGTTTGCAGCTGCATTGATGTTCCTGGAGCTCCGTACAGGCTGGTGTGTGACTCCAGTCACAGGTCCAGAGCTGCCCTTACTAGTCCCTAGCAAGAAATTGCAGTATTGCCTGTCTCCTTTGGTGTTTCACTGTTCTTTAGGTGAAAATCACTGGGTCTCTGCCTGTGTGTCCCATCCCTCAGGCTTGCTCTTCCTGCCACACTTGCCCTTATCTCGCTTCCCTGCTCACCCCACCTTCACAGAATCACAGAATATCTCAAATTGGAAAAAATCCATAAGGATCTTGAGTCAACTCCCTGCTCTTTGCAGGACTACTTAAAATTACACCCTGTGACTAAGAGCGTTGTCCAGATGCTCCTTGAACTCTTGACAAGCTTCATGCCATGACTACTTCCCTGGGGAGCCCATTCCAGTGACCGACCACCCTCTCAGTGGAGAACCTTTCCCTAAGGTCCAAGCTGAACTTCCCCTGATGCAGCTTCATTGCATTTCCTCACGTCCTGTTGTTGGTCACCAGAGAGAGGAGATCAGCACCTTCCCTTCTGCTGCCCTCCTTGAGGAAGTTGGAGGCTGTGATGAGGTCACCCCTCAGCCTTTTCTTTTCCAGGTTGAACAAACCGGATGACCTCAGTCACTCCTCATAAGTCTTGACCTTGAGACCTTTCACCATCTTGGTTGCTCTCCTCTGGACACTAATAAACTTTAATGAAAAACGTAGATATGTAGTCCTTCAAGTTGCTACAGAGACTCAAAATAAGTGGTGTTGAATAGGAATAAACAAATCGCTTTCGGTCTTCTTCCCAGTTACTTTATTTCCTTTCCCACCTCCTTTTCCTCCCTCCCAGTGCTACCCTGTGAGCAGCGTGCTCTTTGCCACTGCCCTGTGCCACAGCATCCTGGTGCCGTGCTTCGCGGTGCGCCAGGTCTGTGGGTGGTGGTGGCAGGAGGAGGGCATATAACCGGGCACAGCCTCTCCTGAGGCATTTGCCAGCCATCAGGGTTAGAGTATGACTTGGTTCCTAAAAGTCAAGGTGACACAGCAGGCAGCGGCAGCAGCCCCGGCCGGGGCTGGTACAGCGAGGATAAGCACCATGCACCACCTCTGCAGTCGTTCCCAGCCTTTGGGCGCGATGGAGCATCTCTGGGCCGCCGAGGAGGCTCAGGCTGGCTGCAGTGTCGGGGCTGGGCTTGCACTCTGGCAGGGCTGGCGCCTGCCCGCGCTGGCTCTGGACACAGCCACCCCCTCCGATCCCTTTGATGCCACCGTCAGAAACCCAGTTAATAAACTCAGAGTTAGCAGTGGGATTGGTAACTAACTGAGGGTCTGGTTCCTAAAACTAACAGTATATTTTCTTTCATCTTTTCAGTTCCTAAATTTATCCTCACGGCTGTCAACCCCGTGGTCACTGATAGCAAGTCTTCCGTCAAACAGAATGATGGTACGTGCCATCAAAAAACATACGGTTTGCTGCTGTCTTTTGATTGAAATAGGACGTTTTCCCACTGCAGAGCTGGGTCTGAGGGAGGTGGGACGAGGTAACGGAAACAGCCGCCCTTCCCCCCAGAGGGCAGCGTGATGGGCTGGGAGCAGGACAGGACTGGTGCAAGCACTGTCCTGCTGTCACAGCAACACTACGAAACAAGTGGCCTGCCCAGACCTACCCGTAACCAGCATGTTGTCTATTAACTTTGAACTGTCGGAAAAGTAAAAGTGAAATTGCGGTTGTTTCAGGGCGGGGTCTAACTTTCAGGAGTTACACCAACACGTGCTCTTCTTAAAGGCAACAACATTAATGATGTGGCTAGTGCGTATTTGCTGTGATCAGTAACGGGAGTGTACTGCAGTGACTGGGCTGGGAAGTCCTTTTGAGAGCTGTGAAGTTTAATGAAGTAAAACTGTTTCAGAAACCTCAATGGGAGTAGACAGTGGGTTTCATTTGGTAATAGATTCTTTTAAATGAATTTTCCATTTTCTAGATATTCCGTATTTTCAATACTTCGTTATTTATACTTTATTTCAATATTTATTTTATATGTCAACCATCTTTTGGGCTAATGTTCTGCAGGGTTCCTATGACACAGTGCTGGCCTGCCTCTGTTTTAGGTGGCCTTGTTAGTTTAAAAGTTATTGGGTAAATACCAGTTTAGTAGCTTCATCATCTATGATATGATTGAATTTGCTTTACCTTCTCGTGTCACAGGTGTCGACCTTGATCCAAAGGAATCAAGACTTCCAAAGAAAGATGGAATTATTGTTAGCAACTCCTTGGCTACGTTTGCATACATTAGAGGTAGGAAAATGAGGCTGAGATTGTGTGGTTCATTAGCTCATGGCATTTTGGGAAAAGGGAAGATCACCTCAGAAAGTCACAACTGGTAATCCCCTGTTTATAGTAACGATATTATTACAACAAAATTGCAGTCTTGTGGATGGGACAATCGCAGCATAATTGCTATTTATAGAACATTTTCCATCTTGAAGGGTCCAAACTCGTTTAGTGACTGCAGCTAAGATATTTGTTAATGAATATTTTCAATGGGGACTGTTGGTTGTTCAGTGTTTTTGAAAACCTGGTCCTGATCTAGGAGCAGCACTAGAGACATCCGTTTTTGGAAATGTTGGTTTGCATACATACAAGGATCATCGAGGAGCAGTAAAACAAACAAGCAGCCCAAAGCCAGCCATCTCTGGTATGGGATGTGGCAAGTCTTGTGACTTAGCAGCACTAAGGCAGACTTTGTTCAGGCAAATTAATCTGTGATACCAGATCTCTTAACAGCACAGAAGAAGTCATGAATTTTGGAAGTGAGCAAATGCTGGTGCTGAGAAGCAATTCTGGAGCTAAGATTGCTGCTTTTCTAGAAAATGCCAAGAACCACCCAGCTGTTGAGCATCATCTCACAGCCTTTGCAAGGAGCACGAAGGGTGGCCACAGCCTGCTGGCACAGCGAGACAGTCTGTCCTTGCCAGCAGTACCTGGCTGCCCCCAGCAGCTCTCCCCAAACCCCCTGACCCCACCACCCTTGAGACCTCCTAGCAGCACCTCAAACAGCCAGGGCTGGATTTTACAGCCCATTGAGAAAGGCTGTTTCCACATCTGTCTCACTTGTTGCTATACTGAGAAGTGATCTTGGACTGTGTCAAGGAAGAAAAGTGCTCCCTGCCCAGCCTGACCTGGAGATGCTGCCATGGCTCTGTGGAGCCCAGAGTTGCTCTTCCCATGCCCCCTCTTCATAAGGGTAAGGCCTGTTTTGGCAGGGTGGCTGGAAAATAAAAACCCAGGGGTATGCCTCTGGCATCTGGTTGAGA
Organism: Falco naumanni; assembly: GCF_017639655.2. Taxonomy (NCBI): domain Eukaryota; kingdom Metazoa; phylum Chordata; class Aves; order Falconiformes; family Falconidae; genus Falco; species Falco naumanni. Next base: position 75,780,468 of record NC_054055.1, read on the forward strand.
ATGCTAGTAAGATGCTAATAACGAGATGTTATTAAGAGGCTGGGGTTTTTGCACTGTAATTTGAAGAGGCAGAGATGGCAGTGTTCAGACTGCAAGTGCAAGGTGGTTTTGGTGAGTGACAGAAAAAGCCTCTCCTCACCCCCAGTCTCCCGAAGCTCACCCCACCATTATGGCTGCACAATGCAGGGCACTTCAAAATGGAAGTGGGCTTTTTTTGTGTCTAGGTTTTGGCAGTTTGTGAAGTGTTTAAGTACTGGCTTTCTGATTTCAGATCACCCTGAAAGAGCTGCTCTCCTGTTTGTGTCCAGCGTTTGTGTGGGGTTATTCTTCACACTGTGTGCTTTGGTGATCCGTGTGTCGTGCTCAAGTGACTTCCAGAAATTGCACAAAAACAAGGATCAGTTAGTGCAAGAAAGTGATGGAGTGTACGAGAACAGTGAAAATGAAGAGGAGGAGGAGGATTCCTCTGATTCGGACATCAGGGATGAGATAGTGGGACTTTACAGACCTTCTTACTCAGGTTATAATTCAACAGAAGCTGCGGAACTGGCTGAAAGGATAGAGCGCAGGGAGCAGATCATACAAGAAATTTGGATGAACAGTGGTTTGGATATGACACCTCCTAGAAATATGAATACATTTTATATTAATGAACAATAAACAGCTTATTTTGGATGACACCCTAGCCCTTTTTTAAAAAAAAAGAAATGTACCTTCTGTGAAGGAACATTTGTATCAGTGCATATAATTATTTGTAAAGTAAGAAGAAATCTATACAATAAAAGGAGAGTTTAAAACCCTTGACTGTCTAGAAATTGTTCTGTGATAAAACACTTCTACAGACCTTCATAGTTTTTAAGTTATGATATGTTATGGATTACTTTTCACTGTAATTTGGGATCAGCAGGTTAAGGAATATTTAAAAAGGAGAAAAATATTTAAGCAGCATAACACGGAGAAATACCTTCTGCATTAGGATATGAGACTTGTGACCAGTTAGTTGCAGCTCATAAGTTACATAAGAACATGCTCTATTGATGAGAAATACAAGCATTATTAATAGCATGAGCAGGACGAAGCATAATTAAACACAGGGCTTGAAGCTTTTCTGCTGTTGCCTTAACCCAGCCTTTCCCTAATAAATCCTGTTCCTCTGGTAACAGCGATCCTGATTACAAGGGAGTTAAGATCTGCTCGCTTGAGTCCAGTTGATGCACTTAGAAGAGAGACATGAAAGAAGGGTCTCTTTTGGGCTGAGAGGTCTGGAAACCAATCTGCAAAGAAGTGCCTGGTATTTCAGTGAAAATTTTCCTGGCTTGAGAATTAGTCTCCTTTGTAGCATTCCTCTTGATTCTAACACAGCAGCACCTGAAGTCAGGCACCCTTGGTGCAGGGAGATTTCACAATACCTCTCCAAGTGTACCCCTTCTTTTTGAAAGCATGTAGCCACCAGGTAAGGCTGGCCCTAGGAGGAAATGCACTGCTGAGGAATGGACATAAGGGCAAAAATCAGTCTGCATTCAAGACTTTCAGCCCTGTTGTTAAGGAAAAGGTCACCGTTCAACCATCAGAAGATACCTGCCCAAGATGTAACTCTGCTGCTAGCTGGCAAATCTGTGAAGCCCAAGCTTGAAAATGGCTGTTTTCATAAAAGACTCCTGAAGTTGACACATACTAAGAAAACTTCCTAAGTAAGTGAAATGCTGTGTTAATTTCTCTGATATTAAAGCATGATAGAGCCAGAACTTGATTGAAGGTTATATTCTCGGGATTTTTTTGGAAGCTTACAATCTTCACTTGAAAATTATTCAGACTAGTCTGATTTGGTTTCTGCTGCACAGAAAATTAAATGAGAAATGTATCTAAGCTGAAAAAGCAACCTTCCTGTCTTTAAATAAATGTCTCCGATACTTTAGCTGTGGTCCGTAGGGAATTCACTGAACAAAGGCAGGAAAAATGTCACTTCCTATTGGTAATACTCTTCATGAGTTCATCGTGCTTTCCCGCTCAGACGCTGCGTGCCTAGGTATCGTGATGTAGTATGAAACACTTGGAAAGAAAAAAAGTGACATGACTTGTCATTTCTTACAGTTACAGTCAAACTAAGCATGGGAAAACTTTAAAGGGAGGAAGGGGGCTTGCTCAAATGACGGAAGTGCAATCCCGTGCTCAACTGGAAAAATCTTAGCAGCAGTTAGCATCCGAACAGCGGAAGGAAGAGGGGCTGAGGAGATGGCCAAAGACCTGAGGTCACCCATGGCATGGGGAAACTGCATGAAACACTTGGCACAGCCCAGGAGCCTGGCTGCACACCCACGGGGACTCGACTCTTCCTTTTTCCATTAGAAAGTCATCATAACCTGTGCCACTGCACGATATTGATGGATAGGGTTTGGTCTGGAAAAACCCCGTGCCTTTGTCCTGAGGCTGGAGGAAGGCAGGTTTTCCTTCTGCTGGCCCTGCGGTAGGTGTGGGACAGCTCTGGTCAGGGGCCGGCTCCTTCCTCCTGACTCACGGCGGCAGGTGCCACCCATTTCCCGGTCAGAAAGAAAGGGGGATTGATCTACATCCCAACAATTCCCCCTGCTGACAGACCCTACCAGTACGAAAACTGATTCTCTTCCTGTTGGTGACCCTCAGAAGAGGCCGTGTGTCAATTGCAGAGTGGGCTGGGCTCCAACACACAGAGAGCAGGGCTGAGGGCAGGGGCTCGGGGCGGGGGGCTGCCCCTTCCCCCGCACAGGGCCCTCATCCAGCTGCCTCCCCAAAACGCTAACCCCCGTGAAACTCCCTCTGAAGAGCCTGGGGTCCACAATTCAGCTGATCTCCAGCTGGTCTGTTTTTGGAAGTTACCTGTCTGGCAGTTTATCCTCACTAAAATCTCTTGTGTTTGCTTTCCTCATCCTGTGAGCCTCCACGGCGTTTTAGTCCTGAAGCTGACACCGTAACAAAACCTGGGAGTGAGTCTTTCCACCAGACTTACACTTTGCTCAAGCTTAAGTAAAAGTAGCATGTCCTAGGGGTGGCCACAGTATCACAGAAAGGTTGAGGACATCTGGTCCAAGCCCCTGCTCACCACCTACAGCAGGTTGCCCGTGGCCATGTCCCAGCAGCTTTTGAGTATCTCCGGGGATGGAGGCTCCACAGCCTCCCTGGGCAGCCTGTGCCAGTGCTTGGTCAACCTCACAGTGAAAGTGTGTCCTGATGTTCAGAGGGAACCAACCTCCTGCGTTTCACTTTGTGCCCGTTGCCTCTGGTCCTGCCACTGGGCACCACAGGTCCTTTCCCTCTTGTTTTGTTCATCCGTGCACGTCTTCCATCCGATAGCCCTGCTTTGGGGTTCCCAGCTGAAAACAGGGATGTTTATTCCTGGTGATGAAGCAACAGAAGTGGCAGCAGACCAGCGGAAACCAGCCTGTAACTTAAGGGGTTAGTCCCTTCATTGGAGTAAAACTGCAAGATGGTCTACTTTTCCCAACTCCTAGTTCTCTCATCTACTTTTGCAAATTTGGAGGAAAAAAATCCTTTGTATTCAAGTGAAGATTAGCAATTTGTTTTTCCATTACCTTTGCATAGCTGCCTGTAAATGACTTAACAGATCTGATTCCCTCCTGGTTTTCCTCCCTGCTTGCCACCACAGGCTGTAGGCAGGCAGTAAAAGATTTCCACGGGTGCCAGAGAAGAGCCTGCTTCCCAATATGGAGCATTTTGCAGCCTCTGGGAATGTGTTTTGAGAAAAAAAAAAAAAAAAGTGCTTAATAGTGTGCGCCTGTTTAAATGTATCGTCAAACATGGTGACAAAGCCTGATCGTGCACCCCAGCATGAGGAGTTACTCGGCAGGATGGGGAAAGCAGCTTTTGCTCCAGACCAGGAGGTTGAGCTTCACTCAGGAAGTGTTCCCTTGACTGAGTTGTTTAAAGTCTGAGTTTGCATTGCTATTTTATTCTTTTTCACAAACTTTCCCAGTCTAATTGGGGAAAGCTATCAATTAGCAGTTCACCTTGTTCACAGGTGTTCACTGTTCACAGGTCTGAAAGTTAGAGTGAAAACAGACAAGTTAAAACCTGAGAAACGGATGCCGAATTATTTTGATCTTTCTGCAATAACACTCTCTGCAGAAAAAGCATCCAGCATAGAAACCAGAAAATTAATGTGGAACATACTTACCTGACCCAAGCCCACACAGAGCACGATTTTATGGGAAAAGACTGTGTCCATTAAAGAGAAACAGCGGCTACACCGAGCCCAGCTCGTGCCAGTGGCAGTTCCTGCTTTACTGGAACAGGAGCAATGGTAAGAAGCAATTGGATTTGGCTGATTATTAGTGGGATGCGTGCACTGGAAAAACGAGAAGCAGCAATGCTGCAGCTGGTACCTCCTTCATTTCCAGGCTAATGGCAGAAACATCATTGAGGAGGCTGCCCCAGGGCAGCAGCGGCAGGCGGGGAGGGTGTTCAGGGCTGGCAGCAGGAGGGAGTTTCAGCAGTAAAATCCCTGCGACCGCCCAGAAGAGCAGCATAAGAAGAAAACATTACAAAGGGGAGCTTGCAAGTTGTTTGGCCGTAACTATTAGGCTCACGCTACATTCACAGCTAGGGGAGTGACGTGCATTTGGAAATTACATGACCTAGCATTAACACCTAAACTTGCTGCAAGGCAATGTGCAGTCCTGGTGTGGCTGGTTTAACTCCTGCCTTTAAAACAGCCCAGAGTTTACCTCCAGGAACCCCTGGGTGAGGTTGCAGGAAGCAGTAAATAAATCCTTCCGAAACCGGTACCTTTACCGGCAGCCACTCAGGTGTGGCAGCTGACGCTTGTGCAACGTTGCGGCCAAAAATCCCCGGCGCCACCCCAGCCCTTTTTCGGGAGGCACCTGTGGCGGGTGGGCAGCGCGGGGGTGCCCGGGGCAGCAGGGGAGGAGGGTGCAGGCAGGGCTGGGGTGGGGGCACAGCCTGCGGCAACCTGGGAAGGCAAAACTGTAGGTGTGCAAGCAAGGAGCAAAGGAGCGAAACCAGGTGTGGAAGCCATCCAGTTGGCTTCATCTGCACGCTGGGGAGCCTGAGGGATAAATGACCACAAAGGGCCTTTTTTGCAAGGGGCGTGGCTGGGCGACCGAGCATTCAAGCACAGGCCAAGGCAGGGGATTTCACATAGCCTGTGATGTCGTCTGTGGTGGGTTCTCTTGGCCTCCCAAAGCCCACTCAGACCCCGGGAAGCAAACGGGGGTCACTCTCCAGTGAGTTTTGGAGCGAACCCTGCAAGGCAGCAGCGAGGCGGCAGCGCTGTTGTCCTCAGAGGAGGCGCGGATCTGAGTGCCAGAGCACCAGATTCCTGCAGCATGAAAGCAGCGCAGCAAACAGCATTCCTCTGCCAGGGAGCAGGCCCCGCCACGTGTGCAGCCCGCAGAGCCCCACGCCAGCACCTCGTATGCCCAGGGCTGCCCAGCGCGGTTTCAGTGGTGCTGGGGGTGCTCCTGCTCTGCTGCCAGGCGTCACTTTTAGAAGAGAAAATGGGGCTCCTGCCAGCCCCCGAACATGCCTGCCGTAACAGACACCCCCCTGCTCTCAGGGTGGCAGCCCCACAGTGGTCACCCTTGGCCAGGCACCCTGAGATGCCGCTGGCAAACCAAGTCCTCCAAGGATTGCTTTCAGCATTAGGGGACTGACTGGTTTTCTTATGTTCTCATTTCTGGAGGGAAAAAAACCAGCCCAGCCTCAACATGTAGTCAGCCCAGAACTGTAGCAAAAACCTCCTTTTTCAGCACTGTAGGAAATGGCAGACTTGCAGCTTCTCATGGAGAAAGCTGCAAATCCCAGCTTGATGTTACAAACAGCTCTGGTGACATCCCAGTTACAGCCTGGGTGGGAACATGCCCTCAGATGCACAGGGCACCTCAGCAATACGCGTCCAGCGGCAGTGGGCAGGGTACATTAGTGACTATCCGTTAATAAACCCTGTTGCAGAGTAATTACAGCTGTAGAGGTTCACTGGAGTGCTAGCCACTGGGCAAGCTCTGACCCAGCCCTATACAACTCCCCGCACTCTTTAAGTCTCTAAGACCATGCATTTTTAAGACCCAAGGACATGACAGTAGTGCCCAGTCACCTTCTGCTGGCATAGCAAGAGCTCGAAAGCATCAGGCAGGGTTCACACCTTCTTCATGCAGTAAACCAGACAGGAGATAAAAATCCATCAGAAACCTTGGCAGGTCCAGTCACAATGGAGGAGTTTTTCTTTTGAAAAATCAGGACCCTGAGCAACATGATCTAGTTTTGAGGCTGGATCCAGGTTAGATCGAAGCCCCGCTCCAAGTGCACGGTAGGACCAGCACCCCTCCGGAGATCTCCCACCCTACATTGTTTTACAGGCCTGTGACCAGGTCTCCCCGCACCTGGAAGCCAGCCTTTGAAGCTGCAATAATGCCACTCTCCACCCTTTTGGTTGCATTACAGCTCCAAGCACCCTGCCTATCTGCTGAAAGAATTTAAAACCAGGTTTCCAAAAAAATCCCTCATCAGGACGGAGGTGAAATGTCCTTTTCTGAATGAGGCTGCAAGACATTTCTGAGGGAGGGAGATGCAGGAAAAAACCAGAGCTGCAAACTCATAACTGACCGCTGCGCTGGGGACCATTATGGGTTGAACCCTTAAATAGCAGGAGCTGCCGCCTGGGTGAGAGCAAAGCAGAGGTGGCATGAAATATCACACCACTTCTGCAGCGGTGCCTGCAGACCCGTACATGATAACGTGAGTGACAGCTGTATGTTGATTCTCAGGGCAAAAAAGTCCCCACACACCAATTTTTAACCGCAACATCGTAAGTACTTGGTTCTATTACTCAGCCTTTGCTGAGAGCTGTTCTCACAAACACAACCCTTGGAATAAAACAATAATTACCTTTTCTTTTCCCTTGAGGAAGTGCCAGATTTCCTATTTTTGCTATAAACTTCCTCATTCTCAACACAACCCCGCTGTAGCTGCTGTACAGCCTGTACTCACCACAGCGTGGCTTGGGGACACGCACAGCCCCCCATGCGGGCAGGCAGGTGGGTTTGGGTGAAGCACAGGTGCACAGCTGGGGCTGGGTGACAAGGTGGGGGCAGCCCACGGGTTCCTGGGGCCACCACCACCCTGTCACCCCGTGCACAGAGATGGCAGGTGAGGATGGGAACAGCTGGAGGAAAGGTGCCAGCTCGTGCTCTTGGTGGTGTCTCCCGGCTCGCACACTGACGACAGCCAGGCGGGCAGATGCAATTTGTTGCACCTTCCTCCAACACCAGCGTGCAAGAGCGCACAGGCTCAGGAGGTCACTGGCAGCTGGGAAATCCTCACGTCTGCTGGCAGGGAGACCTTGCTGTCAGCGGTGGCGGGTGTCCTCCTCTTTCTGGCCCCATCATGCCAGACCTTGGCAGGCTCCCGTGGTTGTCAGTGCTGAGCAGGAACAAGAGCTGCACCCTGGTGAGATGTCAGCGCTGCCAAAAGCGGTGGCTCCAGCTCTCTCCACATACTGGACCCCCACCTTGGGCATGGAGTTGGGGACCGGGTCACCCCACTGCAATGGCAGCCCACCACAGCCACCCTATCCCACAGCCACAGACAGCGGCCCCCTCCTGCCATTCAGAAAACCCGCAACAGAGCACAAGGGTCTGCGGGCAGAGGAGGGGGGAACAGAGAGGGAAAATAACCAAGAAATGTCACCAGAGTGTTTTAAAACATGTTGTGTATATTGGGCTCACCCTGCTCTAAGACCTTCCAGTACAAGAGCCAAGTTCCACTTCCCCAGTGGCTTTTGCCTGTGACCCTCACGTGGTAAAATGATATAGGACAATATATCAGAATGCAGATATCAGAACCCCCCCCCGGCAGGCATGGGGCAAGCCTGGAGCGGTGGCAGCGTGCCGGGGCAGAGCAGTGGCCTGAGGGACAGCACCTGCCCTGCAGCTCAGGAGCCAGCCGACCTCTGGGGTGGGGGAAGCAACACAGGGGCCACGTCCACACAGAGCAAAATGCCCATGCCTTGCCTCCTCCCACGCTCCTGTTCAAGGAAACCTCAATAGCACATTAAGGACTGTAACAGCATTAGCAACCCTCACCAACACATAATGCAGATTTCCATTAATCAGGATAGTGATATGGCCACAAAACAAACATTTTAGCAATGTTCCGCTGTGTGTATCCTTTGATAGAGAATGAATTTTCCCCCTGGAATGGCAAGTCTGCTATCAAACTTCCAGAAATAAAACAGTTTAGAAGAAAGATAAAATGCTTTTGCAAATTTGCAAACCTACATGTGGTATTCCTATCTTATAATTCTCACATTCTTTAGATATTTAAATATCTATAGGCTTTGCTTTGTTCCTGTATTCTTTCATCTTTTTCCAGTAGGTTCATTCAATTTCAGCCAAATAAATGAATCCAGCAGATCTACAGATGCTGTCATGAGAACTCAGAAGAGCATTGATCCTACAGACAGTTTTCTCAGCGAAAGAACACAGGGCCAATTACAGCAGAGAGCAGCAGTCAAAGGTTTTTTCTGTGTTCCTTCCTACACCTGCTTTTCCCTCATTTTTAGAGGGGAAACGACAATGTTACAAGCACCGTAATCAAAGGGCCTGTTCAAACTCTCCCCGCCTCAGAATCCTCCGTATAATGGTAATTTAAAACTTTCTTTTTCACTGAGACAATAACTCTCAACAAGTCCTGGAAAGATAGTAGAACTTGTGCTCCTATGACTTGTCCTCCTCCTCCTACGCCAGTTGCAGAAAGAACTCTGCTGGGAAGGCACTAGCAAAGCGTCAGGGTTTTGTCATGGAAAACCAGTTACCTGCGGCCGTGGATATGCAGCAGGGTTTAACGAGCGAGATCAAGGGAGTGTAAATACGTCACTGCTTATGCTATTTTCAGTTTGCCTCCTCTGCTATTGAACTTTCCTGGTATCAAGAAAATTAAATGAAATGGCCAAAAGCCAATGATGATTTCAGTTATTTACAGGACCGGGAGCCCACAGAATAAACTCCTCAGAATAAAACTAATCTAAGATGAAAGCTCTGTTTGTAAGAGGATTCAGTTGGATATTTTCAAGCGTTCATTATAACTGATCCAAAACATCTGGGAAGCATCCTGGCAAGGCTGATGCAGTTATGACTAACTAACTAAAAAAAGCTACTTTCAAACATTAAGGAGCAGGCAAATAAGTACTCCTGCTACAAAATTGTTCCAGGGTGCATAAATGCTGATAAACAAGCACTGCGAGGTAAGGTCACATTGCAACCCCCAATCCTGCAGTGGATCTCCACCTCAGGTAGCTTATGAGCAAGTCCATCTGTCAGGAATCTCGCTCCCAGGTTGGTGGATGAAAACCACAGAGCAACCAACACTCGCTGTCCTTGGCCAGCTTGTTAAACAGAAGAGGTGAGATTTTGGGGAGGGGAAGCGCTGTCACAAGCAGCAGAGCAAACAATATGATTCCCGGAGGAATTCAGTTTGGGAACCACCAGGTTATAACTGCCCCCTGGACACAAAACGTGCCAGACTGCCACACAACTTGCTTTAAAAACTTACAAACAGGGTGACATTTTTTCTGTCTGCCAAAAGGACCTAAACATTTTAGAACATTGCTGGAAAAGAGGAAAACAAATGTGCAACAATCCTAAGTTATTAATCTACAAATAGTAATTCGATTTTTTGAGGAGTGTGTATATATATGTATATAATTGCCCAAAAGAATTACTTTCAAGGCAGAACTTCTTTTGAAACTTCAGGCAACATTCATACACACCCCTGTGAAAGCGCTGAGGAGAGCATTGCAGGGGAGAGGTGGTCTATCTGTAGAAGCCCCCTTAAAGGCCACAGCAACACCTCCGGCAGCCTGGGCCTCTTACAGCCAGTAGGACTATGAGGAGCTGGAGCTAGGTAACTAACCACCTTTATAATATATCAATTAATTTTATGATTTTATAATGATTTCACCAAGCGCTCCCAAATCCAGTCATGGATCAAGAACATCTGCCATACCACCATGGGTTACAATGCCAGTGATATTATGAAATTAAGTACTTCCAGATTTTCTTTACTCCACCCAATGACAGCGAAGGATCACATTAGGAAAAAAGCCTTCATATTTGGGAAGGGCTGAAAATCTCCAGAGTTGTACAGGATACCAGTTTCCATCTGACGAAGTGGTAGAACAAAGTGTTCTATTAAAATATACTCTGTTTTCTTGCTGCATAGAAATAATTCCAAGTAGGTTTGAAACGAAAAAATACTTGAAGTTTCGCAACTTAAAAAAAATCCCAAATACCAGTTTTTTTCTAAGAAAAAAGTTAAAAGTTGATATTCCAGAAAAACTAACACCAAACTTTCCTAAAAGAATCAGTGATTTAAGTAAAAGCACCGTTAATAGTTCACTGAATGGCATTAATTCTCTTTTCTGTATTCAATCTTCCAGCTGCGAGTTCAGAAAACACTTCAGTTTCATTTGATCAGTATCTCTAAATATTAGTATGGTTGAAGAGATAATGGGTTTTTTTCATCATTAGAAAATGACAAGCAAAATGCTTTATTGTTGTTATTTTACAATGACTCAAGCAAGCAGAGAGATTTAAGTCAGAAGTATTGAGATTTGTGAATCTGGAGAGCCACAGCCAGGTATTTTTAGGGGACAGTCAATGACCACAGAATTTACTTCCACCTTGTTGCACTGGCAGGTTTGGCAAGGCAGGAAGCTTCTAGTTGTTAACATCTCAGATGTTGATGTTTTCAAGCGTCTCTGCCTCTGAGCCCTCCTGACATGAGGATTAGGACGTGAATAAGACCAAAAAAAACCTATCAACGAAAAATGTCAAATACGGGTGTAAGTTCAGAGAGCAAACATAACCCATCTGACTTCCAGAGCTGCTGAGCAGCCCTAGCACCACAGTGCCATAATGTGGCATTTGCGAAAGAGATCTCACATTAAAATTTGACTTCAACTAGGTGCTGATGAGCAACTGCCTGTTCTCAAGACTGATGTAGTTTGTGAACATGATCTAGTTTGGTTCAGGTGGAAAGGAAGCAGATGCATGCAGGGGCAACTTGGTATCCTGAAGTCTACTGCAAGCAACAAACCCAACATCCACAGCTGGCTGTCCCTTCTGTGCTGCAGAACTGAAAAGGTGGGTGTTCTCAGCTCCCTGCTGCCCTAGGGACAACTGCTTTGGGGTGTGAATGAACATGCCACTTCAGTTGTCGCCTGTGAGTGCCCACAAGAGGTGTCAGTTCACCTCTTTTTAAAACACTCCATTGATCCTCATGCAGAATTTTCAGAGCACCCTGGCTTATCAGCTCAGCAACCTGATGAAGATGCACATCTGCCTCCATAGAAAAGCATCTCCTTTAAGGACACAAAAGTTTAAATATGTAAAACTGAAGCAACTTGTTTCTAAACACAGAGAAATCTGGAGATTTAATTATCCATTAGTCATACAGTATCCCGAATCAGAATCCTTCCTTCAAAAACAGACACAACATTTACTTCAAGTCTACCAGCATTTGCTTTGTTGGTCTTGAACCCAGAACTGACTGATGGTACATTTTAGAAACGGTAAAGGATCCTAAACATCAAGCGTATAGTGGAAACACTCTCTGATAAATTTCATGAATTCTCATTTTAAAATGCTGATTTGTTAGAAACGAAATGCTTCTAATCCAGTTGTAATCGTAGAAGTACTTCCATGTTAGAGATCTTGCCCTATTAAACTCGGGCTTATTGTATCCAAGCTACTTGCAAATGATGAATATTTTCATAAGCAGATTTCTGTCAGTCTTTACGTAAAGTATCATGGCTAACAGCTTGTTAAACTGAATGAGATCAACAGGTTGGCTTCCAGTGTCAATGAAAACTAAACCAGAAGAATGAAAATGAAGCATTCCACAAGGATTTTTCGTGTTATTTGTGTTTATATAAAAATACTTCCTCTAAACAACTGTTAAGAGGTCAACTCATTTAAAAATGATAATTTGAGATTAGCTATGTTGAAATGCAAACAAGTACATTTATTAAAATAACTAACTTTCACTGGATTTGCCTGGGAAAACTGATTTCTTACAAAATAAATTATCTTCCACAGACCATACCATCTAAAAGAAATGCAAGAATCAGGAAGAAAGTACAAAGACCACTCAAAACAATACCAAACATTCTAGTGCTCATCTATGAGATATATTATCTATAAAATAGTTTAGTATTTCAAATTACAAGTTTCTAATAAAATAACAAACTTCAACAGGATTGATTGTATCCTTTGCAGGGACAAGTGCTGTTAGAGTTACAGAGAAATGTAAATGTTTATTGAAAACCCAAGGCTAAAACTGGCACCTGCTATACAAGTGACAACATCAGCTTTCTTTTGTCAGAAGGATCTACAGCACACAACACAACTCCTTGTTGCAAATAAATGTATCAACCGAACAGCTTAAAGTGGCAAAAAGGTGTTTGCCAAGCTTCATCTTGGACCCCATTTGATGTCTTTTACACCATGAAATTGCCTTTTCAGAGCATGGCTGTCTGCCCACTCAGCATTTAGATATGAGTCATCGTCATCCTCTTCTAGTTTCTGTAAACAGAACAGACAGGTGAAGAAGGCAGTAAATAACATAACCTCCAGTTAGTGTCTGCAACAGCACAGCTCACACGCAGTAAAAAGACACTGTTACCTTAAGTTCCTCCTGCTTTTTGTAGTAATACAGCATCATCTGTTTTTGCTCTTCATGACTAATCAGAGGTTCACGCCCTGGAGCTCCTTGTCCTTTCTGAAAGGGAAATCATAAATTTTATTTATGATGGCATCTGCGATACAGAAGAGAAGTTGCTATGCAAAGATAGCAAAATCTTTTTTCAGACAATAGGATTTCTGAAATTTAATGAAGTCCCTCAGAACAGGAAAATAAAAGTTGAAAAAATTCTGCAGCATTCAAGTAAGAATTATTTTTTCATCTCAGCATCTGAATCACGCTGTCAATTTTGTGAACATCAATGGAAGTTGCAATAGGATTGAGTTTATTTTACTTATACTCCTCTAAAAGACATAATAAATCTCTGGTTTAAGGTCGTTCCAGATGTCTTGGGATGGGTCCATCCATCTTCAGCTCCCCTGCTAATACAAACTCAAGATGGCACATGACTTAAGTAAAGCAGGGAAGGAAGGCAGTTACAAAACACTACAGATAAAAGAAATTTTGTTACTACAAATATTTCCCACCCACCCCCCCCCCAGGCAACTCTCCTTATGGAAGAAATAATGCACACAGCAGAAAATAGCTGACGACAGCTATTGCCAGCAATAGCAAACAGAACAGTTTGAAAGGAGATGGTGAATCCTCTGTGGAACAAAAAGGGTCGGAGGTGGTTTAATTTAGCTCTCTAACCCAAAAATGCAGGCATCTCTTGTCAGATTGAAAACCACCATACTACTCTGCATTCTCTGAAGAGGCCCATCAACTAATTAAACAGTAAGACAACTTTCCTGGGAGCCTAACACCTCAATGGCTGTTGATTTGTCAAACAATTTTTCAGTCACCCTGATAGGAAAAAGAAAGCAATTCTATTCTTCTAAATGACAAACACATAAATCACTTGACTTATTTTTCAGGAATCCTATTACAGACACCTGCAGATAATAAGATCTGCCATAAACCTCAATACTTTCTGTGGCAGAGAAGCTCTCACTGACATGGAAGTGAAATGCAGCTCCAGAGTAATTCTGAGCTATGGGCAAGTACTCAAAGACATTTGACATTCACAAAAGCACCCTTTGAATGTGGTTTTATAGAGAGACAGACAGACACACGAACAGTGTGAGCATCTTCTGCCAAAGCTCTGAAAATGAACTGAAACCTCAAACATTCTTTCCTTGAGTATGGCATTGTCACCACCGATGAACACAACTGCACAGTTAGTACACAATCATTTTGTCCAAAAAACAATGAACAGTCCCAGTAGCTTGGTACTAATTATGATACTGCAAGAATATGACCATTGTGTCAGACACCAGTATACGCTTAACGACTGGCTTTTGCTGAAGCATCAGGTCTATAAACTGAGAAGCAGCAGGACAACTTTGCCTCAGTTTAGCTAATTACTCCGGAGGATGACTCAGACCTGTGTTCAAATTAATACAGAAGGCCTCATCTGCTTCATCACATCTCACAACTGGAAAGTCTCATTTCTTTAAAAAAAGTTCAGCTGGAAGCTTTCAGTAAGCTGCTGCCAACAGCACAACTGGGTGGTACGGGCCCAGCAGCTTGTTCTTCCTTCTAGCACCGAGCGAATGCTCACTTAACACTTTGGAGAAGCGGAAGGTCAGGCTCTCGCACAACCTGTGTCCTCTCAAAAAAAGAGAGACATGTCCACATTTCCAAGGCAACTGAAACAGTCTGAGGACCTGCCATCAAGAGACTCAGGACATCACTGGCAGAAAATTACTGAGTTACAGACACTGCCTTTCAGACACAGAACAGACTAAAACAGAGATGAAAGGTATCCACACCACATATGCACAAAACATTAAAAATGTTTTTTAAGGGCCAGAAAAAAATGGTGATGGAGAGAAAAACATTCACAAGTACAATTAGAAAAACTGGGCAGACTGAATGACTGGGTCTGTTCAGTGCTCTTGCACCGAGATGAAACTGAGAGCCACTTGAGGTTTTTTAACTTTTCAGTTTGCACTTCATCTATTTTTAAATACCTCCTTGCTGTACTTTTTAAAATGCTATGGAGCACGTAATAGCATCTACAGTATTTAACTGACAGGCAAAGAGATTACTAAAGAAAACCTTAGAATATAATAAACTAAAACCTTAAAATAGTTGTACAGTTTTGACACTCAAGCCGGAACTAATCTAATCCATTTTATACACCTATGGAAAATTCTCCCCCACAGAGAATTAGACAGCCAAAGGTGAGTAACTTGTAAAGAAAACTCCCAGCAACACTTACTTTCTGTATCTTGACAATGATGGTTGTTTTCTCATTTTTGCCTACATAGTCGGAGAGCAACTTTGTCTCTTTCAACTCCTTTCCTGCCCACCACAATTGTGCTTCTGATTCTGGTATAACTTCAAGTCCAGCCTTTGATAAACAAAAAACCAAACAAGGTGAAGTGGGGTGTGTGCATGTTTTTTGCCTTTTTTCAAATCCAGAAACATTTTCTGGGAAAATCTTTCTGGAATTCCTAACAGAAAGGCCAGTGTAATTTCAGACTACACTTCTGCTACATCTCTGTCCTCATACTAATTGACAGCATTTTTGCTCATATTCCATTCAATCCTGATCTAACATAAACACTTAGGGCAATAAATTCTCAATACTGGCATAAGACAGACATGACAAGCTATTTAAAATGAGTCCCAGATTTACCTGAACGTTGTATGTAACATTTGAAATCAATTTCATTCTTCCTTCCAGTTAAGCTATTGGTGTGCTTTTACATAAACTACCAGAAAAAATACTAAACAGAATTTGTTATGCAAATAAAAACAACCTTCGCTGATAAAACAGAGAACATAGAACATAGTTAACCCAGGCACTACATATAATCCAAATACTTTACTGCATACATGAGTTCCAGACAAGTCTTCTTTATCTTCAATCTCCATCCTAACTGGATCATGTGGAGGCAATCCCATTGGATACACAATCATTACAGCCCCTCGGAGCTGGTCCAATGCATCTTTCACCATCTCCATATTAACACACACATTGGCCTGAACTTGTTTCTGAAATACAGACAGGGATCATTGGTAATTTAAAAAAACATGCAGAAAGCCTTTGCTTTGTAGTCAGTTCAAAGGTTCAATAGTGGGATATGTGAGCAAAGGTGACTGGCTGCACAAAGATATCGGAGCCACAAATTTTCTCATTTGAATGTTGACTTCTGAACACAGCACTCCACTTTTGCCCCTTCCATTTAGCTTGCTTACACAGGGGGTGGTGGTGGGAAGAGATCGTCACTAAATTGTGCAGGAGGTATTTAGTAACAAATGTCTTTGGGATACAGGCATTTGAACAAGTACACATCTGACCACAGAAACTGGATGGGGGAGTCTTTTGTTCTGAGTACTTGTGATCCATGAACAAGATTCAAACCAGCAGAATTCAAGTGAAGGTTAGAGAAGGGGTCTTAAAACTTGAGCAAAAAAATAGAATACAATATGAGCAGAAGAGTAAAGCTTGGCATATTGCACAGCTTATGTAGAGATCTGTAATCTCAAATACTTGAGATCATTCCAAACCCTATCACAACAGATAGAGGAAAACCAAGATACATCTGGAAGCGCAGAAATCAAGTTTGTGCTTATAGATTTACCAGTTCCAATATTTTAAGGAACAAGGTTTATAAAGAGAGTAAGAGAATGTTGCCTCCTTGTGGACATTTTAAAACTAATTGTCTGGCAAGTACAATTGGTTTCTCAATCTGGGATAATCAACTTTTATTTTTTTAAAAAAATATATTGGCATATTTCTTCACTTCCATCATTGTAAAGTGATGAACCTAACAAACCACTCCCCAAACTATCCTTAACTTCATTCACCAATGAAGGGCAGTAATATTGGGAGTAAGTCAGCATGCAGGGCATCAATTTTGCAACTTTTTATTGTAACTGACAACAGGGTATATAGTTAGAGGTTTCACCCAGGAAGACCTGCAAAGTGGAGACCAGATCTGCAGATATTTTTGACTCAAGTAGTAAAATTTTGCATTATTGATTTCCTCCCTGTTTAGAAACAGAGCTGATGACAGGCAATCCAACAGGAAAAAAAAAAAAAAAAAAAAAAGCCTATCGAGAAAATCTTCATAGTCCAGAAGCTTTAATCTGAAACATCTCTCATTTTGTGTAATTTTGCTATGACTAAGAACAGTTCGGCTGAAATCATGCCTCAGTTCAGGAAAAGTCTGCTGCACCTCAACACACTGAGTGCTGCCAGGTGACAGGACAGCTCCTCAGCTTGCCTCCACGGGGCCCTTGGAAACACTGAGCTGCTCACTCCAAATGACTGATATGACACTTATCAGCAACAAAACAGCCAGTAAGCCCAATTCGAGTGCACAGGCAACACCAAAAGTAACATTATCCATTTCCACAACTGGTTTAAGGCTGTTTTAAAGTTCCACACATACCAGTTCCCAGAACTGTAAGGGTGGGGAGAAGAAAATTGCTTACAGATGTTTACAAAAAAGAAGTCTGGTAATAAATACTATTTAATTTGCATTTCAAAGTCATACAAAAGCTGAGACAGAACGCAGAGCATCTACAGATTGGGACATAGGGGCATACCCTCACACTTATCTTTAAATACCCAAACTTGTTGGGACTGAGCACGGGTCCAAGTGCTTGTAAAACCAAGGCCTAATCTAAGAGATTAGAACACATTTTTCAATTAATTACACATAAAACTCAAAAGACTACGTTAACGAGCAAAACCTGGTTTATTCCATGAACACCGCAGAATGCAGTTAATTTTTCACCAGAAAACATGACAAGCATTCGCCCAAAGAATGCATCAATAGCAAATCAAGAGCGTGTGGATAAAATTAAATGTGATTTAATCATTCAATGTGGTCTTGGCTGCCAGCGATCACTTGGAGTTTAATATCTGATTCCTTAACTTGTTGAACCAGCTTGCCAAAAGCCATTAGGAAAATCATTAACAGAAATGTCAGGTTTTATTACACTATACACATCACTTCCATGATATTACTCGAAAACTGTCAGCCCTTGCACTGAAAAAAGTCTATTTTTTCTTAAGCTGCTGCACAACTAGACAGCACCTATTAAGGAGGTCCCACAGACCACAGGCTACTTTAGGAAACTTACCCTAGAGACTAATGCCTTGGCTTCCTCTATTGTCTTCTTTATAACTTGCTGCATTTTTTCATTTGGAGCTAAAAATAAGAGACACGTATTTAATAGCCTAGACTTATTATAAAGAAACCAAGCAAACAACCTGTCCAGGTTGTTCTCTACTGTAAGCTAATGAAATGTTGTTAAATCACAAAGCAAGACAGACACTACTAAGTTGCAGTCTATTTACCAGTTTGATAGTTCATTGCTGTTATTTCTTACTAATTTAAGAAACAAAACGTTATTCCTCATAACAGCGCCAAACTTACTTTTCCACAAAGACATTTGACTGGTATTTGGAACTTCATGTGGGGCAAAAGTACCAAGTTGAAAGCAACAGCCATAATCTCATACCCTCCACAATCAAAAACATCTCTCCCATGATGTACTTACAACTATTGGGGGCTGTACCAGCAGATGTGCTTTAACCAGGGACAACAGCTTGGAGTTTTCTAACCTTTGTCTAAGTAAAATCACAATCTGACATCAACTGCAGTTTTGCAAATACATAGTTATCTACTTTAATTGTTTTAAAAAACTTCTCCTCAAACACAAAAAATCCAATTAAATCGTGTTCACAGCTGATTAAATACATCATTTGACGGTATTTGCTTTGGCCCACATTTAGACACAATTCAATGTCATAACTTCGTTAATATTACAAAGCTGTTCTCCCACTAACAAACAAATGCCAGAGAACTACTACAAGTGGTACTGTCCTTACGCTAAAGCTGCTTGCAGACTTTCAGTGTAAGGCCCAACACTGCTAACAACCACAACAAACAAGACAGTCTTTGTCTGCATGCCTACGTATGAGACAGCCATTTCCGAGAATACAGTTAGGAGGGAAAACTTTTAGCTATGATATAAGCTCTTAATAAAGTTCAGCAGAATTATCTTCCCCAAAATAAGACACTGGGAGTAAGCTGTTTGCGTATGACAAGTTAAGACCAAGTTATTTTACTCAAAGAGTCCTCTTTAACTGAGCTGCCCTGCAACCAATGTCTAAAGGGCTGCTGACCCAACAAGGGCTGTTGTGGGTGTCAAAAGTACAGGGACAGACAGCAAGACAACAGCTGTGGTCTCTTCTGTGCAATTGGTTCTCATGCTCTTGATGGTAAAGCAGTGCTCGAAACACATACCAAGTGCTAAGGCAAAACCACTTGGCTGGAGTTGCAGAAAAAAAAAAAAAAAAAAGTGATGTGACTGTTCTGTAAGTCTGAGTCACAGTCAATGAGAAAAAAGGAGAAACACTAGAAAAAACACCAGTTAATGTATCTTGGAGCCTCTGGAGAAAAACAGTACTTACATATACATTTACAAATGGGAGAATAAATCAAAGAGGAAGAATCAACTTGCTTCTGATAATTGTTTCCTTATCTTTGGAGTTTACTTGCAAATACTACTGTTGTAAAGTTAAACAGCATAGGTGCTGAAGAGACATACTACTGTTTACGCTTTTAAAGCAATACTATACCAGGTGCTAACCCAAGACAGAAGACTTAAGTATCTAACTCATAGTTTACCTAATCTATTGTGAAAACTGGCTCCTGAAATAGCTAGCACTTAACAAATCTACAACTGCCTTTACAAGAATTTATTTATAGGACAAGTTTTGTAACTAATATAAGCTGGCTAACACGCTGGCCTGAAATCAGACGTCTACTTAGTATCTACTCATTTTCTAGTGCTTCCAGGACAGCAAGGTAAAAGTGAAAGGTCCAGAATTATGGGGTTTATGTTCCTCATTATATTACAGATTATCTGCAGGGAAAGAAGCAAACATTTACATCTGATTTACCATGTCCATTTCTTCGCCCAATTTCATCCTTTTTGAAGACACTTCCACCACTTGGTACACACTTTTCTGCCCACTCATCCTTTAACTTCAGTTCTTCGATTTGCTCATCTGTCAGTCCTTGCATATTATAAGGCAAGAAAACACCATGCTCTGCCAGCTCCTCCATCTCTTTAAAGTGTTTAGAGAACAAGATTAAAATTCTGTTATTGAGAACATACCATTTAAAAAAGCCTTTCATATTATGTACATGAAGAAAAACCTTATTCCTATAATTCAGTTTTTAAAGAGCTTAAGTATATGGAATAAATAATAAGGTACATAAATACACATATATAACTATGTAAGCTGTAATTATATTACAATTCATACATTTCACATATATATGAAGCAATGTAACAAACGACACAGTTGCAGTTATGCAAACCTACATGTTACTGGCTGGCCATAAGCTTTTTCTTTTTGGTACTTCCTTAGCTTTAGCTGACTGGATATTCCGTTTTCCAAGTACTTTTGGGAAAGCAAGTTTTTTCAAAATGGAAACATATTTTATTGTTATACAGTAATCAATGTCTTTGCAGTTGAGAAAATATGTAACTGGACTATCTACAGCTTTGGCTGTACAACAGACCCAAAGAGTCGGATTCACACCCAGCACGAAATAAAAAGTAAACAAATGTCTCTATGGTAATTTATGTCTAATCGAGAAGCAATTCTAGCTGAGACAACAGAGAGGTGCACATGCACAAGGCACAGCCTCACGCAGTGAGAACGGGCAGGGTGTGGATGTCATTTCCTAACTCTGTTATCTAGCCTACAGCGTCTGATCCTCAGCCTACAAGCTTCCTCACCACTTTCCCCTCAGAACAACTTACACAGCTGTCAGCCCACCTCACAGCATCCTTTCCTTGAAGGCCCTCCAGCCTCTTTCCCATCATCATGTTAATTAAAGCATATCCATCTCACAACAGGCACATGAGAAGTACCCCAGGTCTCAAGAAACAGTAATTTTGTTCCCATGGCTTGGGAATATAGGCACCCTCATGAAAACAGAAAGGCCAAGGCTAAGTAAGTGAGTACTGTGGAGTGACAGCAGCAGATCTGTGGAGTGAGTGAGTGCTGGAAACATTGTAACCACAGCACCTGTGTTCAGGATTTTTTTTAATTTCAGATTAGCCTCAGTATGGCCTCATACACTACATACATATTTGTGGCTGGAGCACATCAAGTGTAAGTGGGCTGCACTTTTCAGCTCAGTGTCATCTGAATCTCTCCATGTATTTCCAGGCTGATCCACAATGCAAACCAAAGTGGGGCAGCAGGGACAAACAGTAAATGTTTTTCAAAAGCTGCCTCCTCAGTTGAACTCAAGCACTAATTTAGGTACATCCAGTGAGTCTATCGCACGGCAAGTGGATGCCTGGCGCCAACACGAGAAGTCTATTCACATGGAGAGTACACCGCTGGTCACGGAGTATATACACGGCCTTCCTGGGACAGGACATGCTGCAGTTCAGTCATGCAACGGATGACTTTTCAGCCACGTACAGTGGGAAACTCAGAGCCATACGGTTTCCAAAAAATAAGGATTACTAAAGTACCAGCAGGTGAGAATTTACACATGCTTCGGCGTTTCCAGTGGGTACGCACTGTTCTCGTAAATTTAGGGGAGGATGGCTTGCCTGCCTGGGCTGGGAGCTGAGAGGTACTTCTGAACTCCTGCTGGCAGAGAACTGCGAGCCCAGGAACTCCCCGCCCGCCCCTCCGCCGCCAGCCCCGGTCCGGGACAGCGGGGCACAAGCACCCGGCGGCCAAGCAGCGGCCGAGCCCAGGGCAGCCGGGCTCCCGCGCCCTCGGAGGCGACCTCGAACCCCCGCCCCAGCGCCCCACACCTGCCGGAGGTGGGCCGGGCCCGGGCCGGCGGGGAGCCCACCGCCGCCTGTACCTGAGCAGAGGCGCTGCACCTTCAGCCTCCCGTTGTAGATGCGGGCGACAAGGCGGACCAGGTCGGCGAGGCGGGTGCTGCCGGCCGCCTCCAGCAGGAACTGGCTCTCGTTGCAGCGCTTCACGTGTAGCCGCACCATGGCGGGGCTGAGGCCGGGGCCGCTCCGCGCCCGCACGGTGAGAGGAGGCGGCCGTCAGGCCCGCGCAGCCGCTGCCCCTCTGCCCTCCCCTCAGCAACGGCTCCGCGTCCCTGGATACCGGCGGGCACGGCGCTCCCCAGCCAGCCTAAGGGCGCGGCGCCGCCCGGCTAGCCTCGGCCTCAGCCGGCCCAGCCCGGTCCGGCTTGGCTCGGCCCGGCCCGGCCCCCTCTTACCCGCCCGAGCGCCCACCGGAGCCGCCAGCAACGGCCCCAACCCGCCGGCCCCGCCCTCCGGCCCGCGGGCACTTCCGCTTCCGGCCCCGCCGCTGCCGTCATGGGAGACGCTTAAAGAGCCCGCGCCCCCCCCACTGAGCCCGGCGGTGCCGCGGCACGGCGCGCCCCGGGACAGCACCCGCGGCACAAAGAGAGGAAAAGCGCGTTTCTCGAGGACAGGTCTGTTTATTTCACGAATACACCGCCGCCCGCCGCAGGGTCGCCAGGGCACGCTGCCCGCCGCGGCGGCGGCACAGCGCGGCGCCGGGAGGTGACAGCCACGAGCAGCGTGTCGCAAGCGGGGGCGCCCCGGCCCGCAGGGCCACGGCCACAGCGGTCGCCAGGATGCGTTGAGCGTCTCGGTTATGATTCTTAAGTCTTTTCGGAGCTTCTGCTAGTCGTTGCTTCCGTCAATACACGTTACAGTGATTAGCTATATATATATACAGATGTGGGCTTGGAGCATCTCTTGCCATCTTTGCAGTACTCAGCTGTCCATCTCCGTAATCCTGTAAGGTGCAGGAGTGCTGCCTACCAGGTACACTTTAAACAGTAGGTTTTAGTCACTGTAATTAAATATTCAACAAAGAACATATTTATCATGTAACTCCCACTAGCAAAAAGTGTGTCCCCTCCCCAATTGTTTTGCTAATGTAAGAATATACCAAAACACCGATCACACAGATGTTTATAGCAACAGTTTAAACCAAGGTCAATCACACACCAGAGGACAAAGCGCATAGTACCACTGCTGCGTAACATGTACAAGTACTGCTGAATGACGGGAACGGAAAAAAGCACGATAGAAAACTCACTATCATCACTCCTCTATCCAACTGCAGCTCGTGGCTATGCATATACTGTTTTAAAGGAAGAGTGAATTATTTCGTAAATAATGTTTTGATAGCATTTGAGAATTTTAAAAAAAACCAACCTAGTACTGTCACTGTGTATTTTGCTACTATAAATATAATGCTAGTAGTATGTTGTGTTTCAGTCCCTGGTTCTGCAGAACCAGTACGGTTTGTTTGCAAGTAAGCCAGTGCGTGTAGGCGTGGATTTGCAGTCCCCCAAGAGACGACAATGTGACACCTTCAGCTCCGGATAAAAGCACGAAGCTGCGGATACCAGTTATGGCCTAAGACACTGTGAGGAGAACTGCAAGGTTTTGTAGCATATGTAAGTGAAGCTAAGGAAATCAGTTATTTTAAATTGCCTCAAGATAACAGCATACCATATTTTAGGTAATTTCACATGAGCTTTAGAAAATCATAAAAGCACAGAGTTGCGTTTTTATAGCATAATATGGAGAACTGCGACTTAGCCTTCACTAGCCTCAAAGCAGCACCAGCACCTCTGGGCAAGGACACTTACTTAGCTTTAACTGCAGAAGTGACAGAATGACATTATTCAGCTCAGAGGCTTACTGCTCTCCTGTTGCAAAGTACAATTTTAAAAAATACAGCAGTAAGTCTGGTAGATGGGGAGGGTACCAAACAGACAGCCCCATCACATAAGATGACTTTCTCCTTCTCTGATGTTGCAACACAGCTGCTGGTTCTTTCGCTCAGATCTTTCTGGAGGACAAGAAAGCTCTTCTAAGAGGGCAAAAGAGGAGGGACAAGCCAACTCCACCATGTTGTCTGCAACCGGAAAAGACTGGCTTGTATCTCAAAACCCAAGGGGAATTTTTTTCCAGAGGTTGAGGAGAAATTTGTTTTATCAGTTGTTTACAATTTGTTGAAGAAGGTATCTTTAAAGTAGTGATGAATAAATGGATGATATGGAACAATTACTCTGAAGTAATGATAGTGAGTATATGTCACAATAAGATTTAATAGCTGAAATGTACTGACACAGAAGATTAAAGTGAAATATTGAATATATTAATATGCAAAGTTTTGTTTCTATTTTGAAATTAGACCATTTTTGTTGTGCCTCAAGTTCAAATATAAGCCTTACAAATATCCATAGCCTCTTATAAATTAAACAACTTCTAAACAATACTTGTCAACATTCAAATCTCAAACTTTGGCAGCTCTTTGGTAAATACTTATAAATATCAATTAACAAAACAGTAAAAAGGGAGTGGGGAGGCTACCAGCAGGGAGCCTCTTTTTTTGAAATTCCACAAAGGGGAATCAAAATGAGAGAGCTCCCTAAGCAAAAACTATATCCAAGATTGGTATATTTTAATGAGATTAGTAGTTCATCCTTCTTTTCTCTGTCTATGCAAATACTATTACATCGGGATTTTATTAAATTTCAGACAATTTTTTGTGCTCTACCATATATACATATTCAAAATTTACACACAAACAATAGTGGCTGTTTATGAATAGTTAAGTTTCAGTGCATTTGACAATTAATTATTGCACACAGAATAATCTCAAATGCCCAATTATTCTACTGGATAAATGTATCAACAAATATAACCTCTTATATTTTTTAACACCTATCTTTCTGTAAAATCTTGTGTTGGTGACACCTTAGGTGCCGAAGAAGTGAAAGGATCTGCGGGGGATCTGTTGCTGGTTAGTCGTGACGGTATAGGAGGTGCAGGTAGTCTTCTTGCTGGCATTGTATAGAAGCAATCGGTAGAACTTTTACTCCAGTCATTATCAAAGTTAAAGTCTGAACCAAGAAAAGTATTTTGTTCAGTGCCCAGCAACTCTGGAGATCCAGCTGACTTCCTGGAACTGATTCGCTTAAGATCTGGAACACTGTTAGATGGCTTTAGCTTTATGTTGAAATTTTCCTCCTCATCATCAAACGTTACCCATCCTTTTGGCTGTACATTTTTTACCATGAGAGATTTACTTCGCAAGCAAAAAGTGTTTTCAGATGCAACGACAGAAAATGCAGGCTTGCTTGTATTACAGCTGGGGGGATTTAGAGAAGGGAAAGGATTGCAAGCAGCACGTCCTTCTAGTAAACGTGAAGTTATTTCAGACTCTCGTGTTTCTGTTCTAAACGGGTTTCCAGCATTAGGAGTTCTTTCAGTGAACGGATTTGTGCAGTTCAGTCCAGTAGTAAATGGATTTGGAGAGCTACGCTTATGTTCCTGGGATATGTTAAAGGTTGGAATAGGAGGTGTTGCTGGCATGCAATTTACAGTATTCAAAATATCAGCATCTCTTTGTGTTGCGGAAGGCAACTGCATCAACTCCTTTTGGTTCAAAGTGGGAACAGGTGATGTTTGAACAGACGTCTGCATCTTTGACACAAGCAGCTTAAACGACAAATCTTCAAAAGGGTCACTGTTTAACTGTGTTTCAAGTTTAGAGCCGTACGTTCCATTTGTTTTGATCTGGAAAGAAAACAAGGTGCTTAGTAATCACATGGCTGGCTGTTTTAAGATTATCACTAACTCCCCATTTCTCACTCTTCTATGAGAAGAAAAGAAGCTCTTGGGGGCTTAAACGGAAACTTCCATACAATTTGGTTGTAACTTGCACAATGCACTTGTAGTGGAATTATTGCTTCTTTTCTGGAAAACAGTAACTCTTAACCCCTTCTCTGAAGAAGGGCCTACTAGTCGTTAAACACCATTTCCCTCCCTTGTCGGTCGATGCAGCTTGAATTCCCTTCATGCAGGTCAGAATCCTAGCCAAAAGCACTAGTGGACATTGTGTAAGACCACCTTTAAGAAACTTGGGAAATGACATTGTATTCTAAACAAGTGATAACCCAGCGCAAATATGAAATAAAAAGCTCTAGGTTTGACTGTTTGAGAGTTTATAACACTGATGTTACAAGCAATCTTTAAGCATCACAATGGAAGGAAAAATTAGTGTTATTAGTATATGCACTTCAGATATTTCCATGTAGACATACGCATCTGTAGGCATCTCCAGTGCTTCTTGACAGGTGAAGGTATGATCACCAGTTTGTAATATTTTAAAATGGCAAGTTATCATTGTTTAGAATAATACCAAATTTTTTCCACAGAACTTCTCATCTTTTAAAAACAAAATATTCCGTCTCTTATAAATTTCTTCAAACAGCAATGCAACTTTTATACCTTGTAACAGCTGTCCAAAAAGGTTAAATATCTACCTTTGTTCAAGTCATCACACTGACAGAACAGAGTTTGGAGCTTCTGCTTATTAAATGAGTGCAAAAAATTAAGCTTAACTTAAGACAGCTTCTGTGAATTAAATTTCACAAACAAATTTTTCCTTTTAACACATCACCTTAATATACCCAAATAGTTTGGATCTTTAACATAAAAATTCTGTTAACTAATGTTTTGTTGAACTAGGATGCTAACTAAAACTATCAACTACAATGTGACATTATTACAGCTTAACCTCAGTCTTTAAACATCTTGGTTTTACCGCACTGATTGTGAATAGTTTGAAGCTAAGCATCTATGCAGAATTAGTCTACAGGCTTCAGAGACTCTCAGGAATAGAATAGTAAGAATATCATACATTTCCCCCAGTGAATCCAGCATAGCAATTTCTTTTTAAAAATTACAGTTGTAGCTTGAATTGGTTGGTAGGAGAAACAAAGTATGCTGGCAACAATGTATTTGCTCTTCTGGTGGTTTTTTCAACCAACAGTATCAGTTACATGCATCCCTGGTACTGCTACCTCAGAGTGTTTCTAAAATAGATGAGGCCTAATGCTACCAAACTATAAATAGAGTAGTTCAATATTGGTATTTTTATATGTATATAGTAAGTGTTTTGGAAAACAATATTAAAACAAAGGCACCAAGTGACTGAGTGGGGAAATGTGAATAATTGAACTGTAGAAAGAATATAAATCATATGCAGCTTGGCACCAGCTGGTTAAGTCCTGTGTTCATTAACCAAGTAATCAAAAAGTACAAGATCCCAAAGATATTATGAATCCCAATTGCTCTTTATCATAAGTTAAAAATTTCTCAGAATAATTCTGGAACGAAATGCTTTTAAAATTGTAACAAACAGTAGCATGTTTTGCTTTGAGTAATATTAAGTTCTCCGTTCTTTGAGAAATGTGAGATACGAGTTTTACTTTTTTTACTTTGAAAAAATTTTGGCAGTGCAATTGCATCAGGATTTATTTGTATTAAAGAGAAACATTAACTCCAACACCTACTAATTTTTTTCCAAATAGACTGAGACCAGGAGATTCAGCAGTGACTAAGCAACATACGTGAGGTTCCAATTGTTTCATAAAAGATGATGAAGCAAAATATTTGCTATGGTGCTAATAAATACAGTTAACAGTATCAATTCCAATTGCATTATCAAAGGAAAAAACAAACTATGGTATGACAGTCAATTCATTAATGTGGACAGGTGATTTTTAATGTGGATGAAACTGCAGATGTATGAAAACAAGATTCATACATCTTTTCTGCTTAAATAGATGGAGACCACATACAAGATTGGTAAATAGTCAGATACCTGTTACCCTGATGGTTGCTCCTGCTTGTGAAAAAGAAACAGACATCAAAGGAAAGAAAATTAGGAAGAAAATCCAAGTAACAAAGCAACCTCATGTTAAAAATACTTTCAAGTTTTCATAAAACTGTTTTTTGAGATATGAATACAAACAAAAAATATTTATTACATGCTATACTAAACTGTAAATTTCTGTTGTATTCTAAGACTTGCAAATGTAAAAAAACCCAGCTCAAGCCAATTCTGTTATTTTCACACAGACATTCATTGTGCAGCTGACTGTGCTATTTTTTGAGGACCAATTATAGACAGTCTAATTCTAACCATCCATTACCATGAGAAGCACTATAGCCCTCATTCTGGGAACTGTGTTGGTATAATCACTCATCTATAGTAACAGCTTTTCAAGCTGAAAAAAAACGTAAGACTTCTCATTCAATCAAAAACCAAACTCTCCCTAATTTATAATAAATAAAATCTATTTACAATAACTAATTTTCTTCCTTAATGTATTGCTTGGTAATCTATAGGGTCCTGAATATTCACACTGTATAAAAGCAATTATTTATAAAAGGAGATATTTAGGCTCTTAAATACACAATCAAGCTTTGAATCAAAGGATGGGCTTGGAATCCACTACCTCTCAAAAGACTTTGGATTTATTTAAAGATCTTTCATTAGAAAACTTCATATTTACAAATGATAAT
This sequence comes from Falco naumanni, assembly GCF_017639655.2. Taxonomy (NCBI): domain Eukaryota; kingdom Metazoa; phylum Chordata; class Aves; order Falconiformes; family Falconidae; genus Falco; species Falco naumanni. The sequence continues at coordinate 75,808,611 of NC_054055.1, forward strand.
CAGGAAAGGAAATAAACATAATTTAACTAAGTTTAAAAAAAAGAAAGAAAAAGAAAAGGGAAATAAAAAAATTAAGCTGGAGACAACAAATGAAGCTCAAAGTGGGCCTTCCTTGTGATTGCGCAGCCTGCATTTATCAAAGAGAAAATTAGTCTAGAGTAGCCTTACACTATAACTTAAACTCAGATAGCTGGATGTTGTTAACAATATAGCCACAGCATTACACAGCTCAAAAACCTGTTTACAGTGTTCTTAAGCATATTTTTTATTTCTGTGTATACACACAGGTAAACATAACTTTCATAACAACTTTGAAAGAACTGCTTGCACCTCTTTCAAAGAATCATTAGTGGTAAAACCACATTTAGAAGGTGTGAGGCTCTCAAAAGTGACACAATGCAATCTGTTTCTGTTCACAAAATTGGTACCTTCTCAAGTACCTTATGCCTCCATGTATATTCTCTGCTGGCAACACTTCATACTTCACAACAAACTACAAAAAGTCCTGATATTCTATCTGCATATCCAAAAATATCCTCCATTTTTTGGCCTAAGCTTCCAAAATGAAAAAAAGCTAACAGGCAGAGAGAGAAGTTCAGCAGAAAGAAAGGAAGAACATTTAAAGATTTTTTCAATTAGAATTCAAAATCAACTCCCTGAGGACTGCATTTGGCCGCTTCATTGTGGTACAAACTAGGTATTAACTAAGTCCTTTAGTGAAAGTGGGCTTCAGATGTGGACATAAAGTAAAATCTAAAATACTGATGAGAGTTTAGGTAGTCATAAATAGCCACAGCTAGGTTTATGTTTAAAAAAAAAAAGAACACCAAAAAACAAAACCACAAATTTACTCTTGGTAAGAAGTAGGCACAAATCCATCACTTTAATAAATTTATGCTTTTATTCACATAGTGTGTTATCTGGCCTAGCATCTGAGACTGTAAAAACTAAAAGCACTGGCCTTTAATGAAGAAGTTTAGCCTTATGTATATATAAACACCACTGAAAATCTATTTCTGCATTTTTAAGCAGCAGCAAGAAACTATGGCTTATCCTAGAAAAGGTGGGTTTTTTTTTAAATAACACTAAATCGTCCCACAGATAAGTTTTATATGTTTCTGTATTTTAATTGACATTGCGGAATGGGAAGAAATGTATTTCTATTGAGTATCTTATCAGTATCATCTTCCTGCAATGAATAATCATCAACATAAAGCACCACATCATGCAATCTATAAAGCTTACTTTATAATCAAAACCTGCGTTAGCTAGTTAACATACAGTTGTCATGCATGTGTCATTATAAAATTAAATTTCTTAGACTGAGTATTTTTCCATTCAAAGTCGTCAAACAGCAGCATAACTTTAAGAACAAGCTGTCCATAAGTTGTAAGTCTCTCATAAGAAATCTTAAGTTAAACATTTAGTATTTAAGATGTTATTTACTCATGGACAATACATAAGCAATTAAGTATTATACTACTAGAGCCTGATAATCTTTGAATCCAATCTTTTGACCTTTATTTTTGTTTCTTTGCTTGCTCTAGGAGTTTCTCACAAATCTACAGCATTCAGTTCAAGCTGTGTTAATTTACATAATGAAAACACAAGTATACAAGGGTTTTTTTGCTTACCTGCTGCTGTGAAGGAGCAGAATCAGAAGGCAAACTGTGAGATGATCGGCTGCGAGGAGGTGGTTGTGGGGGTTCCAGACTTGGTGGGGCACTTGTCTGAGATGGATGCGATGCCACAGGTATCAGAGGCTCCTGCATCCTTAGCACAGGTGGTGGCTGAGTGGTAGGCTGAGCAGGTCCAGCAGCCTGAGGCTTTAGTGGTTCAGGAAGCAATGGTGAGCCTGCAAGTATATTTGGAGTGTTTTTCATTGCAAAGAACCGAATAGAAATCTTAAGAATAGCATGAAGGAGAACATGTGGCTATGGAAGCAGCAGACAGAACTGCAGAAGGGGCTGTAAGAACAGCAAGTGATCATGGCAACTAGATTAGAAATCATCAAAAGCTCAGCATATCTGCATTAAAAATTATTACTATAGATACAAAATAGAGAATCAGAACTCATGTCATTCTTAAATGTACTTGTCCTGGTTTCAGCTGCGATGGAGTTAATTATCTTCTCAGGAGCTAGTGCGGTGCTGTGTTTTGGCTTTGGTGTGAGACTTTGGCTTTGGTGTGAGATGTAAGTTGCTCAGGCCATGTTAGCGAAAAGGCTGGAGGGGCACAAGCAATCAGGAGAGGACACAGCCAGGGCAGCTGACCCGAACTAGCCAGAGGTATTCCATGCCGTGGGATGCCATGCCTGGTATATCTACCTGCGGAGTGGCCGGGGTGGGCAGGTCATTGCTGGGGGACTGGCTGGGCATCGGTTGGTGGGCAGTGAGCATTGTGCACCGCATGTTCCTTTCTTCCTTTCCCTCTGGATTTTATTCTTTCCCTCCCCCCTTTTCATTATAACTGTTACTGTCATCGTTGTTATTATTGTTTTTTCATTTTTATTCTATTTCAGTTATTAAATTGTCCTTCTCAACCCTTGAGTTTTACATACCTTTCCACCTCTCCTCCCCATCCCTCTGGGTGAGAGGGGAGTGAGCGAGCTGATGCGTGGTGCCAGGTTGCCGGCCAGGGTTAAACCACAACAGTCCTTCAGTTGTATTTAAAAGTATTTTGGAAGTCACTGTTATAAACGCATACTTTGATATTAATACAACTTTAAAAACCCTTTAAGTTTAGGAAGTGGCTTTGAGAGTCAAACATAAACACTATTCCAGGTATTATGATTACAGAGCAACCAGTGCAGAGAATGGTCCAGTGATCAACACACATGACAGGACACACCAATATGCTCACACCAAACCACAGCAATCTGATCGAAGTTTCTCTTGAAAAGATGAAATCTATGGGTCCAGAACTCACCTGACTGCTGCCTATTATCTGATAAGGGTTTACAATACTTGTGGATGATTAGCAGAAACTGCCAAATGTTACTATGTTCAAGAATCTTAATTTCTACAGAGAAAAACAAAGACATCTGCTGAAAACAGATGTTGAAAAGCATTCAAACCAGACTTGTACTTTTTAACTTTATATTTAACTTCTAAAGTAAACTTACCCCTTGGTGGTTCAGCTGGTTTGGTCTGAGGTTCAGGAGCTGGTCTTCCCCCAGAGGGACGGACATGGCTTTGTGGTGCACTAATAACTCCAGCTCGAGGTGGAACAGTCTGCCATAATAATTGGTAAAAATAAAGTATTTTAGTTCTACTTTGGATCTGTAGCCATCTACTGCTGAATGATTCAGGATAATTAGGACTCTGTGAAAAATAAATTCTTTGATACGAGTTGCTGAATAAACTTCTTACACTCAAACAAAAGCAAAGAATATATTCTCAAAACATTATGAGCGTTCAATTCAAAGCAAAGGATATTTACAAGTCTTCAACTTTATATAAATATTTACCTGTGCAGCAATGCTAGAAACCCTTATTAGTTTGCTAGTATTAATAAGTTAATTCTACCTAAGTCTGTGAATTGTTGTAAGCAACAAAACCAACAGTAACTAATTTATTTGGAGATCTTGTAAGGTCACATTGACAACCCACCGTCAATGCAGATTGTAGATGCCATCTACTTTTTAGGCTATAATTACAGCCTGCCATTTGCAAATAGCAGTTACAGTCAATTTTATATAGTGGAAGTCCAAGATATGCATAAAAAAAATGGTTAGTTCTTTTTTCTGAAACTTATGTTTGCTAACTGTAAGGCAGTTACTCCTGTTCCTCAGCAAACAGTATTAATGAAACATACATTTGGCCTCATTTGAAGGCTGGAGTCTTCCCAAACTTGTTGGAATAGAAGTTAATATGCTGGGAACAGAAATGCTCTCATAAAACAAAATCTAAAAGTCTACATCATTATTTACAGAGAAATATGAAAATTATTCCAGATTATAACTGAAGCCAAGTGTATTACAAGCACCACACTTGAAAGGTGAATGTAAAACATTAGAATAAAAATGCTAGATTTCAGAGGGGTGGGGGGGGTGGGAAGATCATGAGGCAAGACAGTTTGTAAGATTTGTTTCCTCTAAAATTTTGTGTACTTGGTATATTCTGACAAAATCTTAGTAACAGTGCATGTTCTAGAAATGGTTTTCGCAGCAAACCCTGTTACACAACTCTCTAAACAAACATGACTTAAAAACAAGCAAAGAAAATTCACTACTACAAAACAAGTATCATCCTTGATCTTACATTTACTAAATGTATGCACTGTACTTCCAAGCCTTTGTATAACATCTGATTCATTATGCTTGGCTGAGTCCATTTAACAACTTTCTAAATGCTTTAAACTACCTAACCTCTGAAATATTTGTCTTCCTTTTAGTTGCCAAGATGCATGTTATCATTTTTTTGAATACTCTGAAAGTAGGCAGAAGGATGATTGGATTAAATGCCAAAGCACATTTTAAAAAACATACATCAAAAAGGAACAGAAAAGAAACAGAAATGCAGTCTGAAATATCCCTCAGGACCACACGGTGGGAAGCTGCTGTCCCCGGTCCTGGAGTCCTTGCCATGAAATGCTGCCCAAAAAATACCTGGGGGAAAGGAAGGAAGCCACGTCAACTAGGAATCCAAACAAGGACTGAGATAAGGCTTGAAAAGCCAGGCAGATCTTAAGGTGTTTGTTCATACCTTCTAGTACATTTGTTTGGTTGGTTTGTTGTGGGGGGGTTTGTTTGGTTGGTTGGTTTGGTTTGCTTGGGTTTTTTTAGAAAAAAATCTCAATGTTTGCAAAAGAAGAGATGCAGTCAGCTTTGTCTATTAAATTATGTTGGTGACTGCAGCACCGTGGCTCTTCCTAGAACCTGGCAAGAAGCTCTAATTGCAGTCCAGCCTGGGTGTTGAGAAGCATAGCACAAGAGAACAGTACTACATTTTTTTTCTGTCTTGACAATAGGAACAAAAATTCTTGCACTTATGTTAATTCCAAGATATTGGTAGAGTTTCTTCTGTACACCAGATTTTTTTTTTTTTATTGAATTATTTGGATTTAGAAACCGCAAATCCTGTGCTGGCCCCAGATTAAAAAAAAAAAAGAGGCACATGGTGATAAATTAGTACATTATCTCCTGTGTATACCAGGTTTTCTTTATCCAAATTTTAGAAGAGGGCATTTTACATTTCTGGGAAAACAACAAAAAGTGCAAAGATCAAGAACTGTTCACTGTGAGAATCAACCTCTTTGAGAAAAATGAATTAGCAAAAAGCGATTTCACTGGTGGCTTTCAACAGTGGTTTCAATGCTGTACAAGAGTACAATAGAAATGGCAATACCAGTAAGCTACAGCTCCTTTAAGTTCTACAAGAACTCTGATATCTCTGCACAGCTGGCAGCGTTCTTCTGTTCCCTGCACATTTAAAAGGTAGAAAAGGACTCTACAACCTTTTCTAAAACAAATTTACATGGATTTAACTTAAACTCTTGTGATTAGTTGTATCTTTATTTTAATGGCTTCTTCACTCTCTTTCTCATTCCTGACAACTGGTCTATCACTTTACCTGAAGGAAAGATAAAGAATTAAAGAAAAGGTGTTGTATTTGTAGATAGGTGAAAAGCCTCATCAGTGTCCATCCCACTGACATTTATGGAAACAGAATGCTTTTTTAGCCTTACTAAAGACTCATATGTGTGCTCTCCCTCCTGTCAGTGTCATTGTGAACATTATCCCAATGAGAAGAACAAAATGCCTTAGGGAAGGAAAACAAAAATTCTCTAATGACCAAGAAACTGGTAGGAAAGAGCCAACTTTTGCTGCTTTTTAGTCTATAAAACATCTAGGTATAAAGACGTATGATCTAAGTCAAAGAGCCTGGAACCACCACAACAAAGGAAACAAAGTAAGCACAAACACTGTGGCTGATGTAGATATAGAAAAAAAAGTCCTTCAAGCTGCTGCAAAAATTCTATCTGCAATACCGTGCAGTCCTAAAGAATTATCAACAAACAATACCATTTCTTAGTAATTCTTTAAGAAGACCTGTAGCTATTAAAACACTTTCTCCTTCCCTAACACAAGGTTCGTACTTGCTGCTGTGAAAAGAACTAAGGCAGATGTCTTCCACTGCTTGTTTTCTTGCTTGTAGTGAAGCATTCAAGCGCCCATAATTCCTTCATTCACTTACTTCAGTTCCACAAATAAAAGAATGAAATGCAGAACTAACGTTTGTTGAATGTTTTGTTGAAAGTCGAATGTTTCATTTTTACCTGAAGACCTTCATCAAAATTAATTTTTACAAGGCACAAAATTTCATTATACATTAAGCAATCAGCAATATAATACATCAACTGCCTATATAATACATTAGCCACCTGCAAGCAATTAACTGCCATCAGGATATACATCTCAGCATCAGCACAGATGATACAATTTATCATACCAGATCAGCAACGTAGTCAACAGGAACACATAATACAAAGAATAACTTTGCACTTTGCAGTTATTTGAAAGTGGATGTAAAATGCAGTATTATTTGGGAGCCTATGACATGACTGCATAGAGTGCAAAACAATAAAGTCATGTCCAGTACATATATTCTAGAGTATTTTTAGTCAAAAGAAAAGAACTGCTGAGGGAATTAACTCATATAAGCTGTAAAATGACTAGTCAATTTCACAGTTTTCTTACATCTGTTATGACTTACAAAACCCCACTGCCAGCATAATAAACTGTAGAAACCTAGGGGGGAATTATTTTAAGACAGAATACCTACCGGTCTGGTTGCACCATATCCAGCAGTTCCTGCACTTGAAATTCCAGTTGAAGGTGGAGGCTGATTACGAACTGGAACAGATATCAGAGATTGCTGATTTAGAACATATTTCAAAATCAACTTCTTTCTGTATTATAATTAGTACAAAGCATGTATTTCTATTACCTAAGTTATCTTTTCTTTGTGTTCCAGGACTTTTTTGTGCTTTGAAGCATGGAAAAAAATTAGATTATCTTTGTTAGATAAGCTAAAAACAGGTATCATATGGCAACAGTACATTATCACTAATGGAAATGGGAGCAAAAAGACATTAGTGATTTTTTTTTTAAAGCTGTTACATTCTAAAGTCTATCCATCAACTAAGCTGTTACTCTAGCACACTCTTAACCCCCAGCACACGTGAAGTAATTTGACCCTTTTAATTACAAATTAAGTCAAATCACCTCCTATTTGTTGCAAGCAAAAGACACCCACTTGTACAGGTACCCTGTGTTCTCAATGGTGCTAGAAGTAGTTGTTTTCTTTTGTAGTATATTCTGCCAATATTCTAGCAGCAGTCTTTAAAACAAAAAGAACTTATGTAACATGCTGATTCAAAAAAATCATGCGATCAGAAGAGCATCTGTAGTTACACATGGTTCAGCAATCTACAGGGTCTACACCAAACTTCCTGAACCTACTCTCTTTGTTTACGGGATAAATATATTACAGCACCAACCTCACCATTTACATGCTGATGCTAATGACAACCTTGTATGCAACATTCAAGTTGTGAAGTGCAAGATATGAAAAAATTACCTTTACCTCAGACAAGTGCACAATTTCTAACAGGCAAAGAGGTTTAGGATTCTGGCTTGTGTTTCTGTTGCCTATTTCCCAGGAAGGTAAAATCACCATGTCAGTTACAGTAACTGGAAGGAATACTCTGTGGTACATAAGACAGTTTATCAAATCGGCTTCCAGTTGTCAGACAACCCTGCTTTCTTAGAATCAGTTAGAATGGGTTTCTGGGTACAGTTCTCAGTAATGCAACTTGTACCCTGAGCAACCTGGCACCAGTTTACCCTGTTCTGAGCAGGAGGTTGGGCTAGATAACCACCAGAGGTCCCTTCCAACCTGAACTATTCTATGCATATAGTGATTTTGCCAATTTAAAAAATGAACCAGTGATATAGCCAAAATTAATTGCAGTATACAGGAGGACATCTTGATCGTGACTGTATTAGGACTTCTATAGCTGTACCTGTATTTGCTACAAAGGGACACATTCCTGAGGGTATAGGAAGAAACCCAAAAACTTGACTCTGCTGGCACGGCTAAAACGGGACCCATTCAGCACTATACAAACATACTCCAACTAGAGTAATGCAAGAGAAATGCTTTTCATAAATGTATGTCACACATATAGGCATCAGAACCAAAATATCTGCACTGTGCTATCTGGAAAGAGACAAAATATTAATTTACAGGCTAAATTAGTTAAATGGAAGTTTCTCTCCCCAAAATATATGAACATATGTTGTTCTTCATGAAAAATTAGGCTTCCTAGATTCCTTATTAGTTACAGGTATAGTACTTCTCTAGCAATCAGTCAGCTATAACTTATTTCGAGAGCCAGCCTTGAAAGCATTCTTCTTGATTAGTACATTCTAAATTTTCACTTCATTTTTCATAATGAAGACTGCCTTCTATAACAATTCACACCACTGAAAAACAGGAAGCAACTTGGCTGTCTGAAAACTATGTTACATAAAAGAAGAAAGATCCTACACAATAAAAACCTTCATGAAACCACCTTTAGTATCACAAGGGAAATAACATTGCTCAGGTATTAAATTAGAAATCCGTTTCTAGAATACAAAAATTGTTATGTTACCTTCTACTTCTCTCCTAGCTACCCCAGGACTGGGAGGAGCTCCAAGACCTTTTCAGAGAAAGAAGAGAAGCTGTACATTGCATAAGAAAAGCAGTAGATTGAGAAAGTAAAACCAGAAAGAACACTGCCACAAGACAGCTTTACGTAATGTAAAAATGGCCTTGCTAGATTATAGTTACTTGTAGGAGATAACTGTTTGTAATGGCATGGGGAAACCAGACTGATACAAATTAGAGATCAGCAAGTACGATCATGTTTAGAAACATGCTATTATTTCAATTTTACATTACAGTTGAAAGAGAATTTCATTTCTTCAGTATTCACTCTCCACAAACTTTTGTCAATTCAGAATGGTATTAAATGTCAGTCTTGAAACTCTCCTAAAGCAGACCATATACCTACACTCAAACACTTGAAAATAAACAGGTACATCATCAGTTACATCTTGCTACATTAAGCCCGCTTCCTGCAATTTAGGAGAATACTATGTAGTATGTTTCTGTCAAGACTACATTTGAATAAGCGATTTTATGGAAGAAATAAGTTTCCCACTTTATATAATGCATTGTATCCTACAGATTTGTATCATTAAGTTATCTCCAAGCAGCACTCTGTACTTGGGAAAGCTGTATCACCTGGTGCATAATAGATGTTACAGTTCAGATTGAGAGAAAGAAGATTTTCAATCATGCATACCCATGCTGAATCATTTTATTTCTGCAATATGATCAAGCATATACTGGGTCCATAAAATTGTATGGTAAAAACATGGCAGGACATAGATGACACTAGATGGTATGCAAGGAGAAATCCTTAAGGCATGCGCATAGGAAAAAGTAGCAGTAATATCTGGCAACTCTGGAGTGGCTCAAGTATAGAGGAAGGAAAGGGAGCCAGTGTTCACGAAGCCTACCTTAAAAGCAACTTTTGCCTTAGCGATGACACAGCCTCATGCTTTCTCATCATGTGCCAATGTGTGGTATCTGCTCAGGAGTTCTCTATGATCTGGAAAGAGTGCTGTGAATTTTGTCAGATATGGGTGGAGGTGTCACTCGGAGTAGGAAGAGTGAAGACTGCAGATGAGGCTGGTATGTGATTATTTCCAGAGATGTCAGCTCTCTGGTTTTGCTGAACATCTGGTTCAAAGATGTTAAATACTAGCATATGTCATATATTCTGGGTGAGTTCCGGGCTCTGCCAAGTAACATTAGATTTCCATTGCAAAAGTTCCTGACAGTGAACTTCTCCGTAAGAGAAGCAGCACTGAGGAGCGGTGAACAGAGAGCGTTTGTAAGGAGGACAGCACTGCCTGAGAACATTTTGTTGCTTTCAGGTACTAGCTCTGCCCTTATCCTATGTAACCCAGAGGAATCCTTGGGGGGAGAAAAGAAAGTGGTAATCCATAGGCTATGAGAAGCCTACCTGCTAAGTGGAGGAAAATAAAGGGAGATGGAGAGCAGCCCAGCAGAGTACAGGACACAACTCTGAACCCTCTGTGGTATACAGAGACATAAAGCTAAATTCAAATTAGAGTATTAACGGAAATGGATACAATAAAATCTCTCCAAGAGCAGGGAACCAGCCTGTTCATTTCACAGATCTTCTGTACTTTCCTCTCCCAAAGCTCAACTCAGTCCATACTTTGAATAGGTATTTTCAGGATGCTCTTGTTAAGGAAATCTTGGTTTATGCAAGATGATTAATAAAGTAAACTCCTTTCCAGAGAAGGAAGGCAGAGAACCTCTTTGACCAATATATTCCTATAGTGGTGCACCACACGGAGAAAGTCTTCTACCCATAAGGATTTTAAAAGATTTTGCGAATGTAAAAATATTCATTATACGGAAGAGAAAGGGCATAAAGGTCAAATATCCCAATTTTCACTTAGTAATAATACTCTTCAACAGTGATAAAGCAAAATTTTGGTGCTGTGATAATGCAATCACAATTGGCATTATAGTAAGATTTTAATCTCACATTTTTTGGTATCATTTTAAACTGTTACTGTAGTCTGTATATAGCTTGGATTCTCTATTGCAGTTTTAAACAGTATTTTGCAAGTAAAGTTATCAAATATTTGTTTTAAATAGTATTTTCAGGAAAGGGGTTGGATTTACACAGAAACAACCCATAATTTATGCCCTGACATCTTTTAGACAGAACTGCATGTTTTGCAAAGATTACATTTACACATTAGCTCAACGGAAAATAAAACAACCCCTACGTTTCACAACGTAAAATGTGCATATATGTGCATGCGCGCGCGTGTGTGTATATATATGAAATCTAGGCCATTTGTCTGCATTTGAACAATGCTTTTACTATTTTAGCATTAAGGCTTCTTGTCTCCTCCATTACTGAACATTCCATCTTCAGCAAGAAAAGAAGAAAGGTGCTCTTCCCCATATTTAAAAAAACAAAACAAAACAAAAAAAGTTTTTTTCAAAATGACTGCCATATCCTAAGGCACCCAAACAATCTGAACTCTGCTCTGAAAAAAAAAACCAACAACACCCAGCTACAGGGGAAAAAGATGTTGAATGGTTCTTGCAAGGCTAAGTTTAATGAGTGACTGTAAATATCAGTGTACATCAATAAGTACTTGCTGCTTGGGTGCATGTATTTTCATAGCTTAATGTACTTGCATTTTTTTAATGTCCACTTTATTACTGTATTTTCTAGGTTTATTTTTTTAATTTGGAGGATAATCACGTGAAAATGTAATGCATTTTATCCAAATTATTGTATATACCGAAAATACTGTCCATTCTCTCAATCTTAACCCCATTTTGACAGTTTAAACCAATGATAAAAGACAACTATAAGCTTTTCATGCATTAATCAGGAAAAGTCTGACTAATACTATTAAGGAGAAAAAAACCCAAAATTTTATTTTAAAAACTTCAAGTAATTGAAAATTATCAGCCTTCATAACTTTTCATGTTCTGTAAGAATTTACCCTGTAATTTATTTCAAAAAATCTTGGGTGAACAGAGTGCGACATTTGTAAACTATAAATATCTGAGACCTTATTAAATCCTCAGTGGAACTCTTTTGTATTAGCAGGCAAAAACTCTACACTTTGCAAACCCCTGCAATGAGTACATAGCTTTGTTTCCTTGTATTCTAAGTTACTTCTGATGTAAAATATGACCAGACTCTCAAAAAAAACCAATTTAGATGCCTAAATCCCGTTCCCATTTCAAAGCATATTGAGCCATTTGAATAAATGTTATGGGCATTGAAGGGAGTGAAGCACTCCAGGGCAAAAAGGTTAAAACACATGAGCAAAAAACCACTGCTAATGCACAGTTTTAAAGATATGATCAATATTACTTTGTATGTGCTACAGAAGTCTAAAACCAAAGTTTGATAACACTTATACAGTACACAGGGATATCTTCTCAGTGCTTTAGAAGCCTTCATTCAAGGTAGGAGAAACAGACACTATTTCCCCAAGCATAGTAACACACTGACATTTATACTGCTTCCAGTCCTGTGCTAGCTTGCTCACAGCTGAGCTCAGGTACCACTGAAAAACAAAGTATTATGTCTTATAAATGTGTGCCATGAGTGGAAAATGAAGAGGACAGAAAAAGTGGGATGAGCGTTAGGTCAGGATAATAGATGAACGAAAACAAAACACAATCTCTTTTAAAAGACTGCATAAAAAGCAAGCTTTATGCAAGTTACAATTCTTTATGGAAAGCTATGTTGGGAAAGAGGGTAAAAAAAGAAGGCTAGTCTTTGCACAATTGAGACAAAACTAGGCAAACACGATTGTGTCAGTGCACACAAAACTATAGGACTGAAGTAGTACAATATATTAAATCTCACGTATGTTGCACATTAAGTATAAATTGGCTATTTTCTAAGCCTTTGGCATTACCTCCTCCCTCTCTCCACCTGATGTCAGAATAAGTTAGCTGATACTTATACATTACGCAATATAGTTTACTTATTTTCTGAGATTGCTCAAAGCTTTTGAATTATTTTCTCAAAAATCTCTCTTTCCTACCAACTGAGTGGCAGTGTCTGAAAAGCCATTAAGAAAGTATTTCAGAGCCACTAAGTATTCTCACTCTATCCCATGTATTAATGAGTTGATTTAAGTCCAGGCAGGACAGCTCATCTATGAAACATGTGACAAAGGACAAAGATTAGTTTCAAGAAGCAGCACTTCTGAGAACATGTGAGTTGTTATTACATGCAAAACCAGATCAAGCTGGAAAAAATTAAACTAGCCTGAAGGGTTGGATAAGGCCCTCAGCATTACCAAAGGGGAAGGAATTAGGGGAGAATTATTTCAGGATTTTGTTACTTTGTAAAGACCTGTAGCTCTCGAGTGCCTTCAAAGTAACCAAATAAATTCCTTTGCTAAGTTTGTGTTTCTGAAGTACACTTGCACATTGATTCCGAGAACTATGGAGGGTGTTTCATGTCTCTGGGAAGGGCTTGGGAGCACATTTCAGACTTGGAAAGAGAAAATAAACTACCCATATGTTAGTGTTCAGCTTAGAGACAAATATAGCTCAGTGATTTGGAGCTCTGTGTTAACTGGTGATCATCCAGGGGAAACTGGGCCAGATCAGCAGTCGTTTCAACTTGAACAATTAATTAATGGATAATCACTGCAAGTAGCTGCAATCACAATCCATTTTACAATGCTCCTTTTCATGGCCTGTGAGGAAAAAAGCTAGCCTTTTCACAACTAAAGACAAGTTTCTGCTTTCACACAACTGTTAGCTGGGTGTATTTTGACCAGGACAAAATAATAAAAACCTGGAACAACTTTAATCTTTCTGACTATATTGTACCAACTTCTGGATAAATATTTTTTCACTAAAAAGTCAAATGTAATTCAGAGGGGGATAGAAACCCAGAGAAAGAAATTACATTGACATTCAAAAATTACCCAGTTTTATACCTTTGGACATCATCATGTTAAGTACTGTCACAACAGACCATCATAGTAGTTTTGCTATGTAGTCATATCCGAAAACAATTAAAATCATTACCTCCAAATTCCTTTCTAGCAGGTGCAGGACTCCTACCGCCTTACAGTATTTAAGAAATGAGTGCAGCAATAATGAAAAATATCAGTACAGTAAAGAGGGAAGAAAAAGAATGAGAAAGTTAAAAATGACAAGGGTCAGTTTGTTATTAACTACGTTGCCCGTATGCTTCTGAACATCCAGTTTCTTTTAGTGCTCAATTGCTTACATTTTCAGATGATCCAGATGAACTCTACATTAAGAACCTGGACATGGCAAAATGCATACATACTGATGCCAAAATTAAAGGAATATAAAACCAATGAATGCACAAGATTATTTACATTTTATTTTAAAAATTAAGATGCTATAAAAATGAAAATGTTGAGTAAATACTGCTGTAGGAAGCCCACATATTTAAACTGTAAAAATAAGTTTATAAAAACTTTAAAACTTCTTCACTAGGCAAAGACAATAATATTTAAATGGTACTGGAAAATGCTGTTATTTCCCATGCCATTATTGATATTAAATGTACCAACTAAATATTTCAGTGAAAAAACGGTATGTTCCACTGAGCCCCAAACCAACAATATAACATGTAGTTTGGGTGCAGACTTCAAAGTTCATCCCACAGACTTGAAACAAAATATTCCTGATCACCTGATATAAGTCACCGCATTACCTGATGGTGGAGGTGGCCTCTGTGGAGGAGCAGGGCGTGCAGGGGGAGCAACAGGGCGAGGTGGTGGAGGACGCTTAGGCTCCAAGCTCTGCGAGGACTCTTTCTGCTGGGTACCAAGCTGCAATTCAGCTGAAGAACATGACAGAAAACAATGCAAAAATTAATCACTTGTACATTCTAATCACTGTAAAGATTTTCTAATAGAAAGTTATTTTCACAGAGAGAACATTCTGTTCCCAGCCCTGGCAACAAAGATACAGAAGTTTTTGAGAGAGGGAAAACAAGAGGAATAAACCAATGGTGAAAATAAGCAGATCACCTAAAACAAGATTTTTGTTTTACGTGTTTTTATCAGTATATGCTTTTCATGGAATCCTGAACATTCTTACAAATTGCAGAGTTCCAAATCTGTATTTCGGCCCTTATCTGTGAACTAAGTGCTCTGGAAAGAATGTTACAAGGAGAATGCGGAAGGCATTTTAGCAGTCTTTGCAAAATTACTCCAAATTATATTGAAAGGAAGTGTTCTAAAAGCCATTCCAAACACTGTAATTCTGAATGTCCACTTTGTCGCTAAAATAAAGCTGTGTTTAAACAGAAGCTTTCATATTATACACCCACTTCACAAATCTATTGATTACAACTTACATATTTCAGCTGACAGGAGCATTAATTGAAATGGGCTGTATTTGAAGAATATGACTAAAGTGACCTAGGATTATACTGACACATTGCAAGGTTTCAAACTAATCAACTTAGAAAGCCTATCAATCATATAACTTTTTGAGATGCCACTTTCATGATGAAATGCTAAAGAACTAAAGCAAGTTAGGTAGTTTACAGCAGCATAGACCAGTGGATGGTGTACCAAATTAAGACTCAGGAAACAAAGCTCTTCCACTGCCCATTAGGAAAACAGAGACACAAAGAATGAGGTGATTTACCCAAGGCCACTTATGTGTAAAATGCTAGATGATAGCAAGACCAGCCTTTTATATTAACCTAAAGACACTAATAAAAATAATCTATAAGCTTGTATTTTACCACTGGGCTATACAGCTGCCAAATTGCATAGTAGTAATACAGGCAGTCAAGCAAT
Organism: Falco naumanni; assembly: GCF_017639655.2. Taxonomy (NCBI): domain Eukaryota; kingdom Metazoa; phylum Chordata; class Aves; order Falconiformes; family Falconidae; genus Falco; species Falco naumanni. The sequence continues at coordinate 75,824,050 of NC_054055.1, forward strand.
GTAATACACACTGTGTGTGGAAACAGGTGGCCCAGGAGTTTTTGCTGGTGCTCGGCTCGGTCTCACTGGGAGCGTAGGTCCTTCTGACAGCGTAGGGGATTGACAAGGACTGGAACGTGGTGAAGAGCTTGGGGAGGTTCCAAGACCAGAGCTTGAAGTTGGCTGTAAATGCTGAGGAAGGATTTCTTCTACTTCGGCACTGTAGTCATCAATGTCTCCTAAATAACAAACCCCACCCCAAAAAAGAAAAAGCATGTAAAATAAAGGGAACAATAATTACTGAAAGTGGAGAAATTATAAACTGATTCTGGGCATGGGATTTTCTGCCAAAAGCCAAGTTCCAAGGAATTAGGCTCAACAACCAAAGTACGATTCTTGCATCATAAAATCAAACATGAAGAACACATGTGTACTCAAACCAGTTGAAAATACTCCAGATGCACAGTATCTATTATAGGTAATTATAATAATGTGGCAACTGTAACATTGCTTAATTTAAGAAACAATTAGCTTTACCAAGAATTACCTTTGCAGAAATTATTTTCCTGGTTTGCAACAGATGGCAAGCTTCACTTACCATTCTTCAGAAGGCTGGGCAGGGGATTTCAAGATACCTGCTATTTGTAATACCTTCTGTTTGAAAAGGTGGAATGATGTTTAAAAAAAAAGGTTCAATATGGATGTGTCTTTGAAAAGTAAACTGTCAATTTCTGATATTGGTACGTTAATATTAAAAATGCCAAAAATAGATAAATATCCCACCACGGTCCAGTAAGATCATAGTGATCCTTTCTTCCATAAGTTCTAGGCTTCTCTCTCTTCAGCTACAGGAACTAGGTTCCAGCTTTAACTCTGCAGTGCTTGGCAATAAAGAGTAACAAGGCTCCTAATTAGATACTAGCTCCTCATTTAAGAGTCTTGTGGGATTTGAGATCTCACACTTTAAGGGAATCATACCATTTTACATAGGATTATTAATAAAAAAACCCAATCATACAGGCATCTAAACTCTTAAGAGTCCTGTTTCCTACCTGCATTGCAAACAGATGAAGTATCTTATGACACAGACTAATGCAAATTCCAACTTTTCACACAGGTTTCCCATATCTGTACCCTTACCAACACCTATATTCCTTTAAGAAATACCTATACAAAAAAAAACTTACTCTACTCTTGCAAGTACACATAGCTGCCATCCCTTTTCTTGAAACTTTTGCAACATAATGCTTGCCACTAAGAAGCTTGGATAGAAATTCAAAGCAAATAAGCTACTTAAACATGGAATAAATCAATATAGACACACTGACTAAATCTAGAAAGTATATCTGTTCAAAAATTTAAAAAAAACCACCCTGTAAAATACATATGGAAATGCAATACGCACAGGAAGTGTAAGCAGGTAAGAGGTGTGTGCGCTTTTTTGCTGCTGTTCAAAAAACAGCTATTTTACTGGCCAAGAAGCCAAAAGTACGTCTACATTTTTTAATGTAGAAAAGCAGACCTTTCATAAAAATTAATTGATTAAAAAATAAGCTTTAACAAAGCACATAGATTAGAAAAATGTAAGCAAAGTAAAGCAAAAATGCAGAGGCACAATTGCTGCAACAGTGATATTCAGCAACTTGAGGATTCTGCTAGAAAAGTATGACATGAAAAGATAAAAAACCTTCAGGGACAAAACAAAACCAGCAAAACCCAGGGAACCAGAGAACAGCAACTCATCAATGCCAAAGATCAGCCTGTTCCAAGCAGCAACAGAGGCTGAAGGTTTCCTTGCCTGACTCATATTTGCCTGCCTGTCAAAGGCACAACATGTGTCTTTTTGGGGGTGGTAAACATATCAATGCTTAGCATGGGAGCTCATTAGTCCTACTAATCTATTATGTGTATTGGCAAAAAAATAATTGTTTTGCACTCTGAACTTGTGTGTATCCTGCTTATAGAGTGTCTCCATGAACAGTAGAAGCTGCCTGAATAAACTGACCCTGAGATGGTAGGTCACATGATAAAGTGAAAAGAATAAAAAGAATGTCAGCAAATGAGTAAGACCTAGAGATACAGTGCAAACTGACATTGCTCAACAAATTCTCAAGATACTGTTGGAAATAATGAGATCTCTAATTTATGTGGTTCAGGTAGGCAGAAGCTTGTTAAAGTACCGATATATGCATTAAATCAACCACATTATTTAGAACTATAAGCATTTAAAAATGAGGAATGTTTTACTTCAACAAACCTTCCATATCATAGTCTGCAGTAACCTCAGCATCTTCACAAAGCAGAGTGGAACTTGTCGATGAAGGCAGCCCAATGTTAATCTTCTCTAGATTCATCTCATCTTCCAAACTTCTGATCCAATCTGGATTTTTCAAGCTTATGTTTATAACCCTTCCTAGCAGCTGAATTGCCAAAAAGGTATGCAAAAAACCAGAAATTGGTAAGAGTAGAAACATCAAAGTTCAGCACTCCAGATTTAAAAAGAAAAAAAATAATTACTGAAAATACCACAAATAAGATTATCAGAATTTCTGGGACTAAATAATAACAGTAACAGGTCACAAAAATAATTATGTTTTCACTTCATCTTGGTAATTAAGTACATTTATGTAGTTTGAACTGTTAATTACAACTATTTTGTACTTTTCTAAAAGAAAAGTAACCACTTGTCTCACAAGATTTTCCTTTTCAGTTAACACAAAAGCTTCTGGTTTCTTTATTCCAATAGAAACACTATTCTTTGTAAAGAAAACCAGACTTGCTTATAAACTACATCAGTGAAGTTATTTTTGGAGACTGATAAAACCGAAGGCTGCAAACTGACACATGACACTGAGCTCCTATCCTGCATGGACTGTCAGTGAAGCTCTCAAGGAGATGCAGGGATCCATCTGCAAACATCACATTACAGAATCTAAGTCTTAACAGGAACATAGACCAGGAAAAAAATTGAACATGAAAATTAATATTTTTACATTTTACAGAAGTCAATGACAGCTGAAATTTTGACACTTCTAAGTGATTGCAGTACAGGAGTGCTGAATATAAAATAATTGCAGGCCATTAATATAATCTGGTTCATACTACAAACTCAAGGCAAGAACTCTCTTTTTTATATAATTTAAAAAAATAATTTAAAATGTCTCATTTGATGAAGATGCCCCTCAATATGGGATCTTCATTTCTCTAACAGTCCTCCTCCTAAAAATAAGTTGTTTGGTACTTCTCTCAGCTGGCTTTTGAAACTCAACATAATGTTATGTGGCTATCAAAAGTGAAAAAGAAAAAGAAAAGATTAAATAAAACAGTCTATACAGAACATGAAAAACTTTTAAGAATTAAAAGCAAAGAAACAAACAAAAACCCCAATCCACCCAAGAGTCTTTAAAAAGTTGGATCTTTTGCTGGTATATGAAAGCTTAGTAATTCTTACATTACCTCAGTACCATTCAAATTCATAACATTCAAAGCAGAGCTTCCTTCCAGAAATGTTACCCACATCTTGTCTTCCACAAACCTGCAAAGTCCATTGGAAACAATAATTAAAATGCTTTATCACAGCTCTTAAATTTTGAAGACTTTTATCATAAAGGTTTTTCAATGTTTCACTTGATGAATTATTTTTTTAAGTTCATTAAAATACATATAATTGGTTAATAAGCTTCAACTGAATGAATCCTTGCAACAAAAAAAAAAACACCACAAAACAACATAAAGCAAAAGAAAACCAGGTAAATATCACACTGCAAAAGCACTGTCCTCTTAAAAATTACGTGATTACAGTTACACATTCAATAGCAATTGTGTAGCTAACAGGTTAGATCTTTGTATTCGGTGTCCCATGTTACATTACACTGTGGACTGGGGACTATGCTCCTAGTCTTCTGGAAAAAAAAAACCCACAAAAATACAACAAAAAAAACCCCCAACAAAATAAGCCCACAAAAATCCCAAACAAGAAACCACACCACTTATAGTTCAATTAACAGCTTAGTGAAAATGCAATATTCAAAGGGATCCTCTCATTGCAGTTCATTTAAAACTACTAACCTAATTTCAGAATACAAAAATTGTATAAAATGACATAAATAACAAATCTTAACTCTGACTGATTTCTAAGTCAGATGATACTATCTCAAAAATAAAGACTATATGCAAAAATTAAGTCTGAAAACTGAGACATACAGGTATGTAAAACTGATTTTCAACTGTAAAGACATTAAAGTGCAAATCTAAATGTTAAAAATAAAGCAGATCATAACTGCAATGCCCGCTAAGAAGGTAACTTTGTTCAGGAAATAGGTGGGAACAATGAAGAGAAACAGAGATTAGAAGTAAAAATTTTTTTTAACCTTATAAGTATAACTTCACCATAGCTTGCAAATTTTTGAAGAAGATCATCAATCAAGTTATCATCAAAATAGTTTTCTTCCGCTGAAGAACTTCTGATGGAGACCATTACAGTACCATCAGGTGGTCCTTGCATCGCAATCACCTCCTTATAAACTTTTTGTCTCTCTTCTGCTTCAATTTCAAATATGTCAATGTCAATCAGTGCAACCACAGGCCTTGGAAAAAAATACATGAGAAAAACCTGTAAGCAGAGTACCCCAGCAGCAAAAGATATAACATGAATATTCAATCTTCAGCGATTAGGAAGTAATATATAAAATAAAACTAAAACCTATGATCAGATGTTTTCAACTCTGCTCTTCCGTAGTGCAACAAAGTACCAGGATTCCATGTATAGGGGACATTGCTGTCATCATGAAAACTAGCATTCAGAAGATCGAGGTCTTCAGCTGCATTCATTGAAAACACAAGGGGAAAAACACAGTGATTGCATGAATATGCTTTAAAAAAATAAGCTATTTGTAAAAAGAGAAAAAGCAAAGTAAACCAAAACCATGTGTTTTACAGAAAAAAACAGAAGTTCCTTTTGCATTACTGAAATAGCAGTAACTGGTATCGGATTCTTGATCCTCCTGTTTAGCATCACTGTATTTATTGCAGACGCTATTATAAGCTTTCTGTCTCATACAATGTCAGGGATAGAAGCTCAGAATCACTGACACTGTGAATGTCACTAAATGGACTCTATAAGCCAGTTAAAAGAATATTTTAAACAATTTCAGGAAGCACTCAAACCTGATCGGTCAAAAGGCCATTTTCTTCTTCTCCAAAGGATACGATCTGTCCATGCTGGTGTACGACATTTTTCACTGGTGTCATAGTCATCAGAAAAAAGATCATATTTGTATGTAGGAGCAAAATTTATTTTCCCTTCCAAAAAACCCCTAAAAATCTGTAAGAAACAAAGCAGTTATGTGTCATGCCAGAATACAGAAACAGATGGGAAACAGCTTGAAACTAATCAGAATTCTCTTTTCTCACAGTGAAAACCTGTATACACATCTTAAAAGTCATTTGATCATATGAATCCTTCTCTAAATTTTACCTGCTGAAAACATTCTACATTTGCTACTAAGACTAAATAGTAACCTAAATAGATCATCATTAAACAGAAGCATGTCAACATTTATATCTTTAAAGCCAGGCTTATAAGCAACCTACTGTTCCCTCCAATGTTGTTCAGATCTTGAGGTCATCCAGAACACAGATGCTGTCCGTAGCACTTTAATCAGCTGTTCAGTTAACACAGCTGCTCATGTGTTAGCAAAAGTTGGGGATTAAGGTTTATATTTTCTGTACCTATCTGAACACACAAAAAGCATTGCCCCAAACTGACATAAGATGCCCCACCAATAAACAGGAGCTAAGGAAAAAAAAAAAAAGAAAAAGAAAGAGTCCTTAATACATTCAATATGAACTGAAAGATTAGTGAGATAATATCACAATTTATTCTCAAGCAAATAGGAAAACAGAATGAATGAGAACAATAATGTGAAATCATCTGCCAAGAGTACGTATGTTACTTAGAGATACAGTGCCAACTGAAAGGAATCAAAAAAACCGTTAGGTACTTTGCAACATAAATAGATAGAGCAAACTGACACAAGACCCTAGAAGGTCAGGGGTTTTCCTCACTCCTTAACTGTTTAAATTAGACATATGCTAAAGCCCTTTATAGTTAATCAGCTCCACTCTTGAGTTTAATACTCTATGGGCAGTTTTACTTCACATCAGAGATCTGTAAACTAACTTAGATCTTACAGTCAAGCCTGCATCAAATGTCAGGGTAGCCTGCTTTTCTTGTTGGAAAAAATAAATTACAATTTCGTCAATCTAAAATCAATGTTAAGAGATCAATGTCAGAATGTCAAAAGATCCACAACTTCTGAGGCAATTTATTAATTTATTTGCCTTTGGTAATTATTTCTTAACCTACTTTTACGAAGAAAGTTGCTACATAAATGCCCTTCCTGAACAGCAGATACACCAGTTAACAACCATGGAGCTACCTTCTGCAGCCAGCTGACAGCCTGTGCCACCCAGCCAGCCACTTTCAAATAACAGAATATTACCCCAACAGTGTAATACTACTACTCCTCCTTCTCCCCAGTGAGGAGGCTATCTTGAGCCTTTTACATATTCCGGTACTTTCCATAGATCTTTCCAGCTTTATAACTGCCGTAAGCATCTCCCAAACCTCTACACCTCTCTTGTTTTTTATTAAATTAACAGACAACGATGTTCCCTGCCCATCTGAATGTATGCCTCTTTTTTTCTAGGAACTGGGCTATAAAAAGAAATAATTAAAAATTATTGAGTGTTTTTCCTCCTGTTCTGGTGCACAAGACACCAACACAAATGGAAGAGAACTCTAATTCAGAAAAAGCACTGTTTATGATCAAAATGCTGGCAGACAGACAAAACTAACAACAGAGTATTATCTCTCATTGTACCATATACAGCATTCCCACATAAAGCTGGAAAGAAAGAATACACACTTTCACACAAAATTTGATTCATTACAAATATTCCTTTAATTGCTACCTGCTGCCTCCCAAGAAACCCTAAAATTCTAAAATCTGAAACTTTCTTCAGGCTTTGTTATTCCATGCTCTTTTTCTTTGTATGCAAAAAGACTACCACTTGGACTATTGCTTTTTCCTACAGAATGACAGTAACAGCATTAGACCTGTTACTGCAGCAATTTAAAGTAAACAGTAACATTACTAAAAGAACTTTTATAAATATGTTTTAAATGGTTTTACCTGATAAAAAGAAAAATATTGTAAGGAGTAAACTCCAACACAAAGTTCTGAAAAGATGATACAGTGTCCTTTTTTTTTTTTTTTTTTCTTTCAGGAGAGAAAGAAAAACCTCACTCCTACAGCTAGTCGTCGTATTTGTAGCACTGCCTCTTCAAGACTGTTACTACAAATACGTTAATAAATGTTGCTATGTCCCACCCTTCCATACCACTGCCTGGACAAAAGTGAGAAGTAAAACATGCTGAGGATATGGATTTACAGAAGTGCCACAGAAAACTGCTAAAGCTAAAAATAAAAATATTCGTAAGTGTGCTAACGCTTTTAAGATACCTGTCCAGAATTTTTCTGATTGATAAGCTGGTCTCCTGCTATAAGGGGATCCCAGTTCTGTTGTCGTATTAGCTCCTTAACCTCCTCATTTGGAATATCGATTCGATAATTAAAGTCACCACACCAAAAGATATAATCATGGGAAAAGAGCATCCTTCCCTGTAAAACAGAAGCACACAATTAAGTTAAAAACCAAGTGACAAATTTATTACTTCCAGGTGCAGGAGTTCAGTTATTAACTATAAAACAGACATAATGTCTAGCTGATGAGGATAACTGAAATACACGTTAGTATTTAGTGTTCGTATGGTTGGAACAACATAGCCAAATATATGGTATTCACACATACAGAATATGAAAGAAGTAACGTTTCTTACATAGTTAGCATTTCTAAAGAATCATCAGTCATCTGAATTGGATTCTAAAATTCTTTATCTTTCTACTCCTGTTTTAGAAGTCTGCTCTAAGGTGATGACTGCTACTTGTGTCACAAAAAGGTTACAAAGGAGAACAAAACACTACCCTGGGATCTTGTGGTACAATACGCTGACAAACTGCAAATCAAGGCCTTTATTATTCAGATTTAACTGAAGACTTTTCAATTATGTACAATTTTCATAGCTAGGAAGAGACAGAAGGGCTCTGTTAGTTTAAACAAAGCCTAGAGTTTAAATGAGAACTTCTACTTCCCTCTTGGTTTTGATTTTTCCATTGCCCTTAAGTAAATCAAAGCAGATACACTAGCAGATTAAACCAGCAGCATTTAGGAAACTCTTTCTAAGGACCATAAGAATATAGTACTGTCAAGAAAAAATGAAACATGACCATATGGACAAATGTAGAAATTAAAAAACCCTGTAAAATAAGATGTCAGACTCCTGCCCAGTGCCATAGAAACTAACAAAGGACAGTTTGACTACTGTCAAAATTTAAGTCTCAAGGAAACATTTTGTTGCACTGATAAAATTATCAAGTATTTACTCAGTGTTAATTCTTTATGAGAATATGGTACAAAACTGTAGAATCCAGCCTGACAAAAATGGGTTAGCAAAAATCATTCTCGTGTACTGAAAATAGTGCTGTTTCGCATAATTTTTTGCTTGTAGTTGTTGAACTCCGATGCCTACAAAAGTTGTACTGCATGTCAGGAATCTGTAAGGTCTCTTTCCTATGCTAATCCTTGATGCCTAATGCAAGTGAATTCATGCTTCACCATCTCTATCAGTCATTGCACCGGAAAGGTCTATTCTTTCTGAAGTCATCTATTTTAATAAAACTTGTGGGAACTTAAATTATCTCTGAGACCTCTAACCCAAGGAAATTTGATTTCCACAGGAATCTGTGGATGGGAAAAAATAAATAGAGCTTTTGGATGACACTGCTGGAGGTCAAAGGGTTTAACTTCTCATTCATTATGGAATTTGAACAGTGTTGCTTACCATTGGAAAACTGAGCTTGCGAGCTATTTCTATGAAGTCTTCATTTCTCTCTTTAATTTGTGATTGTCCTGCAGCAAAATGACTGCAGACAAAGCAAAGACTGGATGTATGAAACAACATCCGAATTGCTACTGCACCTTTATTACCAGTGGCTCCTCCCATGCCAGTCTTTACAGTATCAACAGCAACATCCCTAAAAGAGTTAATCAAGTATTAAACCTAAAGTACAATGACACAGAAAATAACAGCTTTAAATATGTCTGAGTATGACATTATTTTGGTAAGAGAACATTTTCACATTGTTTTTTTCAGCAGCAAGGCCACTGGGCTGTTTTTAAAAAAACGTCAACAGCTATTGAGCAGGTAACAACGTAATACTTCAGCTTTTCAAGCTTTCTTGGCAACTGATGAGGCATTTAAATACTGAGGTAAAAAGAGTTCAAGCAACTAGCTCCCCAGAAGATTTAACAGCTATTTAGAGCCCCATATGCTACTTGGTACACTTGTATGTTTGCTTGCAATACAAAGCAAACTGAAGGTGACCCAACCCAGGCACAGCTGTGTGTTCACTGACCTGATAAAAGGAGCATGCTGGGGCCTGATGAACACAAAAAGGCAGACGCCCACCAGTTGCTCAGAAGCCAGCAGCACATACTTGTAATCTCTTGATATAGTCTTCTGTAGTTCAGCAGCCCAGAGCTTCTGATTGGTTGTGCTAGCAGTGAGATTAAAAATGCCAGTTGTAAACTAAATCAAATTAAGCAGGTATCTAAACTGTTGATCTAGTTGAATAAAGTTTGTACAATAACCTTAACTCAACTGTGGGGTAGTAAGCCAAAGCCAAGCTGTGAAAGGTGCTCAAATGCCTCCTGGCAGAGACACAGGCTATAGGACTGTCACGACATCACATTTCAAATTCAGCCTCACAAAACTCCTGCCTCAGTTTTCTCAACACCACAGACTGTGTTAGAAGCCAGGGTTATCTTTCCTGTATTTCTGATGCTAGGCTAGAGGAGCAAAACTTGAGAAACTTTCCACAGAGTTACTTCCTAGCCTAGACCTCAGTCAATACTGGAAAACACAGATGTCCACAGTCTTAGATCAAGAAGAAACTTCCTTAGAGACCTAACAGAACATGGTTTTCAGAGCTAGCATTGGGTGTAAATGAAAAATATCAGACCTAGGAACAGCATTAGCTAGACACAGTTTGAAATTAGGGGATGACAAACTGTCACTTTGTCCTCAAGACAACATCCTGTGCAAAGGCCAACAGTGTTACTGGCTTTAGATACTTTTTCCAATGAGTTAAAGCTTGCTGAACACCAGAAAACATGCAAAACAAGCAGACAAAACAATGGACAAAGTGAATACGACCCTAGGACCAGACATAGAGACTTCATCACTGGTATCACCCACCACTAGTAAAAATGTATTTTCATAACCCGCTCTGCTAGGGGTGAAAAATCTGAACTCCACAATAATATATATACATGTAATACATAGAATGACAGCAAAAACTGACAGTATGGGAGCAAGTCTTGCTTTATACAGATCAAAATCTGATGCAAGACACTACATAAAGGCATAACAACAATACATGCTTTTGGAAGGAATTTCACAGGCGTCGCTGTTCCCAGCAGTAGGAAGGCACAGAGACTGCAGAACACTACAAGCATTAGAGGTAAATTTCTTCACAGTGTTAAATGAGGTAAAAAGTTGAGGGGCTACTGGAGGCGCAATCCAAAATATGGTCAAGTACTGACTGTTTTCATCATTGAGATTATATTATATGTGATCTAAGTGATCACAGCTTTGCTAGGGAAAGCTGAGATGAAGTCTGCAATCCTGGCACAGAAACTGGCAGAGAGAACTCGAATAGTCAAAAATTAATCCAGACTAATCCCAACCACTACAAACCAGCAGAAAACGTAAATAGCATTTTACTCAAAAAAATGTGATTAGCAACCAACCTAGTACTGTGTAGATAGTATCACCTACCTGGCATTCACAATGTTTCCTGCATTTAACTCCACCATTTCTTCAAATCCAATGGCAAATATGTCTACAGGCTTGCTTTTGCGATCTGCATTTAAAGGTTAAAAAGCTGTTAGTCATTCATAAAAATTTAAGAACCAAGACCTCACATATCTATTTTAATGTTTATGGTCTAATTATGAAAATCAGCAGAACAAAATGACAGAATACAAACCTTACCTTGGAACTCATGAATACCAGCTAACTTCGGTGCATCTAGAAGCCAGTCAGTGAGGGTCTGATTTCTAAAGGCGATACTTCGAAACTGCTTCCCTCCGTTGACATTCCACGTCCCAACGCAGACTCTAATTTTTTTCGGTTTTGCATACTTATAAAAGTTTTCACACATACTCTTTAGCACTTTTACAGATGCTGCAAAAACATTTGAAAAGACATTATTTTTATACAGAATGTTTCTTTAGAAAATCTGGCAATGAGATCTTTCCCTTAACAAAATGGCAGCAAATCCATGCACAGACATACAGAAAGTTAAACTGTCAAAGCAAGATGAATGCAGCTTTTCACAAGGGAAGTTACATTTGCAGATATATTACTTGTCTGGGTAGGATACTGACTGAATGAAAGACAGTAGTAATTTGTTTAAATGCATATCTATCTATCTATCTACATATATATATATAAAAGAAACATAATTTCTATGTTTTAGAAATACCTGTCAGTCTTTCACCCTACCTGTGACTCTCTACAGAAACCATTACTTTTCATACATGCCAACATGGGTATCTACCTCGTTTTCACAGATTACATATATGAAATTCAATCTCCATTACAAAAAAAACCTTACAGATATCTTAATTTCTAGAAGTGTAAGAACAACTGTTAGACTACTAAAACAGGTTTAAGGTACATTATTTTATCATTTTAAAGTATGCCTATTTAAACCACAAATCTGAATTATTTTTTAGGTCAGCAGAATTCCTAAAATTCTGCTTTAGTGAGGAAAGTAGGCTAGGATTCAAAACAATTAAACTAATTTCTCTTTCACACCAGTTTTTCTCTGTGCCTTGTTTCTATCTGCCAGATGGGAGAGAGAGGAATGACCCATCTGTAAAGGGCATTGTGAGAAACCAGCAAACAAAAAAGATTATTCAATAGTCAGACACTAGAGTTACAGAGATTTTAAAAGTCCCTTCATAAATCAGCTGCATAATAACTCATACAGATACATTTCCTAATGCAAATGAACAGATATGAATGTTTTCTAAAATTATGCTCCTTTTTTTCTTCAATGTCAGTGGAATAAAAAATGCATCAGGCGTAAACAGTATTGTTTACATTTTACTTTACCTAAGTAATATTAATTTACCTATTTGGAATAGTCATTGTTATGAAAGCCAGTGAGAATCTTATAAACAACATTAGATGGAATTCTTCCCTTCACTGTGTGCTGTTCTGCAAAATGGTCAGCTACTGGGCACAGTATTTCCATTCATATCCCCAAAATGGGACAATTAGTGAGCTGATTGGTCTTTTTAGTTATTCTTTTTAAGTTTACCACCTTTAACATGCTACAGAATCTTGGCTACTCGATTAAAGCAAAAATCAGGTAATCTCCAACTCTATTGGTTTTGCAACAAACTGGAAACAATAGAAGAAAATAATACATTGTATTTATTGTTTGTGAACTCTTTCATTGTGAACAAATCATATATTCATATATGGGGTAATCATACAGAAGACAACAAACTGACCAGTGTCTCCTTGGGGAAATCATGCTTGGGATCACGTTTTCCTTATCATAATACAAGTAAATAAAGTGAAGAAAACAGCAAGAAGCCAACAAAATACTTTACACCTTCAGGTGAAAGCCAAATGCTGAGTCTACTTTTGAATGTATCTACACACTAGCTAACAGTCAAGTCAAGAAGTCCACCAAAATGCCAGAAAAGCCTCCTAAGAGTCAAGGACAGAAGCTACCCAAGCACCTGACCACTGAAAAGAAATGAATCCAAGAAATGTTGTAGCCATTATACATACAAGTACCCAAAGCATCCAAAGGATTAGCTGAACCCAAGGAACCCGAAACAGCATCACAGACAGCTCTGAAGATCTGCACAGATTAGCCTTTGTAGCACTGTGAGCAAGTTTAAAAGCAGAGTTTGTTCTTTTATACTCTCCGCTTTAGTTCCTTCTTTTTCTTTTGCAAATTAAGTGGTTTTCAGCTTAATTTTAAACAGTTACTCCAAATAACTTGTATCTGCTACCAAACAGCTTTTAAGAAAAGCTGCAAAATTGAATTATTACCTAATTAACTCCTGACACTGTCATGAACCTCTAATGTGAAAAATTTTACCAGGATAGAACTTTAGAAGTGAACTGATAACATGCTTATTACAAACGAGAAATTCATATCTTAAAACTAGCAAGCTTTCTAAATTGTAGAACGACTCTTTTTCTACATTAGAATAAAAATAAATAAAAGATGAAGCTTTCATTTGTTTTCCAAAATACTGAGTGGGCAAATTGTTTTTCAGAGCCCCTGAGCCTCCTGCATACATTTTTCTCCTACACATTTCTAGCTATTTACCTTTACAACAAAGTTGTATCTCTCTCTCTACAATGTTAAAAATCCAATCCATTACGTTTTCTGTTATTTTGCAGCAAAAATACTTTTAAGTGCTGTTCATACTAGGCAGGCGATGTTTAGAAATCAGTTCTACAAAGGCAGTATTAATTTAGAATTCTTGGTGGGATATTCTGTGCAACTGAACTGGACTGAACTATTTTACTACACATCCAAATTACTGCAGATACGTTTCAATATATGCAATTTGTATCCAGATGAAACCCACAGTGAAACGTCACATCAGTAAGTTAAAAAATAGTTGACATGTATGACTTTTCATGAGTTATAAACTAGGCTGCTATAGTATAGATGGTAACACCATAAATGACAATGTGACAGTTTATACTGATAAACAGTTTTTAACACTGACAAAATGCCAATGAATCAGTTAATTTCAGGTGTGTATTACCTGTGACTCAGATCTCATTATTTAAGTAGATACAGTAAAACACTAATAGAAAAAGCGAAGCTGAGAAGAATGTAAAGGCAAAAAACAGAAGAATGTAAAGGCAAAAAAAATTTAACGTTCAAAAATACAGATTATGGTTTAAGTGGTTTTCTAAGGAGGGGGGGGAAGGCAAAAAAAAAAAAAAAAAAAAAAGCCCTAAACACTTCAGATGTATTTGAACAACAATCTAGCCAACAACAAATCCTCATGCTTTCTTCCAAGGATCCTCCCCATCAATCTTCAGTACCCAGGGCTAGCAGCTATGACCCAAGCGCACAGGTTCAGGGGATACCGTGCACAACTTCACTATTCTCTTAAAATAGCAGATTTGTCTGAACAATTATTAAGAGCTTCCTTGCTTCTTTCCCTCCTCTTCTCCCTTCATATTCCTGGGTATTAAGCATATACTTTTCTCCTCTCACCCAGAAACTAAGCATCTGATCTGGTTTCAGTGAACCTACTTCCAAGAGGTAGCACAATAAACCCTATCAAGGCAATAGCTCAGAAACAGCTGATTAAATTTTCTCAACACATACTAAAATCTGAACATATGAGCACTAGGAATATTTTATTTTAAATAATAGTTTCTGGGAACAATGAAATGATGAAGTGTGGCCCAGCTGACAAGTACTCGCAGCTCTCCCTTAAAAATATGGAATATGTGTATATCACATCTCCCCAAACGGAGCAGCTTAATGTAAACAACTTAAATTACAACACAAAGGATTTCCACTAAGAATTAGAAAAGTCTGAAAACAAAGCTCAAAGGCATTATATTGCTTATGTTGTTAACTTACAATGATAACAACCAGGAGTTTTCAGAAGCTTCTTAAATTGAAGATACCTTTTATCTCCTTTTTCTTTATCTGGCTCATCCCTACACATTCTTATTATTACTAATCACTTTTTCATGTTCACAGTGTTGCTGAATCCTCTGAAGCCAATCTCTCTTATTTTAAACCCAACATCACAAACATTGGGCAAGATATTACTGAAGTGTCTCAAAGTAGAAGATTAGGAGTTAACTACGAAATTCCCTCTTTGAGCCTTCTCTTCACTTAAAAGAGTTTTTAAAGACTTTTACCTAAATAGATGCTCTAATACTTTCATTTTGTGTCACGTGCAGAGGTAACCATATCTCAGTGGTTTTGACTGTACTTTTGCTCCACAAAACACAAGTGTCAACATGTTATTTCAGACCATTCCAGTACAACGTTAATCTTTGCTGAGAGATACTACAAAATCAGTCTGTCTCATGCAAGAACACAAGCAAGTAGAGCTTCTAATAGCAAGTAAGATGAAGTTACAAATCATGCTGAAGAATTTTACCTCTTACCCAAAACAAAACCACAGAAGCTCCCAAACAAGATAAAAAAGCAAATTCCTCTACAAGCTAGAATAAAGCATTTGCAAAAATAAAATCCAAAGAATTGACTGTCTCTTTTTGTAACTCACAGCCAAGCACAACTGAAACATTTTTCACCCCTTGTATTTTCACTTCTCTCATACTGAAGAATTTTTCTTGGATTAAGGGATTTTGGGACACAGGAATGCCAGATCCAAACACTACTAGGAAAATGAGCCCACAACCAAATATTACACAAATAGGCACAAAAAAAAAAAGCCAGAGAAGCACAAGAGCTGCTCAGATATTTACAGCTTAATTTACTATACTATACCTGATTGTAATGATTGCTCTGAAACTACGGATGCAGTAAGAAGGAAACAAGAAAAAAATTAGTCAAATAAGTAATTGTTTTTTAAAATCTTCCATTTCCATTCCGAAAATATGTGAGAGAACATGCTGTGATATACAATTTATTACACATAACCACCTGCATCAGTTAAAGGACATCTTTTATGCTGCAAAATCTAAAAAGTTCCACAACAGTATTACCAAATTCTCTTTCCTTGCTTAATTAATAATGGATAATAAAAATGAAGTCTCTCTAGTTAATGCACCACCTAGCAGACAACATGAAGACATTATGTTCAGTAAAGAGGCATTAATGTTCCTCAGCTGACAGGAGCTGCAAATGTTGAAAGGACAGCTTGCATTCACAGAGAAAGTGAAAAGAAATAAAAATGACTTTCAACTACTTTTGAGGCGAGGCCAATTAAGCAGGTTTCAGATACAGGAAAAGTTACAATAATATGAAAACCTGTGGTAAAGAAATGAGAGGAAAACAGTCTTTCAGGTTACACATTGGAAATACATAAATACCCACAAGATGAAGACTACAATTGGGCAATAATTTTTTTTCTCATGTCACAGATTTGCACTGAAGTTTTGACACATTTTTCTCACTCTAGGTTGAGAAGTGTCGAGAAGAAAGGGGGGGAAGAGAAAAAAGAAAAGGAAAAATTAAGAATGTTGTTAATCCCTGAAACCAGGAACAACCCACCATTTAGGACACTCTTACCTGGCACCTTGGAAAGAAAGACTCAAATCTGAACTCCTTTGCCCAGGAATTAGCCCCTCTATTTTTTGTATCTCAGGAGAGTTCTCTAATCACAGCCCTACACCTGGCCCACTTACTATTTCCCTGCCCATCAAGTCTGCAGAAGGATGGGACATGACTGTAGTCCTGGGGATCATGTAGGCTACACCTCTTCTGGGGATACAGGCTGCTGTGGTTCAACTCCTTGTTCTGATTAGGTGAACGACCTTCCTGTACCCAGCCCACCCAAGCCCCACACGGCTATGCTGCCTACGCAGAGTTTCTTACTGAAATCTCTCTGATTCTGAAGTAGAATTTCACCCACAAAGCCTGACAAGCTTTTGTGGTGCAGACATTCCTGGGAAAGACGACTTCTCACAAAAAGACATTCTGTGATGGAAAATAATTCATCAGGAATTTTCTGATAGCTCCTGTTACCTTAAATATTCTTCCATTACCCATACCCCTTTTGTTCCCCAGTACCTTAGAAACCAAAATTAAGATAAATACCAGCATTCTTAGGACTGTGAAAAGAATAAATGCTTTCTATCTAGTTTAACACTATGGTGAGAATTTCTTCACTGACACGATGGATCAAATTAAGACATTTAAAAAACAATAAAACACCCTAGTATTTTAATAAATCAGGATTTTTTCCCCCAAATTCAGCAGGTAATTGTTATGATTAACACTTGCTATAAATGGATTTTAAGAACTGAACAGAACATATCTAACATGCATCTACAGTAAAGTTCAGACAAACATGCTCCACAAATATTTACCTATTATACCACCGGACATCAACAAAATATAAACAACAAATTACTGCAAGCATGTTAGTTTGGTAATATTAGTAAAGCAGAAGTAACTTTCATCTTTTAATAAGCCAACAGAACATAAATAGCATTTATACTTTCCAATATTGCTTTGAAAACAGACTCCATACAGCTTTTTTACACCAAATAGTTATCAGACAGATTAAAATCCTGAAAGACACATACCGCGTAAACTGCTGGTGGTTAAGAGAGCCCGTGCTTTATCTGCTAAATCACTATTTAGGGTATTTCCCAATAACAAAACATCAATGGCCTCCTGCTTGGAGCTATCAAAAAAGTTATTTTGAATCGTTCTGGTCACAGAACGAGCACCATCCTTCAGCTTTCCAGCCTGTTAGGGAGGAACATGTATAAAATATTTTATGTTGGACACTGCTCACAATAACATTGGCAATATTCAGTAACATATTTGTAAACTTCATTAATGATTTTAAAATCTAAGGCAATTCCCTTCTTAAAGTATTGAATAAAGTCTTCTGAGCCTACTGTACTATGTGTGCTTCCCCCCCTCCAAATGCTAAACACCAGAGTAATACTTTCAAGGCATATCTAACAAGCAGATAATTCCAGTTTAAATTATTTAAGCAAAGTACTGCAGGGAAGGGAATGTTATTTTTTTCCCTAAACACTTGGTTTTCAAAATCAAATTGATATAGTGCCATGTTTAGACCATGATACAAGATTTTGGGCTTTTCCCCAAATAGTGAGAGATGAGCAAGCACTTAAGTCCAAATGCCATGATACATGAATATGTATGTATATACACCTATGAGCATATTAGTTCAGAATTCACATTCTGAAATATCAGTGTTAAAAAAAGAGAGAGCTTCAGCTTACTAAGACCCCTTAACTTTTTACAATAACGTGCAAGTCTCATGCAGTATCCCAGAAGGAACATACACACCCATCTATAGCTACATACATAGGAAGACAGTCGCTGCTCACATCACACACGTGGCATGACTGGAACACTGCTCCAAAAGAACAGTGTCCAACTACCTGAACTAAACAAGTTTAACTAAATTTAAACAAGAATCTTCAAGAGATGTACTGCTACTAGATATTCCCTGTGGTTCAGACATCTAGAGGATGATGTAATCAACATGCCATGCAGTCTCATATTTGACTCAAAAAACAGCAGTGTTATTTATTGTGTGTACACAGCACCGACAATGACAGGCACAAAGACATTTCTTGATTACATGGTTTATTGTGCCTTATGCATCTAAGTGTATTTTGCCTGTGAGGTGTGTGTGAACACATGCTATTGCACGTATATGAAATATAGACCGTACTCCATCCGGGATGCTGCATGGTATTATATTATTATTAAAAATACTCCAAGCTTGCAGCTGGCATTGTTCATGAAGGTCTCTTAAATGCGTAAGAAAAAAAGACAAAAGCTTAAGAAAACTAAAAAACTAACCCATCATTTAGTTCTATGAATCGTACTAGACAACAAGAAAGAAACTACTCTCTTGTCAAGATAAGGAGTAGTAAATTGGCACCATGATTTTTGGAAGACAACGTGGATGAGGTGTTGGGGAGCATACTATTGCAACAGGAGTTTAATAGGATGCTGCTCCCTTTCTGTCAGACAATGTATAATTTATGACATGATCCAAAAAGCACACTCACCATTCACATACCAGGCAAATAATTGAAAGGAACCCAGAGAAAGCAAAAGAAAGAGTAGGTAAGGAGTTAGATGTAATGAGTATTATAATACTTTAAAAAGGACTCTTTTTCAGTACAGAAATGCATATTAACACATTTGAGGTTAAAATATTTTTTCTCCTATCCTAAATTTCTACATTTTTACTTCTAAGTACTCTTGGACTTTGAAGAATCAAACTGACGAGCAAGAAATAGCAGAATTTCAAACATCAAACTTTTAATTTGATAAATGAGAATAAAACAATGTAAAAACTGTGTTTTAAAACATATTATAGAGTACTCAAGAACATAAGGAGTAGTGACCTGGCCAGGGTTCAGTGAAACAATGGCCAGTATTGTATGGCTTTGCAAGTATTGAAGATCGTCTTCAAATAGATGGACTTCCATCAGGGATGCTGTGTTTGTTTTATGAGATGTGGTACTCATTAACAGTTGTACCAGGGCAGGGATCCTATGTTATTACAAAGACAGCAGAGTAAATGTACTCTGTGTTTTAAACATTAAAAATGGAAGTGTAAATACAGTAAACACATTTCACCAAGTAAAAAATTTAAGCAGCCAAACTAATAGCAGAAAACTATTAATTTAGGAAAAGAAACACGTAAGGTTCAGGAGAAGGGGAAACACCCCATAAAATACTTACTGTAGTTTTCCTGACAGTCTGGGTGACATTTTTGTAAGAAAATAAAACTAAACATCTTTAACCAAACTTGATTCTATGCTAAAATACAAACAGTTCCCAAATGAAAAAGTCCTGTGTGCAACAATTAAGAGTAAAATAAGCAACAAGTCTATTTCCTTTATTTTCTTTTTATGTACTTTACTGCAATGCCTTGTACATGGGCAGAGAGGGACTCTGATATAGTCTGAATGAACGAGTGATGGACAAACAAAACAGTTGACTATGAGTACATAGTATATAACATGGAATGAGCAGCAGTGCATTCTTGAATAAAAAGAACAGTATGAAAAGAAATTCCTGTAGGAACTCAGGGCAAAAATTTCTGTGGTTCAACATTTGTTTTGACAGGTATCACTTAATGAGAGAGAGAATTATGGAAACAAAAAAAGCAACATTGTTAGAAGAAAAATAAAGGACAGCATTAGAAAATCTGAACAACTCAGGCATAAACAAAGACAAAACAAGTTGAAGAGAAACAGAGCATTACATTGTTGTGTAGTACAGAACCGTTATCACAACATTAGAAAGCAAGGTAGAAACAGAATTTGGTTTTTTTTCAGTAATTGCAAAATTAAGAAGAAATAGCTGCAGGAACATGCAAACAAAAAACACTCTGCTGCAACCTGTTTAATTTTAATGCTGTTAATAAATCCTAAAAGCATGAACAACGATGTCCAGTGAAACACATTTTAAAAGAAAGGAGATACAGTGAAGGAAACTGAAACAGCAGCAGGCAGAGATACACAAAGAAAAATGAAATTATTCAAAGAAACTAAAGCTGATTTGTATATACATTTTTCTGAACTATGATCTAAAGAAATAAAAAAGGTTTGAGCCTCATCCTTTCCTACACAATGGTGTTATCTCGGAGGCATGAGCATGGCTGAGAAAGGATGTACTGAAACAAGACCTGGTTATCAACATAACCAACTTTTTATGTTAATTTTTGAGGGGTGGTTAGTTTTTTTAGGATTACAACAAAGGCACATTTTTTTAAAGAAAATCTCATAGTTGTTACATTAATGACAGATTTTTTTTAAATCCATACTGAATACTGGTAAATTTTTTTCATAACATGTACTTTACCTTAGCTTTTCCTTCAAGGGCTCCAGTTCCAGCATAGATTTTACTGACAGAATCACCATTCACAGACCACATGGATCTGAAAACTTCCTGAAAGCGAGTAACCAGTTGAGGCTTCTCAGCTAATCCTAATACCTCCAGTTGTTTTGTTAGCATCTGCAACAGTTGAAGACAACATTTGCAAAAGAAAAATCTTTAAATGCATTTATTAAAAGGTACATCATACTTCTTCAGCACACATGCATGAAAAAAATCCTTGTTTCCATGTATCATTCTGAAAAAACTGACACCATGTCCTGTTTGAAAGGCCGCATCATAAATGTAACTTTAGCACCAGCACTTCACTTTCTTTTAAAAGCAAGTAGTAATATAGGAAAAGAATTATGTGCTTGATTTATAAATATTTTCATCCAAAAATTCACTGATTACAAAGTAAGCTATTTTCAGTTCTCAAGTCTCTCTACTTACCTAATTTAGAATTAGAGCAATTAATGTTATTCCCAAAAAAGTGTAATACCAAACACACTGACCTGTATTATCAAGTACAGCAGCAACAGAGTACTGTAATCAGTAAAATACCAAGGGCTTCTGTCAGTCACTGTTTTCATGCATAACACACTGCAATGTTTACCCTTACAATCAATATACCTGAAGTAATTTTCCACAATGCACAGTCTACATTAAATGCATCTAAATTGTATATACATAATAGATATAAATGTATTGTTTTACTTTAAATACAGTACTTAAATGTAGCGTAATGCTCATGGATATAGAATGGGGACATTGTACCTTGTCTGAAATTGTGGTTTGTGGAACCATAATTATTT
The DNA here is from genome assembly GCF_017639655.2 of Falco naumanni. Classification (NCBI taxonomy): domain Eukaryota; kingdom Metazoa; phylum Chordata; class Aves; order Falconiformes; family Falconidae; genus Falco; species Falco naumanni. The sequence goes on from NC_054055.1 coordinate 75,845,612, forward strand.
TTTAAAAGTAAAGTAATTTTCTCCTGTTTGTGGCTACCAACATAATACCGAACATAAATATAAAAAAACATAATAAAAAAGCTATTTTCAAGAGCTTTTAAAAATCTTTTAAACCTTGAGGTGTCCAATGGCAAGAAGGAATCTAAAATGATGAACATAAAATGACATAAAGGCAAAATTCTGAAGGTTGGGCAGGAATTAACATAAGTTACAAAAAGGAACTTGCAGACAAAATTAAGTAGAAATAGACAAGAAAAGAAGCTTCAGAAATTGGGTCCTGTATCTTGTAATTTTAGGTGGTCTTTCAGAGGCCAGCACTTGATAAATGAAGTATGTATCATATTAAAACAGGTAAAAATTTAAATATCTAATTTAAATAGAATTTTAAAATGAAGCAAGCAGCTCACGAGGATTTACCATTTTCCTTCTTACTGATTAGTTCTGTAATTTTACTCACATATTTAACCGAAATTGTAATTTAGCTCTCACCAATGAAAATTCAGCACACCTGGTCTAAAAAAAAATTTAATCCAGTTCTTAAAAGGACAAGAAAGGAAAAAATAGAGCTGCAAAGCTAAGTTTGCCATGTAAGCAACTATACGCATCAAGAGTATAAAGATTTGTTCTTAGGCCATAGAAAACCACTCTATCATCTGTAAAATTCAATAGGCAATGTTTCTCATGGCTCATTTAAGGTAAACTAACTGGTTGCTTCAAGCTTGCATTTCTATCTACAGTGAACTGTTAAACTCCAGCAAACAGATTTAGGACCAGGAAAGGCTTTAAGGTAATAATTTGTCTCTCCCATGGCAAAGTCAATACAGGATGGACAGATAAACAAACTACATAATGCAAGACAATGCTGTGGGATTTTCAAAGCATGCCACTACTCTTCAACACCCAGTGGACTAAAGAACTACTTTTCTTAATTTTAGTAATTGAAAGGTATGACCCTGTATGGCACGTGCAGAGCTGAAACAATAGAGAAAAAAGGCATGAGATCTCTAAAAGAGTCTTATCTGCTACCGTATGTACCGATGTTGAACGTTAAAAGAAAAATCTTCACAGTATTTGTATGAGGGTAAACAGTCCAGTATTCCATTGGACTAAAACACCAATGAACTGGCAACAGTGTTCATTTGGTAAACGCAGCAGCAAAGCACTACATATTCCAGAATCAGAAATGTTTGTTCTACAGCCCATGGATTTTGCAGTTCTCACAGAAAATCCTCCTACAAATGCTAAAACAAGAGTATTTTAATTAAATAAAATTCAGAAAACAAAAGAATAATCCTTTTCTCTGGTTTGATGTTACAGCACTCATGATTTTTAATTTTTAAACTAAGAATTTTATCTTTAGGAGTCAAACAGTTTACTGAGTGGAGCTGTCAAAAGTTTTTCACAGCTACTCTTTTCGCTCAATCAGTACTGTTTTACTCCATCAGCTCCTGTCAGGTTCATGCGTTCAAGCTTCCATGTATAAAGCCTGTAGGGTATAACCTTTGTTTCAAATAGCAAGCCAATATGTTGAAGCACACCCCTGCAGGAGGACTGAATCCCACAATTAATTTCCAGCTACTCAGTCTGAGCATGGCCAAAGCCTCAACCGTGACACTGTCCCATGAAGAATTCACAGCACATGCTACGAAAATATGAACACGCAGCACTGTGGATGCTAAGAACAGTAATCCTATATGCTGAAGAATTTAATCTAATAAAGTAACTGTGAATGCAAGTGTTTTTGTGAAGGACGACAAAACTACTACCTCTTCTAGAACTGCAGGTCTGAACCTTAACAGACATATGAAACTGACACCTAAAAAAGAACATGTTTTTCATAATGCTGCATGACTACTGTTAAATTAACAACTACCACACAACTACTGCCTCTGTAACTACCATGTCTGGTTGCCCCAGAACAAAACAAGTATCATGCTGTAACTCAAACTGCCATCTATGAAACATTTTAATTCATCTTCCATCGGGAAGGTAACGTTACTTTTACAGCCTAATTGTTACAGAAGTATCAGCAGTAGTTGTGTATCTGGATACTGTTTTTCCTACCTCCAAGCCAAAGAAAGCCTGCACGCTGTTTGTTCTATCCAGACAGTCCAAGCAGTTCGTTCTGACAGTGCCGCTTTGAGATCTGTGCCAAGGACAATGAAAGACAGAGAGAGAAAACAACTGAAATAACTCATTTAACACACGTATCATCAACAAAAACAGGGACATCAAGATCTGAACCAGAATAGTAAATCAGGGTATTGTCAGTGCAATGTTACTGTCAAAGCAAGTATGTTTATAAATGCCTCAGCAATAGAAGTTAGCTCCAGTAACAGAAGCGGATTTTGCAGCAGTACTCACTACACAAAACTAATTTTTTTCCTGCAAATAACATGACCCTTTCTTCTTCAGTTTTTCCCCAGTTCCCCTTGCTTGCTCAGTTAGTGTTATGCAGGATAAAGTTTTCTTTTCAAACAATCCAACTAACACACTTCACAAGAATTTCAGAGGGAAATAACTCAGTTAAAACAAAAATGGAAAAAAAAATATTAGGACAGCTCTTGGATTTAACTAAATTAAAAGTAACAAGAAATTGTGATAAAACTAAAGCCAATTTCAACCCCTCATTATTTTCTCTTTCCTCCCCAAATCAAAATGAAAATAAGCCTCTCCTCTTTAGTCTGACAGATGCTTGAGGCCCTCAGATGCTCTAAACTGCTCCCCTTTCTTTGAGAGAAGTCCATTAACTTGTGCTGTAAAGGTCTTAGAAGGATCACATTAGGCAACATCCATGTTCTTCTCGTCTGGCTATGAGTACAAAATTCTGATGGCTGTCCCAGGGATACACACTTACTCCTTACTTTCATCATTCCCACTATACACTTTATCCAATTCAGTCAGTAAGGCTTCATCACATTTACTTGGAGATCTAACCATAAACTGTAGAAAGTTTTGAAAAACTTTCTCCAAGATTATTTTTTCATTACTATCTCTGTATTTGATATGAAATACAAAACAGTTTGCTATCTGTGTTAGAAAAGAACCTGACATTGTCTAAAGGAGATGGTCTGTGAACTTACAAAAATCATCACCGTTATCTTTTATTAATGCAATTCTTCAAGCTATCACAAGCCACAGCCTATTTTGCTTTTGTTCTGCTGTCTGTCTTTTGTATGAGTAATAATATCATTTGAATCTCCATCAAGACAAAATGGTGTTCTCCCACCACAAAGTGTCACACCACTTTTAAAGTTTTTTGGAGAATGGTCAGTGACATTTTGAGGTGGAGATGGGACCTAAGTACTATTCCACTAAACGTAATCTTATTCAGGCCTATGAAAAAATGCCCCTGGAGCATTTAATCATACAGCCAGGTTAGAGGACAGAGTGGCACTGGAACCCTCTTCTCCTCTCCCACTGCACTAGAAGATGAAACCCCACAGTACGTGACAATCCCCTCACTCAACATTTCTCTTTCTCACGGAGAACCTCAGTCAGCAGTTTGCTCTGGTATTAATTAAAAGGAGGAAGGGTGTGGAAGGGAGAAGAGCAGGAATGTTGCCTATTTCTGGCCCTGCTACCCTTTTCCTGCTGAGATAAGCACAGCCTTTGCTCTAGGAAGAGGGGTGGGGAAATAGGGATAGAAGTACAGCAGGACTGAGAAGTACAGAGCAGGGCAGAAAACATGCATCCCATTCATAATTTGTGGAGAACTGAATCTCTCAAATGGGGGATCCAGGTGCAAACAGACTTAGAAAAAGATTGCACTCTACATCAGCATTTACAACAAACAGAAAATGGTATGTTCTATTGCTGAGGAAAATACAAACATTATACAGGAAGATAGAAAAATATTCATTCTTTAATCCCACATGGGTGCACCCAAGAAAAAGGACAATTGCCCATTTGCACCAAAATCATGAGGTCAAAGGCCTGAAATTAAGTCATGCCCCATCAACATCTCTGAGATATTTTCCATTAAGATTTTTAGAGAACATTCAGAATGAGACAAAATATTAATAGACTGAAGTGACTCGTATTTCACTTAGTGCATATCATCTTCGATATAATAAAAACACAACAGAAGTAAAGTTTTTTCTCTTAGCTTCTTGCAAAGGGGTGAAAAGCATCTTGGAACCATAATTTGATTGAAGAAATTTACAGAAGTTACACACACGAACCTTTTAACTTCCTTTCCATCAAAATAAAAAAATCCACATTCTAAGAATTTCTGGACTTGAGGTTTAAGCACACTGTGTAGTTTTTCTGCCTTTCCACCTTTAACCATTTGATGATAATCGAAGTTCACCATTTTGATATCAGCTGAATGTTCAGAAGCTTTCAAATGGCTCTGACATTGTAAAAAGAGAAGAAAAAGGTATAAATATACGAATACCCAAACATATAGTAGTAGAAGGTAAATAAGAGGATAAAAATATTTTTAAAGCTGTTTATTAGCTATCTTGTTTATTACAAGCTTTCTCTTAGGTAAAATAAAACCATTTTTATCACTCTTGTTCAACTAATCACTCGGAACTGATTAATATTTTGACTATGGTTTTTCTTTTTCTTGTCACAATTGAAGTCAGTTTTTTCCTTACTATACTAGTGGTCACCAAGACAGTCTACAACCTCTTCTACCGTTAAAATGCTTCCATTTGCAAAGAATTCTTTCAGTGGAAATCCCTTTCACTAATGGTCACCATTTTAGACGTGCCTGCCAGCAACAGGGACTAAGTAAACACTCCATAAACTGTTACTGAAGAAAATGCACAAATTATTCAGGTTGCTGTGGAGGCTGGCTTTGAGCAAAACTTTTCCTAATATTCCCTCCCTGAAAAGTCTTGAAGTGCTCACACAATCTTTGTTGGCAAAGCTGTGATCTGCATTGGACATTGATATGCATCTGGGAACACTAAAGTCTCCTATCGGGATAGTGGGAAACAGAGAAGATACTAGTGAATGGCTCAAGACATTCAACCATTATAATACAAAGGGAAAAGGAAAAAAGGAAAGGGAAATAACAGATGGCTCTTGAAATGTGCTCTGGCTTCACAGAGAACTTCTCAAATTGTCAGTATTTATGGACTACAATGTAACAGTTATTTTTAACCTAACTAGCGGGAACTCATGAAAATGGCCACTTGCAGTTAACATCTTCTGAACAAATATTTCTACTAAATTATGAAGCATATTTATATTATGATTAAAAAAAATCACAATTTAAGTATTAAGGAATATATCCAGGAATTCCAAGGGAAAGATTTTTAAAAGAAACATCACAGTATTAAATACCACAAAGTATCATTTATTTGTTCATGAATTTCATAGTGAAAAGAAGATTTATTATTTCAATTAGCCACTAATAAGCATGAAATATGAAAATAACTGAAAATCTCTCAACATTGTCTATGTTGCTGTTAGAATTTTTCAGTAACCAATCTGAACATAATTGAACACTAATTATATAGAGAGCTTTTAAAAATTTATTTCACATTGTGTATCTTAAGAACTGCTTTCATGATAAATACAATTTTAACCAAAAGTGACAGTTGCTCCAGAGCATAACTATTTCATTTTTTGAAGGCTATATAAAAGCTTCACCACAAACAGGCAAATTCCAAGGATATGCACAGTGAGAGAATTGTCATACTCACCTGAAAAGCTTTGCTGAGCATGTGCTCCCCTTCTTTTGCCCCAAGTAAATTTACAATAATTTGCTTGCCATATAAATTTTTAAGAGTTTGGAAATGCCTGTTAACAGAAGAAAAATTCCAGTCATCCTCTGGCATGTAGAAAATTAACACAAACACCTGCAACACTAACTTGAGATGCTGCAGAAACGTCCTGGCTACTCTAGTAACTGCCACAAGCCTTTTATTACATCATGTCCAAACAAATCAATATAAGTCAATAATAGCAGACAACCAATGACTGCTGTGTAATTAGGGTAATAGCATCGATGCGACAACATTGTAACAGCAATGTAAAACCATTCAGTTGTGAAGCTGAAGTGCCATGGCAGGACTAAAATCAAAATATAAATTTTACTTTTATACAGCAGCTGACAAATATGGATTATTCAATGTAAACTTGCTATAATTTTTATTTTCAATTTAACAAAGTATTTCACTGTACTAAATTTTCTGCAGACTTTTCAGCTAAGCACTCGAAGGTCCAAGCAATCTTGTAGAAGTCTGAAAAAGCTGCCCAGGCAGTTTGCTGTTCTTCTGAATCACACATTTGTATAGACAAAGCCTCCCATTTGGAATAACATTCCATCCCTCTGATGCATCACTTATCAGAGGTTTATAGTGCATTAACAAAAATATAAGACATTCTTTCACCTGTCAAAAGCTGGTGCATTTGCCTCAAAACCCCTTGACATTCTGACACGATGGGATCCCACCTATAACATGAAGATTACATTAAATTATCTGTCTTTACACATTTGATTAATTGTTCTTCAAAGACCTACTTTGATCCTAAATACAGCCTGAAAATTCATTTCAGTTTCTAAATGAAATCTCCAAAATATATTCTTCTTACTACGGTGTGCATTCTTTTTATAAATTTATCTTGAATTCCTACTCTTTTTTCTAAAAAACACTTTATTTAATATGTTTTGTCATGTCATCTAATTACTTCTTGTTTTGAGTAAAAGGCATGTAAATGTTTCAGCAATTCTACCGCAAAATGTTTAGTTTAAAGAACCTAGAATCATAGTAAGGCATGAACCTTTTTTAATCTTCTCTGTAAAAACTGTATCACAGTAGTAGCTACTGACACAATCCCTCTTTCAAGAAAATTGGGATGAAATTATATTATAGTAACTCTAGATCCATATTTACTTCTTGAAAAGAGCTATCCTCAAGAACAATTCAGAAGAAAACAGTCTCTTTGGATGCTCCATTGTAACCTATTTTAAAATACGAATTTAAATTAAAACAGAAAAACTCATCTTCAAAAAGAAAACATCTAAAAAGCAATGGACATTCAAATCTTGTGCAAAACAGCATTTAGAGACTCTAGAGTGGCAGGCTTGGTGAATTAAATAGCACCAACTTGCTCCCAAAGGATAATCTCATCCTGACAAGTAACTGCGCAGAAGAGCCTAAACACTACTGTAAGATGTTTAAATTTAAAGACCTGAATAAGAATTATCTCTATAATTAAATCTGTCTCCTGCTTACCTGCAGGCCTGGCTGTTCCCAAAATAATGGAACAGACCCTCGAATCTGTATGAAAGATGACACAGAATCATCTAAAAATATCACCTGGTAAGGAAAAAAAACCATAGTATTAATAAGTGTTACAAAGTGTAAGGTTTTAGGTTTCTTAGCCTTAGCTAAACATAGAGTAAATAAAACATTTATGTATTACATATTCCACGCTACAAGCTAAAATACTGTGTTCCCTAGACTTTTCTCTCTATCACCTCTGAACAACTAATAAAAGAAGTTCTGGCACTCTCATGCTTCCTTGAAGAATCTTGATTCACGTTTAACAAAGCAAACTTTTATTATGTGGGCCTGAATGACTTCTGTGCTAAGAGTAACTTGTTCAAAAAAACTTTGTAAGACCTTCCTGTAGGAACAGTTAAAATGTACACCAATGCACAGAAAATAACAATGCAACCTACTCAGAACACCTGTACAGATTTTGTACATCAGAATCCAAAATACCATGATCTATGCAGTATACAGGAAAGGAAACTTCCTGTGGAATGATATGCCACCTCATCCAGTGACATTAGCCTGCCAGGAAACTTGAACAGAGAAACTGTAACAACAGTGTTCTGACTAAAATCCTGAAATTGGATGTGTACAAGCACAGCCCTTCGTGGATAAAGTCCTACTGAACTCACCTAGGCTTTGCAAAGACCCAGTGAGTCAACCAAAGATACCTGCTCACATGAATACAGCTGCAGGAGCCAATATCTTGGTAACTAGGTTATCATAAGAAGAGAGCACAGAAAAGGCAGCAAAGAATGATTCAATAGCTTCTTGCATTTGTGTATAATAAGAGCAAAGACACGCAAACAAATGCAGTGGAATTACAGTGGCTTTAAAATGTACCTTTCAGAGGAGCTGTGTTAAGTAACCATAGGAATGCTTTTATGTTTCCTGAATCACAAGGTATCATTTATTTGCCAAAAATATCTTCTGCTTGTTTCTAAGGTCGATTAATTTACTATTTGCTCAGGCCAAAAGAAATACACTCTCACCTACTCAGGAGGCTAAAAGATAGTACAGCCATCTACAACGGTTTAGCTGATGGATAACAGCTTCTTAAGCTACTGAAACTCATGCATGCCCTTACCCTAAGCTACACTAAAAAGCGAGATCATCAAATTATGTAACCTACTTAGATTCCTTATTTAGCAGCAAAGGAACTATTCCAATATCTGTTGGTTACAGACTTGACTTGTGATCTGTTGATTTAGGGCCAAAAACTATCCACACATATGCATATCTTGAGTTCATCAGTCAAGCAACATGCACTGTAGTGTAACATACCTGCTCTGTTTCAACAAAATTAGCAACGTGACCATCATCATTTGTTCCCCGGACATTAAATCTCGTGCCAGCCCGTTCACAGCTTAGCCGTGAAATCAGACAAGCCTTTGCCTGCTTGTGAGCTGCATAAATTGTCCTTATCTCCACTCCCCCACACATGAGACGTAACAACCAGTCATCACAGTTCACACCATAGTGCTTCAGATGTAAATGTAGTGACTGGTTCCTATCAGGGGAAAAAAAAAAAAAAGTAACTGGAAGGAAATAAAATACAGTTCAAATTGCCAAGCCAGCTACTAATATTTTACATCCACTACTACAAATAAGAAAAGGAAAATATGCATGTTATAGTTTGATGATATAACTCTTATTTAAACATACCTGAAATAGCAAAGTTTACAGAACAGCTTAAATGTTTGTACAAGAATATGGGGTGAAACCATACATTTTAATGACCTTAAAAAAATAACACTTAGAGCCTCTGCTCTTCACCCAGCAAAAAGCAACACTCCAAGCTTGTTTATATTCCTCCACTCAGCCTTGCTTCAAGAAGCCAAAGATTACAGACTCTGGGAAAAGCAAGACAGAACTCCAATTACAGGTTACTTTTTGTGATGTGTAAAGCATCATTCAATTTCACACCACCACAAATTAAAGCTAGAAAAAACTCTCATCAACATGCACTGATTATATCTATTATACCTCATCATAACACACCACTTGCCCAGACAAGCTTCCAAAAATACACTCATAGCCAACTGAGTTTCAGATTTCTATAAATATCAATTTCAGGGTTAAGCATTGGTACATTATATACTGTATATACTATTCTCTAATACCAATTACTGCTCAAATGAAAGACAGATCCACAGTTTGGATATACCTGTGCCTTAAGTAGTAGTAATCAACACTGTAGTAAGTAAATAAGACTAAAGTTTGGGGGTTGTGAGGCTTTTTTGTTTTACCTCACTCTAGTGGGGCTTGGCTTTTGATCTTCTTTGGAAACCTTCACTTGTATAAAAAGGAAGTAAAATTTTCTGCATAGCAAAGAAAAGTAAACTCCAGTAAGCTGGCTGGTTTTATCACCGCCAAGAAAATTCCACCGTAACTGCAAATAACATATATGATATAAAGGTTGAAGACACTCTATTTTTAGCCTTTTAATTCTAAAATTCCAATTAAAAAAAGAAATCTGCAACTTATCAAACACCTCAGTTCAATCATTAATGATTCTTATTACTGTGACTCAGCATGCATTCACTTTACAGAAAAATGGTCAGATGCTTTACAATAGGAGACTGCAAAAGCAAACAATATTCTTCAGCTGGGCAATCTGAGACTGGAACTTTTGAATAGAAAAAGCCCAAGAAAGCTTACTGAAGTGCATAAGCAGAATACTTTCTGTTACTGACTTTTAGTGTTTACATTTCTAGATCTTGGAATCTGGGACATTCCATCTACCTCCTGTGAGGCCTGATTCTTACTGAGAAAAAAAAAAAGCCAGGTAACTTAAGCAGCTTTATGACGAGGGTCAAAATCAGCCAAGCTTATTTGGACAGGGTCAACAGGCATCATTTCTCAAGCCCTGAAATACTGACTTACCAGCAGAGAGCTCAGTCTTTTTCTAGAGGCAGAAAGAGACAAACAGCTAGGTTCCTGAAACCCCTGTAAACCTACATCAAGGTAGATGTGTTTCTGAAGACTAGAGCTTTTTTTTCTGTCTTATATAGCAAGCTGATCATATTCCTCTATCTGACCAAAACAGTGGCAAAGAGTAGAAGAGCACTGGCACATATGCCAGAACTGGTTTGGTGTCTTGTATATTGGACAGAAGAGAGGGGAAGATGTAGCTTTGTACCTCTTCTAACAGGATACTACCAAGTCTTCAGGATCCTTCCAAGGTTCATGGACACACGCCACTTTTAACAAAGGCTGAAAATATGGAAACCTAATTTCTTACATGACAGTGTGCATCACTGGCATTATTTAAGCTGCGTATTGGCAGAAACAGCAGTATTCCTTTTACCAGGAATTCTCTGTGTGAACACCTATCCTTTATTCAAAGCTACTCTGTAAAAAGATGGTGAGTTCAGCAGCCAAGCAATGTGCACTATAACACATCCTACCTGCTCTGCCTCAACAAAATCAGCAACATGACAATTATCTGTGTAGTAAAACTTTTAAAGCCCTTGCAGACATTGGAAACCCACTTGAAACTATATATAAGCACCTCACCATTTTAGAATCCATAACGCTCAAAAGTTGAAAATTTTCTTTAAAGCTCCATTACCAGATTGATTTTTCAAAACTGACACACTTGATGAAGAATTAAGAGACATCAAAGCTAAAACACATCACGACAGATCACAGAAGATCAAAGTATAGTATCATAGACAGTTAAAACCTGTGTCTTCCAATTAAGAAACTCTAAGTGGCCATGGAACATTGTATCATTAATAACATACTTCTGTTGTTTGTGGGACAAAGGTGTACATTTAAGAGCTGATAAAGACAAGGATAAAAACTTGCCACGGGTTAGTTTGTACAGGCATGCATTATTCTATAGAATGTCTGATAAGGTACATTATGAACTCACCAGAAAAACCTATTGTCAGTGGTGTGCTCCTGCATGCTGCGGTGAGCATTGAGACTAAGATCTAAACTGACACCAGTTGCAGACCATGCAAAATAAAAATTTCCAGAGTTCAAAACTTTGCGAACTTCTGAAATACGATCCTCGTCTGTTGAATCAATGCGTAATGATACAAATTCAGTGGAAGTAACTCGAAAAACTTCAGAGTCTTGGATCTTTCCCACAGACATGCATCCTGTTACCAGAACCAGATAGTGTAACAATGTATCTCCTATAAAAAAAGGCAGAGGTAACAATGAATCTCAGTAGCGTGTGATATTGATGTATTTATATGCTTAAATAAACACAACCAACCCCAGTTTGCCTGAAAAAAAGTAGAACAACAAAGATCAAGGCGGCACTCTCAAGTTCTACAGAAGAAAACTAAACACAAACAGGAGAAACCATGCTGCAATTAGCAGGGATTGTGTACACGGAAGTTATTTTTGTCCACTCCCCCATTTCTGGGAGTGCTCCAAACTTGCAAGTTACTCCACAACGACAAAATATAAAGAGAAAAAAAAAACCAGCCCAGTTCTTGTTGCAGAGATCCTGCGGGGTGCAGTTTTACAGGAGCAGCGTAATTTTCTTTCCCAAATGAAAAATTAAGGTTTTACATATTTTACTCACCAAGGTTTAATCTTAATACGCCCAAGAGCCCATATGCATCCATTACTTTGGAGTAGGCATTCTTGATTGTGTCTTTTTCTGCAGCAGCTATGGAGAGAAAGCATAAGATCTTACGATGTAAAAGACCATATGCTATGGCAGGGAGAATGAGTCTGAAACTGAAAATCCAAGAGATTACAAAAGTAGTGCTTACATGGAACTTCTGGAAAGAAATCAAAAAGTATGGTGAGCACATGGCATTTTATAATGGAAAATGAGTATTTGATTTTATGACAAAGTATGATCATGCTGGTTTTAGGCAACAAAAAAAGGACTTGCAAAAACTCGCTAAGTGATATTAAAGGAGAACGCTGGCATTTCTAACATCATCTCCTAATATAAAAAAACAGAGGCAAATTAGTTCCATGAGAATGAACTCCTGTAATTACTTAAAATTAGAATAGTGCTAAATCTTGTACTTTATTCCATGAAAAAAATTATCCTTTCTCTTCAAGAATAAAACCATGATATGGCAGTATTATTTCCAGATAAGTAAACAAGATTATCACAATGGCATTTTAACTAGTTTTAGATATATTCTAAGAAAATCAACGCTCTCATAGGTCCACAAGATAATGGTATTTAAAAGCCATGTCTTCGACTAGGAAAGCAAAATTTTCACAGACATCTTTTAAATAAAATTTTTAAATAAAAAAATGTGCAATATTTTAGAAGAAATTTAAGTATATCTACCATTATTCACCTGAGAGTTAATGTTAATGGACATTTAGAACTTTAATCAGCACTAGTAAAACCAGGCCCACAAGCATGACTGCAGAGCCAGGTGACAGAGATGCTGCAGAGCAGAAACCAGATGCCAACTGTCCTGAGCTTTTGCTCATGACTGAGACTGCACCTGAAGCACAGACTGACAATTCCATCTGTACTAGATCCACAGGGACTGAGATTTCTGGGTCACCAAGAATCAGCACCTTCTGCCTCCTCAGAAATGATCTGCTAATTAATTTTCACTTTGACACTAAAAAAAAAATTAGAATCTGACTTAAAGAAAAGCACAAATCAAAACACCTACTGCCCTGGCATTCTGCTGTGCTCTCTCGAATTAGCTGTATTTTCTTTAGAATTGCTGTTGTGATTCCTCCTAACTAGTATTCCCTCAGCTTAGCATAGCCCTGCCTGTGCACAAGCCTATCGCTTCTGTTCAAATGTCCACCAGTTCTATTATTAAAGTGGATCAGAATCTCCAATATAGATAAAATGATTATTTAACTTCAGCCTGAAATCTAAGGTCATTCACTGTTTTATTAAGTGCATTTAAAAAAAGTCTTCTTCAACTATTTGCACTGATATGCTGTATTCCTGTAATCCAGATGCTAAAAATAAGAGAGTTATAGCAGCATGATTATTTCAAAAGTCTTCACCCCTAATACATGTTAAGACTTGCAGTCAACGTAAACAAATTGTGTACAGACAGCAATTTTGTCAGCATCACCAAACCATGTTTTTCTTAACCAGATCACCAGCAGGCTGGAAAGAGTAACTTGAAACGTCAAAACCTGGTTCTTTTAATCAATTTTCCAGCAAGCATTTAATGATGTCAATGTATTCTTCTAAACTCAATTTTTGGTAACCAGAGAACTGCCACGTTCTTCCTTCACACTGCAAATTATTAACAAAAGATGAGGTTTAATTTCAAAATATTTGCAGGCTTTTTCTTAAAGGTGCCTGCCAGTATTTAATGACATTTCAGAACAATGGCTTTTCTGTCTTTCTACGGATTTATTCCCTTTTTCCATTGCATAGAATACCTGTTATCCTTAATAAGCCTTAATAAGTAAATACCCGAAGCAAATAAAGTAACACAGGCTTTGCAAATTCAGATCAAAAAAAAAAAAAAGGCCACTGCTTATAAAGCAGCAAAGATTGCAAAACCAACCAAACAAACAAAAAAGGAAACAGAAAAACTTACCATGGCTAGTCAGTTACTATTTTCTTAACAAAGCACCCAAGAATCCATCAAAAGCATTTCATGCCATGTTCTTCAGCTACATTAGATCTAACACAGCATGAACTCTGAGCAAAGCTTTTCCACAGTGAACGTGCAAGTATTTCTATCTCGCATTGCCTGCACTTTCCCCATACATTTTTTTAAGGCCAAAATTCACATGGGAAAATGCCAAACATCGCACGCATCAGAAGGATCACTTAATCCATCCTACCCTGGCCCATCCTCATCTACCTCCAGGTTTCAGCCACTGCCTCCACAGAACCCAAGTCTAAGCACAAGGTAAGTTTAACAGGCCCCAGAGCAGGCAGCCGGGATGCAGAAGAGCTTACCGGCAGCACACTCCTACCACCCTTCCATAAGGCGTATCATGCCCAGTACAAGTTACAACTTTATAACGTAAATTCCTAAGGCAGATTCCCCTTTACTGAGGGCACCCGTTTGAACTTCTAGCCATCGATGTTCATGAAACCTGAAAGAATTATGAGATTTGGTAATGACTAAGGCATAAAAAATGGTTAATACAAACTTCCTTTTCCTTAAGAAACTGAGCTAAAAAGAAAGCAGTCACAGAAGTAGCACCAATAGCAGAAAACGGAGCAACTCCACAGCACCACACTGCTGCTTCTTCCCTGCTGCAGCAGCACCAACCCACACCACGCAGAGTTGTTTTGGCTGGTTGACTGCAGCAGTGCTCAGGCTGCTTTCCAGTAAGGGACCTCCCACAACCAGGAATGCTACAGTATTAAGGAAAAGCATTTGAGTCTTCTGAAAACCAAGACAAAATCAGGAACAAGACATAGCCACAGCACCTCCTTTCCATTTTCTTCCATTTGAACTGCAGGGACACTGTGGGGACCAGCATCTCCCTAGGGGCTAGGGCACAGGTAGCCATGGTGCCTCCCCTGGGAGGCAGGGCAGGCTGGGGGCAGCCCCAGCCCGGGACACCGGGCACCTCCATGAGAATGGGCTGAGGCCAGGCCAGGATGTCAGTCTGTGGGCAAGGGTAACTGGGGCCAGATACAGTCCCAGGATGGCCAGGCAGGCCATGGGGACAACGACAGGCCAAGGCTGGGATGGGACATCAGCCTGGCTCAGCAGAGCCCTTGTCTAGGCTGAACGGGGCTGTGGGGAGCTGGAGATCAGTACTTTGCTGCAGCATCCCTGGGGCAGGGACTGTCAGCCCTGTGGGGACTGAAATGGGGTCCTGGGCTGTGGGCAGGGTGGGGGAAGCCCCAGCAGAACTGGGCAGAGACAGTCAAGGCTGGTGGTGCCCTTGGGGCCCTGACATGAACAAGCACTAAAGCTCTGAAAACATGCAAATGGTTGTACAGCTCGTTTAGACTAGAAGTCCAAATATTTACAAGAATTTCCTGATCCAGCACCTATACCAGTGCTAGCCGGAAGGATGCCTTTCATTTATGGATGCTAAAAGAAAAAAACGCAAACAACCAGGCTAGGGCATAATTTATTACTGACTGCCACTGCACATGGCATTTCCCATTTTGAAGATACCAAAATTAAATCTGCAGGTTTTCTTATCACCCTGTACCAGTGTGAATAACATAAGTGCTCTGGGACCATACAGATTCTTCCCATAAATATCCTGTTTAATAACTCCTTCTTCACCAAAGCAGTACGTTTCTGAAGATCTATGCTGTCTCACTTCATTCAGCATGCAGTTATCAGATGCAGTTGGATATGCAAGAGCCACTGAAGTTACGAAAATACATGGCTAAGACCCCATCACCATAATATCTTACATTCAGTGTATGCAAAGCGAAATTTCAGTTTCCTCTATGAATAGCTGAAATTACCAACCGAGTGAATGCAGCTTAGAAGTTAAACCACAGGAAATCTAAGGTAATCCTGACGGAAGGAGAGACCATTTCCAAGAGCATTTCCTCATTTCCTCTGTAACATTCTTAATGAATGAGAACACCTCTTCCCCGAATGGTAGGTTGGCCCGCAGCCATGAGAACCCTTCTGATTTTGATTTATGAATTCCATATCTTGAAAAAAATGCAGCTAATAGAAATATGCACTCAGAAAAACATAAAGTCCTACAAATTAATGAACCTACTTCTTGAGAAATTGACTTTTTTTATTTATTAATCTTTAAATAGCTGGAAGTAAACACAATTAAGGCTGTCTGAAAAAAATAAAAACACTGTCACTTTGCTAAGGAGAATGAATTAAGACGTGCAACTTCTAAAAACAGAAATTACCAGCTGGAATGACAACTTTCATCCATAACACTGGATTTAACAGATTTGAAATCATACTGTAGAGGATCGCTAAACAGTAGACAATACAAGCATACATATGTCTGTGTATAAAGATGGACGCAAAACATTACATGGCAGTATTTCTTCTGTTACTTCATGTGAGTTTAGATGTTAAATAGAAAGGAAACTAAGAGCAGCTTCTGGTTAACACACTGCATTAATTAGATTCAAGGTGACTAATTTATAAAGCACAAATAATCATAGACTCACAGAATCGTTTAGGTTGAAAAAGACTTTTAAGATCATTGAGTCCAACTGTTAACCTAGCACTGCCAAGTCCACCACTAAACCATGACCCTAAGTGCCACATCTACACATCTCTTAAATACCTCCAGGAATGGTCACTCAACCACTTCTCTGGGCAGCCTGGTCCAATGTGTGACAACCCTTTTGATGAAGACATTTTTTCTAATATCCATTCTAAACCACCCCTGGAGCAACTTGAGGCCATTTCCTCTTGTCCAAGTCCAAGTTGCTTGTTACTTGAGAAAAGCAACAAACACCCACCCCACTACAACATCCTGCCAGGTAGTTGTAGGAAGCAATAAGGTCCCCCCTGAGCCTCCTTTTCTCCAGACTAAACAACCCTGGTGACCCCTGCTACTCCTCATAAGATTTGTTCTCTAGACCCTTCTCCAGCTTCATTGCCCTTCTTTGGACACACTCCAGCAACTCAATATCTTTCCCATAGTAAAGGGCCCAACACTGAACACAGCATTCGAGGTGCGGCCTCACCAGTGCCAAGTACAGGGAGACAATCACTGCCCTAGTCCTGCTGGCAACACAGTTTCAGATTCAAGCCAGGATGCTGTTGACCTTCTTGGCCACACTGCCAGCTCATGTTGGTGGCTGACCAACAGCCCCAGGTCCTTTTCCACCAGGTGGCTTTCCACCCACTCTTCCTCAAGCCTGTAGCACTATGTGGGGCTGTTGTGACCCAAGTGCAAGACACATCACTGAGCCTTGTTGACACCCATACAACTGGCCTTGGCCCATCGATCCAGCCTGTCCAGATCCCTCTGCAGAGCCTTCCTGCCCTCAAGCAGTTCAACGCTCCTGCCCAACCTGGTGTCATCTGCAAACGTACTGAGGATGCACTTGATCGCCTCATACGGGTCATTGATAAAGATACTAAACAGAACTGGCCCCAGTACTGGGCCCTAGGGAACACCAATTGTGACAGGCCGCCAGCTGGATGTAACTCCATTCACCACCACTTGGCCATTCAGCCAGTGTTCTACCCAGCGAAGAGTGCACCCATCCAAGCCATGAGCAGCCAGTTTCTCCAGCAGAACGCTGGTCAATGGTGTCAAAGGCTTAACTGAAATCTAGGTAGACAACATCCACAGCCTTTCCCTCATCCACTAGATGGGTCATCTTGTCATTGACGGAGATCAGGTTCATCAAGCAGGACCTGCCTTTCATAAACCCATGCTGGCTGGGCCTGATCACCTGGTTGTTCTGTTTGTGTCATGTGATGGCACCCAGGATGATCTGCTCCATAATCTCCCCTGGCACCGAGGTCAGGCTGACAAACCTGTACTTCCCCGGCTCCTCCTTCCAGCCCTTCTTGTAGATGGCTGTCACATGTGCTAACTTCCAGCCAACTGGGACCTCCCCGGTGAGCCAGGGCTGCTGATAAATGATTGAAAGTGGCTCAGTGAGCACTTCTACCAGCTCCCCCAGTACTCTCGGGTGGATCCTATCTGGCTCCATAGACTTGTGTGTGTCTACATGGTATAGCAGGGTGCTAACCATTTCCCCTTGGATTATGGGAGCTTCATTCTGCTCCCTGTCTTTCAGCTCAGGGGCCTGGGTACCTGGAGAACAACTGGTCTTATGATGAAGACTGAGGCAAAGCAGGCATGAAGTACCTCAGCCTTTTCCTCTGTCTTTGTCACCATATTCCCCCACCTTATATCAATAAAGGATAGATTATCCTTAGCCCTCCTTCTGTTGCTGATGTATTTATAGAAGCATTTTTTGTTGTCTTTTACAGCAGTAGCCAGATTAATTTCTAGCTGGGCTTTGGCCCTTCTAATTTCCTCCCTGCAATAACCTCACAACATCCTCGTGGTCTTCATGAGTTGCCTGCCCCTTTTCCAAAGGTCACAAACTCTCCTTCCTTCCCTGAGTCCCAGCCAAAGCTCTCTGTTCAGCCAGGCTGGTCATCTTCCCTGCTGGCTGATCTTTTGACACATGGAGACAGCCTGATCCTGCACCTTTAGGATTTCCTTCTTGAAGAATGTCCAGCCCTCCTGGACCCTGTGGCTCTTCAGGCCTGCCTCCCAAGGGACTCTGTCAACTAGTCTCCTAAACAGGCAAATGTCTGCCCTCCAGTAGTCCAAGGCAGCAGTTTTACTAACTCCTCTCCTTACTTTTCCAAGAATCAAAAACTGTTATCATTTTGCAATTGCTATTTAGCAGTATAAAAAAACCCCACAAAACCAACACAACACTTCAGTGTGGTTTTCAGGTCAAGTTGTAATGCATTCTTATAGAAAGGCAGCAAGCCTCATTTGCAGCATCAAGAGAAAAAGAATAAAATAAAGTCAATCTTTATTTAAAAATACTATGACCTATTAAATTTTAATGTTAACAATTTTTTCAAGTTAAATCACGAGTGTGCATCTGTAATAATCACACCTTATAAATCACTGACTTATTGAAGAAAGGTGATTAATTAAATATTTTAAAGGGATTATGTCAGCCCTCTTGCTGTAACACAAACAGAACCCCATTAAAAATCCTGTCTTCAGGACAACTGGGTTCAATACGTAATCTGCTTAATTCCAGATTAGAAATCAGTTTTGCAATTTTAACAATTATAAAGCTAAGATTATGTTAAAAAGTTATCATTTAGGCTTTCTACAGTTATATTCTCTTCTTGGTGGGTACACAAGGTGCCATGACTAAACATTATAAGTTGGTGGCTACAATTCCCAGCTAGAACATGGGACACTGAGCTGGGAACAAAGACACACTCCTGAAATTACGTGGAGTTCCTTCAGAAACAAGACTTCTCATTTAAGCTACATGAGAAAAAGCTCCTGGCACTGTCACTTAAAGTTTAAAATCTGAAAAATGTATGAACTATTCTTACAAAGTTTGTTTTGTGGTTTTTAAGATTGAGGTTTCAAGCTTTTCATCAAATTAGGACAGTTAAACTTTTGGCATTTAAATTAAAGCTAACACTTTAATATTACCACATAGGTGACACTAAAATCAGAGTGAAGTCACCACTTTCACTTATAAATCAACTAATTGAAGAACCATTTTATTACTTTTGATACTTTGCTGACATGAATAGATGCATAGAAAACTGGACAACAGCTGATACTTAAATCTGTCATAAATCATATGATATTTGCTTTGAATCAATAGGACAATTTTTCCCCCACTCTATTTGTTAGTTCAAATTGTGAAGCACCATTACTCACTCCACAAAGACATTTATATATTAACATAATCAACACTTATCTTAGGACTATGGGGAGAATCCCCCAACTAACAAATCACCTCTACCCAACAATGAACAATCCTCAGACATCTCTAGATGTTAGCTATTATATTTAAATACTACACACCAGCAAAAAAAACAAATCACCACCACTGTTTGGAACAACAACAAAAAATAATTGTAGCAGACAAGCAAATAAAAAGCTTGGTTGGTTTAACATTATTTTTCAACACTGTGCAAATTTACTTCACAAAATGATTATTATCAATGGTGTTAGTCGTTGAGGGAGAAAACAAGGAACAGAACTAAAAGTGTGAAAACAAAGCTAACCTATGTAACAGCCTACAAGCACTTCTTTTCCATCAGATTAGGGCTTTCTGACCCAGTTACATGCTCTCCACTGAAAACAAAGCTTTATGGCACCAATAATCTACAAATATTTTCTTTTAATACGTAATGCTTTGATTAAAATATAGTTCTTTTACATGAAAGCCAACTGTTGCAATTTTTGCCTGTAAAAGTCAATTCATAAAATTACAAAATTTTCAATTTAAATACATGCTATCATGCAAAAAAGCTACCAAATTATCTGAAATGCAGAAATACTGATTAGTTTTTTCTGAATTGTGTCTCAATAACTCCAGAAGTAAGCAAACTAGGCTTCTTAAAAAAATATTTAATTAGCAAGACCTATCATTCACTGGATGTCCAGTAGGGCAAAAGCAAGACTTTTATCATGTGTGCTACCATAGAAATGAAAATTTACTGAATTGTAAAGGGAGCATTCACAAAGATCATTTTTTGCCAGTGATAACCTTTGTTAAAACCATGCAAAGGACTGTGGTACATGTACAGAATAGTCTTTACTATTGCTGTAAAGCTAGTCTACCTTAACAAGCAAAAAGCCTTCAGATTCTTTTGTAACTTCTCTTTGATAGTTTTGGTCCAGAACCGTGGACCAAATTCTTGCCAATCCATTATGCCATTCAAAGAGGTCATAGTTCTCCAGGCAAGAGTTACTGCCTCCACTAACCCCCTGAGAAGAATCTTACTGTACTACTTGTACTTTTCAAAGTAGGCTAGGCTAGCATACATGGTCTTTGTTAAACCATGTGATTTTGTTGGAAATCCCTGGAAAGCAATGAATGGAACATCTTCCCAATAGATTTGAGAGGAGAGGGAATTCTGGCAGAATGCTAGGAAAGGCACCTAATGACAAAAGGGCAGGTTACGGCCTCCTCCACCAGCACAGCTGCCCCTAGTATCCACCGTAGCTGTTGCTTCCCTGCAGCTTTTTAAGTGTTTTACAATATTGTTTAATAGGAAGGCATAGTCCTTAAGATGACACTTAATCAAAACAGTAATAAAACCAGGAAAGTGAAATTGCTGTTTGCCTTTGCATCCTAGTCCCTCCAATTTGGCTTCAGATGACTATACTATTACATAAAAATACATTCAAAACTCGTTTCTACAACAGCCTGTATTTGACCTTTCCTCTCTAACAAAAAGACTTCCTCCAGAGGATAAATTAGTGCTTGAGGAGTTTTAATTCTTATTATTGCACCTTCATATATGTATACAAAACAGGAAAATATTTGTGTTAGGCTTATTTTATGAAATGCCATCATGAAAAACAGAATATAGTAATTTATTCTGAAATATTGTCCTGCCCTAGTTAAGGGGATGGGGTTCCACTCAAAATGCTGTACAAACATTATCAGAGGGGTGGGGAGAATCACACAGGGACAGTTCATTACTAGTGGCAGCAAACACCAAAGAAAAAAGGAACTCTGGTTGTGAGCATACAGAATGTTACCCTCATGAATAATTATGTACACATAGCAGGTGTTCATCAAATATATCTGTCAGTATGTTTCTTTTCTGAGTGTCTTAAGTTTCCTCAAGCACTGTATCAACTTAAAATCTCTTGCAAAATTGTTATATCCCATCTGCTACTGTGGATAAATAGCAGCATATCTGCTTTACCCTCTCCACCAAGAATGCAGAGTGGAAAAATCTTCTTTTTAAAACGAAGGGGAATCTGAATGGGTGATAGAGTAGCATTGCTAAGCATGACTATGAATACCAGGATGCCGCTGTGGACAGGTTATTACAGCTCTTACTTCAACTCTACAGAAAGCTCTGGGTGGGCACAGTGCCTCTCTCTGTTCACACCTGCTCTGTTCTCAGCTTTACTGCAAGACTGAAGTCAAAGGGTGTGCACGAAGCTCCTGCTCTCTCCACTCAGGGCTCAGTATTTTCCCAAACGACAGAACGTTCTCCTTTACTCATCGCAGGCGACAGGAGTAAAGACAACTTCCCACTCGTTTCGTTATGACTCACCAGAGAGGAACAGGGAGAGAGAACACCCTCCTGCTCAGTCAATGAAATCTTTACAGGTAAGGTAACTCATTAAAGAGTCCTATTTCAAAGAATAAATATACTGTCTATTTTATACGTCAAATAATTAAAAATAGGTCTATAACATCCTCCCACTAAATTCTAAACAAATCAGCAGTGAAGTCACTGACATTTAAAACTACGTGCTCTTACAAGGCCTTGAGAAGCAAATTGGACTTCAGTATCTTGGCCTAACCCAATACTAGGAGCAAGTTGACAGAAGAGGTATTAAAGGCAGGCGAAGTATTTCTCAGATGTTTTGGTCATAGTAATGCCAGTTGATCCATGTTACAAGCAGTACATGGAACACGTCCAGCAGAAGCATGGCTTGGGCTGCTTCCACATTAAGACTGAATGATTATGCAACAACCACCTCAGTGAACTACCCCTTCGACCCTCTTCCGTTCTTCCATCTTATTTTGTTGACTTAAGTAACTGATTCTGTGGCACATGCAACACACACTGAAAATCACACAACATATGAGTTGTATAGCATTTCATACAGAGGCCTAACAAAACCCTCTGAATCATCTTGCAATGCTTCATTGCATGTAAAGAAGATTAAGGTTAGTACTGTTATCCTTTGCTCAGCAAAATGACAGATGTACTTCCTTTAAGATGACATTTAAAGGATCAGTAAGCTTTCATTTCTTTCTCTTAGCCCATTTCAAATCCAAGTTTCTATACATGGATACTCCAGAAGATGCAGTTCACTGAGGCTCTCAGAACTGAACCACATGAATCACGCCTAATGGTAAAGTGTACAGCACTAGGCTGTGCCTATATTATACATTGCTATGACTGAGCAATGCTATACATTGCTAAGGCTGAACACCTTATTTTGTCTTCAGTATTTATTAAAAACTTTTGAAAAAATGTTTAACAGATTAAGATCAGTAACACCAATTTTTGTAGAGTCTAAAAAGCATTAACACCATCAGGAAAAAATAGGAGGTTTTAAGAGTTTGAAGTGATGTTGTTCTGGATTTAATTGATACATACTTGATTTGACTGTTTTTCTACCTATTTACAGAGATTTTACAAACATCTGGGGAATCTTCCCCAAGGGCCAGTCTTTCATTACCTTTGGCTTTTAGATTTGTATCAATATCCAGAAGTCTGTAAGGTTACAGACTAGAATCTTCTGACTAGTTTCTGTGACATGACTAGAGAGATGGAGAAGTAGTACTTTACCAATCTTTACCAAGCACTAATAATTGCACTCCTTTAAATGTGTATTAAAAACAATAGATACCAGAAGCAAACAGGAAGAAGAAAAAAAGGAAAGAAAAAAAATCCTGAGCTAGAGAACTTGAGCACTTTTTCTGCTGTCAGTTCAAGAGTACGATTATGCTCTTTCAACCATTAACAAAAGAATCATGTTTCAGTACCTAAAGAGTTCAGGTGCAAAGAGGGAATTAAAGCAAAACGCCACAGCTAAATATTCATCAGGAAAATATGCCCATATACCAGACAGAAAAAGAGTAAGCAGTTTACCGGTTAAGATTACAGAAAACAATATCCAGAGTAACTAGTTCAACTTAAGTATGAACATTTACTGTGCTGTAACGTAACAATTAGAATACCAAGGGCAAACCTTTAGAGATTAAGAACACACTACTACTAAGTACAGAATCCAAGAGGAGAGAGGCTTTCAAACTTCCTTTGGGTTCCACGTCCTCTGTTTGGTATCAACAAGGAGGCACAGAAGAGGGCAAGAACTTTGATATGTTTTTTTAATTTTTAGAGAAAAAAAGTTTATCCAGGTGCCTGCAGCGTACCATAGCACAAAAAGCAACTGTCTGTCATTTTTGAGCATAACTTTCAGGAATAAATTGTTTTTAATACATTGCTCTTTAAGTAGCTTAAGCATGTTCAGTAATCACTAAATACATGCTAAAATAAAATTTTCCACAAATCTTCAGAGCATTTTTCTCCATTTAATACATTTCATTAAACCTGTTCTCTAGCTTTATGACCGGACACTTATTCCCAATGCAATCCACACTACACAATGCCTTTTAAATATTGCTGGCAAAGTCAACAAAATTACTTAAATACATAGTAAGAAGTTGTATCAGGAAAAAACCCTACAATGCTCAACAATAGGAGAAAAGAACTCATTGTTTTTCACCTGGATCATCATACAAATGCAGCTGTAATGTCAATCATGCTGGCATGTCCCATTGCTAGGCCTCTGAACAGTTAATGGCAGCTTGCTCTAATCGCACATTAAAAATGCGGACTAAGTTGTATGCTAGAGAGCACTTGTTCATACAACCTGTTTGGTACAGATGACCCTATGGCTTGACTTCTAAGTACCTTACACAGGACACAGGGACAATCAGGTGCCTCAGGAAGAGACCATGCCACTGACAAGGAGCACACTCACATATAGCAAAGCCAACTGCAAAAACCGAAGTAATGTATCTCAAGTCCCACTCTTCTTTGGAAATCACTTTCTAACTCACTCCCCACTCAGCCTACTCCACAGTCTCAAAGCCAGAGCATCCTCCTGAAAAGTAGGTTTTTGAGTCCACTCAGACTTCAGGCAGTGAATCAAATCTCCCATTTTCTGATCGAGTGGCTCAGAACAGCTAGGCTAGAAAACCACAAATAGGCATTAGACTGAATTAATCAAAAAGCTATTGACTAATAAAATAAATAAAATACTTCCATGGTATGAAAGCTTTCTATACAAGAGTCAAAAACAAGCTTAGAAACCCTGTGCAACCAGGGGCGCAGGCTTGCTGAAGGATACAAACCAAACTACACTTTAAAACCCTACCCATAGGCTTCACAGATCTCTTCTGCACTTCTCATTTTGGTGTCCTCCTTCAATTATGACTTAAAAAGAGGAGTAGAGGTGGATGTTGACAATTTAAGGGAAATGTTTAATGCATTTATCACTGAAAACATGTAAAAATAACTTTGCAATGCAAGACACCTTGCTCCAAGTATTACTCATTTTATTATATGACACATCAATACAGTCTCGAGATAGGTTAAAAATACAGGGACAAAATAAAGCTAAAAATCAAAAAGCCATTCAAAATCATGATACAAAATGAGGAAAAAAAAAGATGATATACCATTTAAGAATACAGAATTTTTATTATGAAATACAACATAGAGAATTAGCTTTTAATGAATTACCATGTATTCAAAAGAAGGTTGTTCTGAACCAAAGAAATAAGCAGATGTTGGAAGCTATTAGAAGAAAATTTAGTATACATGAAAATATACATGCATGATGAAATGTAATTAAATATGTAAAATTCTCTCTCAACAGATGAAGATATGAAAATGTCTTCTCCCCCCACCCTCATTTAAATCAGAAGCCTCTCCATTAGCAAATACGAAAACAGAATAGTTGCTTCTTTATATTCTGTAAAAAAATCAGCTTACACAATGTAAAGCCTGCCAACTTTTTACATTGTAGTTATCAAAACATATCAACTTACAGAGGACAGCCACAGCTCCGGATTCAAACATGAGACATTCTTCTCTGTTTCTGGTTTCCACTATCACACTGAATGGAAGTGGATCCAGCTTGTGATAGACACGGTATCCTTTACTGAAAGCCATTTTGCCTTTATCAGAGGCAGTCCTGTCCAACACAAGATGATGTTAGTGAAACCTTCTTGTGCTTCCAGATACCTTCTGCAAAGTATGTCTGACTTACATACCTTCTAGGTATTTTAGGTGTTTAATGAAAATAAAAAACAAAAAAAAGACCTGCTCTCTCTTCCTGCCTCATGAGACGACTTTTATCTCATGTTCCAAAACACAGAGACTAAACACAACATAAACACTGTTTTAAAAACACAATTACCCAATTACCTGTCAAAGTAAAGGATTTATTTAAAAGCTTCTCAGAGACAACAAGAATTTCTTTCACATACTTAATAAATAGGATTTCCTCTTTCCGTCTTACGGGGAAAAAAAGAAAAAGAAAAACCAAACGAAAATAAGGTTCTCTAGCCACTAGCCACCACAAATATGCAAGAGTGACAACTCTCTTAATCGTAAACTAATAACAAATCCTGAAGACCAGAAGCCTAGACAGGCTTCAGTTTTGAGATCAGTTTTATTGATTCTGACCTTGTACAAAAGGGCAGTATATTTTAAACACTAAAGCTGTTAATATGCTTTAAAAGATCGTACAAAAACATGACGTTAACCTATTTTTTCTTTTCTAAATGAAAGAAGGTTTTTGTTTGGATTTAAACCCTCCCCTGCAGTGCCCGACAACCGAAACATTGCAGTATTGTACTAGTAAGCCACAGAGATAAGATCTTCCTTTAAAACAATATTTAAAAGCCCAGTAAGAAACTAGAAACAAATGCAAGAGTAGCAAAATATTACGGGCTTAACCTCAGGAAACACAGTGCGAGGGAAGATTCTTCTGGGAAGCTGAGAGCAGGGCTCTGCCCTTTCCCCTCCGCTCAGCTCAGTGACCGTAACCTCTACGGCGGACACAGACTTCGCGCCGCCGGTGCGGACAGCGCCGGCCCCCCCGCCCAGCGCAGCCCCGCCCGGGGAGCGGCGGCACCGGTCCGGTCCGGCCCCGCGCCCTCGCCGGGCAGGAGGGAAGGGGCCTCCAGACAGCCGCGCGTTTCCCGCCGCCCGGCCGAGGGGCAGCCCCGGAGCCGGCACCGGGCCAGCAGATCCCCGCCCCGCTACCGCCCGCGGCGCGCACCGCCGGCCGCCACAGCCCGGTGCCGCCGGTGCCCGCGACGCTGACAGAGCCTCCATCTTGTCTGGCGCCAGCGGCGCCCCCGCGGCCCGAGCCCTGCGACGGCGACAGGCGGGCCGGCCCCGCCGCGCACTGACAGGCGCCGAGCGCCCCCCGGTTGCCGGCGCCCCCCTCCCCAGCCCCCCAGCCGCAGCGGCCCCAGCGCCTCCCTCACCGGCCGCGCCACCTGCCACCAACGGCCGCCCGCTCCGCTCTGTGCCGCGGGAGCCGGCGGGACCTCACTTCCGCCCCGGCCCCGCCGTCCCTTCCGCATTGCGCCTCCCGCCACCGGAAGTCGGTAGAGGACGTGAGGGGGCGGCAGCGCCGGCGGCGCCAGCGGGGTTGGGGGCGGGGGGCGCGGGCCCGGCGCGAGGCAGCGGGCGGGGCGGGTGTGCGGGGGCAGCGACAGCAGCGGCACCGGGCTGGGGGAGGCTGTGCCAGAGCCGGTCCCGGTGAGCGGCGTCCCGCGGGTAGGCCCTGTCAGGGGCACGCTGAGCCCGACCGCTGCGCGCCGGGCAAGCCCCGCTGTCAGGGCGGAGCGGCCTGAGGAAACCTGGCCCCTCAGGGAAAAGTACGAAGAGCGCCCTTAGACGTTCTCCTTTGGCCTTGCCTTACGGCAATCATGGACTCCAGGCCTCAAAGCTGGAAAACGTCCTACGGGTGCACGGTGAGGCTGTGTCAACACACGGGCAGCCCCGGGCCCGGTTGTGTATTTACTGCAGGTGCAGCAGGGGCAGATGTCTTGGGGGTAGGTTCACAAATAGCCGTGCAAACTGAAAAACCTTGCTGAGCAAAATGTGATGGCATAGAAGCTGTCAGCACAAATGCTCACCAGGTGCCTCGGGTCAGGTGAGAGCACTGAATCACGGCTTCTTTCTGCCAGGCTTCAAAATTCTTAGGGACAGACAAAGCACCTCTTTGGAAATTTCCGTTCAGCCTGTGCAGGCTGTAAGTGGAGGGGGCGTACTGCTACACTGGAGCTTTACTGTATTGTGCTGGTGATAACATTGCAAGCTGCTGAGGAGACTACAGACGGCAGGTTTGAGAACTACGTGCTAAAATCAAGAGAGAAGTGGACCTTGCTGCTCTTCTGGATAATGCTGGGGCCAGGATGGCAGTCCAAGTGGCGAGCTGAAGTAGAAAAAACAAAACCTGAAAAACTGTGGAGAAATTCTCCTCACTGAGGCTATAAATCTGAACTAAAGAGTATGCATAAGGGCAAGCGTGAGAGGTATAGCTACCTCCTGAGGTAGCTAATCATTACTTTGCAGTTGAAAACGGACTACTCATTATTTACTTAGCGACTTTTCAAAACATCAGAGAAGTGCATCAGTTGAAAATGTAATCATAGAATCATCAAATCCACAGAATGGTTTGGGTCGGAAGGGACCTTCAGACATCATCTAGTTCCAAGCCCATGCCATGGGCAGGGGCACCTTCCACTAGACCAGGTTGCTCAAAGCCCCATCCAGCCTGGCCTTGAACACTTCCAGGGATGGGGCATCCACAGCTTCTCTGGGCAACCTGTGCCAGTGCCTCACCACCCTCACAGTAAAGAATTTCTTCCTAATATCTAATCTAAATCTACCCTCTTTCAGCTTAAAGCCATAACCCCTTGTCCTGTCACTGCATGCCTTTGTAAAAAGTCCCTCTCCAGCTTTCTTGTAGGCCCCTTTAGGTACTGAAAGGCTGCTATAAGGTCTCCCCAGAGCCGCCTTTTCTCCAGACTGAACAACCCCGACTCTCAGCCTTTTCTCATAGGAGAGGTGTTCCAGCCTTCCCAAATGGGAGGCCCCAATTTTTGTGGTCCTCTTCTGGACCACTCCAACAGGTCCGCGTCTGTCACGTGCTGTGGACCCCAGAGCTGAACGCAGTACTCCAGGTGGGGTCTTACAGAGTGGACCAGCAGGGTAGAATCACCTCCTTCGACCTGCTGGCCACACTTCTTGTTATGTGGCCCCAGGTACAATGGGCTTTCTGGGCTGCAAGGGTGCATTGCTGGCTCTTGTCCAATTTTTTGTCCACCAGTGTGAGTTTACCTCAGCTGAGAATGTAAAAAATTAATTGCTAGCCAATAGTGGGAGCTTTGATAAAGCTATTATTAACTTCAGAAAATACTGTTGTTTATAATTTAATGAAAAATAAGAATGAGTATTTTATGCTAATTGCCAGTATAATATACTGCATAATATAGCAAAGCATATTACAAACAAAGTTTGATTTGTTCTTCAGTTTTGTGTGATAAAAGGTTCTGGTAATTTTCCCCCACCTGCCAACTGAATTTCAGAATCTTACCAACCACAAATATATGGAAATGTTGAGACATACCTCTGTAACTGGAGCTCAGAGAGCAGGTAGAGTCATCGAGAATGAATTGAAGTTGAGCCTGGGATAAAGGGGTGAGGGGTGGGGGGAGAGGTGTTTTGTTAATTGTCTTTGTTTCTTGGGATCCAAATTATTTTAATTGGCAATAAATTAAACTAATTCCCCAAGTCAAGTCTGTTTCCCATGATGGTAATTATTAAGTCATCTCCCCATCTCTGTCTTGACCCATGAGCTTCTTCATCCTGTTTTCTCACCCTGTCCCGCCGAGGAGGAGAGTGAGAGAAATCTGCGTGGGCATCTGGCTGCAGTCCAAGGTCAACCCACCATGATTTCGCTGGGCTTCAGAGCAGAAAACTTTGCCATCTGAAAGCCGAGTTGGCTCAAGGCTTCTTGGCAACCTAGGTAACATACCTTTGGTATCAAAAAGGTGAGGAAGCTCAGGTCCATGCTGCATCTGTCACAGGGAAGACAGATGTAAAGTCAGAATCAGGATGCCTGAAAGGGGAAGGTGAAGGTTTCCGAGCCTGCATATTCTGCTGCAAAATTGGGAGGAGGAGTAAAAAAACAAAGCAATGGCAAAAATGGGGCGAGAGTGAGCCTCAGCCTCGGCAGTATCAGCAGCTTCACACACCCCACCTCTCCCCTTGGCAGCAGCAGGAGCCCAGGGCTGCCAGGCTCTGGCATGTGCACCACTGGCAGGGAGCCCACTGACAGTTTTACCCACTCCCCTAGGTATTCAAACCACCATTTTCTCAGGGACATCTGTGGTACTTTACGTCACTAAATTACCAACAGCAAATATATGAAAGTTTTGAAACTATACTTAGTTTGCATATCCTTCCTAGCCCTTACTGTAGGCCTTACTCCTGCAGACTCCTACCGCTCATTAGATCTTTAAAGCTGAGTTTGCTCTATCCACCACTTGTTTGCAGATGCAGGTTCTCTGAACTGCCAGCTCTTTGAGGTAGTAACTACATGTGTACATTATAATTCTAGTATATCTAGTTCAATGAATGTCTTATCCTGATGGGAGCTTTTGGGTAAAATGGCAATATGTAATTTAAGTGCAATACAATGATTTTAAGCCAAATGTCCCCAGGGTGCGTGAGGCCCACAGTCATGCAACCTACATCCCACTTTATGTTTTCTGCTAGCTAAGTATCACAAAAAAATCTTAAGACAGTAAATAGATGATACTCAAGAACTTGTATGAAATCTAGGCCATGAAAATTTGGGCTTAAGCATATTACAAAAATACTGCACCAAATCTTAGAGATATATCTGTGCTTCACTCCAGGTCTATTGTCTATGAAAACATTTAACTATGCACGTAAAGCACAGAAATAATGTAAGTGGAGTCAATGGGACAGTTCACATATTTGAACAAAACCATATGCTTCAGTCATTGTATGGAGCAGAGCCTTAAACTGCAGACCCTTCTATTACTAAGTTTATCTCCATGCAATTATTTTATCCCCATTCATTTATTTCTGCATATTTAGGGCAAGGGTTTTAATTGTATGCAGAAATTAAGTACTCTTGGACAAAAGATCCTACATTATTTCATGGTGCAGACAGGCTCATTCAGCTAACAATTGTAAGGCAACCAAAGTTTTATGTTTGGAGTACCACACGCAGGGCAAAACCACTCAACTCTGATTCATCCTATTCGTCGCAAGAGAGTTTCTCAAAAAACCGCAACCATCCTCCCTCCTTAGCAATCATTTTTGAAGCCTCCTCACAGTTCTCCTTCCTGTACATGCCACTACTAACTCTTGCAGGAATGGTTTGCTTGTGGTCTCACAGGTAAAGCCTAATGGTCAGATCACAGGTATTATTTCCTTTTAGAGCACTGATCACATGACATTTAATTTTCAGTGGACAATAAACCTGTGATGTCAGGGATGCTGCTTTTAAGCACCACCACACACAAGAGGACAGTTCAGCCTATTAAAATGAACCTCACCACATTGTTCTACCAAAGCTGTGCACTACACCAAAACTGCAGATGCTTATCCCCTCCCCCAGTATATATATTTAGGGTTTTCTTTGAAAAAATGCCTTTTTTGTACAGTAATTTAGGAAGAACTGAAAGCAGAACCACAGATTAGCAAACTTTTGCAGAAAATTAGATGTATCCAAAAGGAGGAGAAAGAGGAACCATGTGGCTCTCTATATCTGCACAATTTTTCCTCACTTCTCCATTTCACATTTCAGATTTAATTTTGTTTTTCTTTCTAGTGAAGGACAAGGTTTCCCCTTTGCTATTGGTGATCTTTCAGGTAAAAGTAATTCTGTAACTGTAATCTTACATGACTGTATATTAAAATAATTACAATAATTAAATAACTGTAATAATTCTCTTATGTATTATCCTGTTCATAAAAATGTCAGTGACCAACAATTTTACAAGCAATGTTTTCTTAACATGTTCTACATCTTTTCCTAAACAACCTAAGTACTGAAGAGGTTATTAGACTTTCCCAAGAGTCCCTGTAGAGTTCTGAGCAGAAATAGGATTGCGATGCCACTTAATGTGTTAGTACCTTCTCACATGGGATTTCGTCATGATCTAGGACATCAGTCTCTAACATGTTATAATTTGTTAATTTGGACGGTGAACAGTGAGATGCAGATGGTAAACTGTGGGAGAATAATGTTAAAGCACTTGTCCGCAGATTATACCTCAACCAAGCAGCAGTTATGTTTAAAGATAATTACATAAAGTATGATCATTTTGCTACTAGCATTTAAGTTGCGTCAATAAATAAGATACAGGTGAAGTGGTAGAAGTGAAAGTGGTTATTTTGTTTATAAGTAAAATATGGATAATGTTATCTACATAGTCTTTATGTGCCTATACAATTCTAACCATTTATACATAGGAAAGGCACTGTGTTGCCCAAAACAAGAAGTTAGATTACTTATCACCTGTAAGTATACTTTGCTGCAAGTCTCATGTTCATGTTCTCGTTCTCCAGTTGTGACACCGTATGGGGATAGGAAGGAGAAACTCCTCAAGTGTGCAAGGGCTTAGGCACCACAGCCACACCGTGTCATTGCAGTAGAGGGAGGACTGGCCAAGTGTAGTATGAATTGCTGGTCTTCCACAGCAGTTAATTAAGAAAATGACTACAGGATATCCTGAAAAAAAGATTCTCTGTAGCTCTTATTTATAATGAGGTTACAAGGAAGATAGTCTCTTCATTCCCTCCCTTGCAGTCCTAGTCATAATCTGAAGCGGAACAAAATACCTGTATTTCTAATAATGAATGTCTTGGGCTTTGTTGCTCCACTAGTCTGGACCTCCATTAGTAGCGTGCAACACCTACTGCAAGTGCAGTTACAAACCTGCATTTAAATTTTGTAGCTATGTATATGTATACATACACCCACTATCAGAAAAAAGCAAAGTCTGAGATTGATAGCCGATGGCTTGAAACCTATAGCTTTTCTCCTCCCTGAACTACAGCCAGGGAGACAGTGAATGACTCATTACAAGCATTCTTCCCAGAGAGAGAGTAGAGGGTGTGAATAAACATGATTTCCAAACCAAATCCCACTGTTGTTTTATTAGCCCAGCCCAGCACCACCACAGCAGAGCGTGGTTGAAGAGGGCTTTCAGAGCAGACGGATTACTGTTGACCATCTT
Source organism: Falco naumanni (assembly GCF_017639655.2). Lineage (NCBI taxonomy): Eukaryota > Metazoa > Chordata > Aves > Falconiformes > Falconidae > Falco > Falco naumanni. The sequence continues at coordinate 75,878,264 of NC_054055.1, forward strand.
TTGTGAACAGGCCACCTTTTTCAAGAGGCACCTGGCACCAGAAGAGAAGAGTTGACTGCAACCTTTATCCTGCACTCTCCAGCTTTATTGCCCCCAGCATTTGAAAATTTTTTTAATTGAAAATCCACACTCTGACACCTTCTGGTCAAGTACTTTCCTTATTTTCCAGTGTTGAAATCTTTTAATCTGCCACCTTGCCACTTCAGTATTAGGTGGCAGTCAAAATTCTGACTGTAGAAAAACCAGTGAAAAGCTTTGGCATTTGAGGTGCAACACCAGAGTCACTCAGTGATTTTGAATGAATTCGACAGCACGCGACGTGCACTTATGGTGATATAATTAGAGCAGACAGGCTTCTAAATTTTTGTAACCTTTTCAGTCATTTCAGCTGAAGGAATTCCATTGTTTAATATATCCAAATTAGAAATAAAGAACATTTGCACCCCTGCAGTAATATTACCTGTTCCCAGTAATACTAACTAGTCAGTTGGACAACCAACTTCAGTTAGCAGCACAGGTCTTAGAACTGCTCCAGCGTATTTTATTCTGTCCACAGAATATACGCCGTCTCCCTCCATATACAGTGGCAGAGGTAGCAGCTATTCTGAACAGCGGCAGTAGTTCTGTTGTACCATAAAAGCCTGGGTTAAAGACTTCATCCTAAAGCCATGCCACTACCCTTCGCTAAGCTTTATACTGCAGTGGCCACGCTAGAAAGAGCAGCCAAGCTAGACTGTGCAAAAAGTGTCGGAACTAGGCATCCTCAGCCCGGAGGTCCTATGACTAGAAAGCAGGCATGCATTAAGATGCAGAAGTCTGTACAGTAATGTTCCTCCTCATGAAAACAACCGCAAATTCTAGTGTTGCATACTTTGGATTATCCCCCCCCTTCTCCCTCCTTCAGCTGTCATTCTACAACTTTGAAAATCTCTGATGATTAAGTCACTAGAGCATAAATACGTACTCTTTTAAAAATGTTGGTAGCATGGATTGTGTCCTCTTCAGTCTACCAAAATGCTAAAATCAGTAAAATTTTAAGCACAGAAAAGGTCAAATCTGTCACTATTAAATCACGTAACTACCAGCACAATAATCTTTCAAAATATCTTTAACTATTCTTTACATAGGTATATGAATTCCAACATTTATCCCATTGCTTTTCCAAGTAAACTTTCGTTCATTCCAAAAATCCATATTTTTTTTCCTGACAGATCGAGGCAGTCAGCCAGCACACGTATTATTTCCTTTACCACCTCCCTAAAGGAATAAAGCTTACCAAGTTGCACTGCAACAGCTCCTTGACAGACGAGTTTATTGAAACAATTTTTAAAAGCAGGTATTTCTGAATGTACTCCATCAATCCCAACATCATAAAAACAATTGTTCAGTGTCCAAATGAAGTGTGCAAGTTACAAATTGTACATTTTTAATACTCATTTATACCACATGACATGAGCATAAAATACAATTTCTTGTTACTCGGTATGCCAATTTATTGCTACAGTTCCCCGAAAAAGTAGGGCACACGTGGAAATAGCTCTTGATCCAAGGCTATTACAGCTGTTCCCATGCCTCAGACCCCAAGATCAAGTCACTAGCATTCTGATATAAATCACCAGATTTTAAAGTGTTTTCTTTTTATTTTACATTCAAATTAAATGCTTTGCAAGACTATTCTTAGATGGTATTTAGTGGGAAGTGTAACATCTGAATATTTACTCAACAAATACTTTGAACAATAGGATATCAAATTTTCTTCACCTTCATTTTGCTTGACAGCTTTAGCCATACTGATCAGAAGAAAGAGGTTCCCATGTATGAAGTTATAAAAAAAGAAAAAAACCCCAACAAACCAACCAAAAAAACAAACAAACAAAACAAAACAAAACCCCCACAAATGGTGAATGTAACCAACTTACACAAGTAACGAGGGTCCAGGGTTCATGGATAAACTATTACTCCTACAGCATGAAAGGTGTCTGGGGCTTAGGAAGTGCTGTCATGTATATTTGCACAATAATCACAATTTCTCATTGTATGCCTGTATTAGAAACAATAATTAAGCACAGTTTTCCATTTTCCTTTCTGCTTTGCTTCTAAGAACAGTCTTAAGAGCTCCATGTTCCGAATGCAAGTAATTTTTTAGCTATTTAAATTTAAGTGCAGCACAGCTGCTTTTTAAAGGTCAGAATCGATCTGAAAGTCTCTCTCCTCTTTAGTTCAAATGACTTTCACTTATTTGAGTGTTTTGCCAGCCCTTTTTACCAATAATATGATTATTTTATTGTCAAAATAAGTATTTTTTTTTTTTGCAAATTAAAAGCTTATTCCAACAGTACAAGATCTCTATCCAGTGTGAAAGCAACATGGTGGTATAAATATATGCATACATTGTATTACACATAATATCTTATACACATTCCAGTTAACCATGGAACAATTAACAGGAGTATATAATTACTAATCATGGGTACAAAGTAGTTTTGTAAACAAGATTTTGAGAAACTTTAAGGAAAATGTGATTTCTGGAAAGATGACAATCTTGGGATTCCATTTTTGTTTTCAAAGTCGTCTTTTTTATTTTTTTAAAGGATGCTGTATATAAGAATGCACTTTGTATTAAAACAAAGATCAATACTTTACAGTTTAAGAAACTTTACATATGTACATAAATTACACATCAGGAATGATTTTAAAGCTCAAAATGAGTTGCCAGAAAAGTCTATTTTCCTTCTATTAAAATCTTTAACTCTTTTACGTTGTGATCATTTGCAACTGTCACAGCATGGTCCAGTGCTCGGATACTTGCTAGAAGCTTTATGATCTGCTTTATGTGCTCCCTAAAAAGAGAGGAAGGAGAAGAAGTCAATACAGGAATGGAACCACCAGGTACAAGTATTAATATTTCAACAGAAGACCACATTATGATTCCATATAGCAAATCAGTTTCAGATAACTTCATAATCGTCTCCTCCATTTGCTTATTCTGATAAAGTAAGTTGGTTATCAACTTTGTACTGAAATTGAAAAGATTATTTTGGAAGTAGGAATTAATCATACAATGTGGTTTAATATAGCTGCAGTATAATCTCACGAAAAAGTCTTGGATTACATAGGGTACTGTGCAATGAGTCACGGCTCACTTGGTAACTGATGTTTAAGCCAAAAAAAAAAAAAAAATCATCAAGGCAGCAAGTATGCTTTAATGCATGCTTTAAAAAGGTATGAAGCTTGCCACCAATGAACTGCACTAGAATTCAGTCAATCTAGAAAGATTAGAGCAAACAAACTGTACTCCTTTGGCTGTCAAGAACAATTTTGGTATCTTGCTAGGAGGATGGATGTGAAATTTAGACCAGCTTCACAAAATAATACTAGAAGTTCAAAATTAATCTTAAAAATGAACCTAGCTCATCTGCAAAAAAGCATCCAACATTTAGAAAACAAGCACCAACAGACGCAGGGAAAGATACGCTTCCCTCTGGTCAGAAATGAATGCATTTTGTTTCAAACAACTGTACTACTTTTCATATAGAAAGACAGGACATTCTTCAGTTATAAGTAGCAGCATTTTGCCTGCACACTTATTTTATCTGCTCAATGGACACACTGGCAACAGATTTGTTAAATGCCAGGAAAAAGCAGGAGGACAGGAGATAGAAATCAAATTAGAACTCACTATGAAAAAAGAATTAATTGGATATTTCTCTTCCAATAAAAAGTTTACAAAGGTTATTATTTCAGCAGGTGAAGAAAGTTCTTTCAAATTTACAAACAGGCTACTAAAATAGAGAAAGTTTAATCTCTACCAGATTCTCTCTCAACTCCATTTCAATTCCAGTATCATGCTAGGCTAGGCATTTTGGTTTTAGAAAGGAAGGAGTAACAGATTATTTTCAATATGAATCATGGGAAATTTAAACCGGTATGTGACACCACTATTATACTTTGGACACAAAGTTCTAAGGCCAGATAAAAAGCTGTTTGAGCACAACCCATTGTGGCACAAAGCTTGGTGTTCTCTGAAAAGGACAGGATTTATATGCTACAGCCAAAAGTGACTCTAAAGGCAGAAAAGTGTCCAATAACCAACATAGTAACTGGAAAAAAAATTATACCCGAAAAAAATTACAAACCTCTTCACCAAGATTTTTCTGCCAAGGTTTAAGGGAAGTTTCTGTATCTGTTTCAGTGCTATGCATAAGAACAAAAGGGAGAAGGATCTAATCCCCTGGAGAGCTTCAATAATTGAAGAGTAATGGCTCAAGGAACTTCAGCTATCAAGAATGACTAACGCAGGTAGCAAGGGGGTTCATCTTTCCAAGTTTCAGGTTTGCTGGAACAACAAAACTATTGACCTCAAAACCCCTCCTTCTCATGCAACAGCATAGGAATACACAATCCTCCAGTCTTGTTATACTCCTGCATATCAGTGCAACAATTATTTTTTTTTTCAAGTGTATCACTGCTTAAAACTATACACCCACAGCATTTCAGGTTACTTGGCCAGCAGGAACATTTATGCATCTAATCCAAACTTTTAATTATGCTGGTTACCACATACAAGTAAAATGACTCTTCGATCTAGGTGAAAACAGGTTCATCTAGTTGGTTGTGTAAATAAGTCAGAACTTTTGTACTGTACACAAAATCAGTTTGTAATTTAGAAGCCGTTATGCAGCAATCGGCAACAGGCTCATGAAGTGGAACAGTCCAAACCCAGTAGCTACAAAATCTGCCAGAATCAGTGACATTAAGCAGTACTGCAAAATATATTATGAATGTTTTACACATTTCCAGCAGTTCCTGTTTTCAGACACCTTAAAAATCTCTCCATCTACCATGCTGTAACATTTTTAAAGTTTGGATTCAAGGAAGTTTCAAAAGACATGCGGTAGTACGCAGGTATTTACTCGCGTTTGCATGCATCAGCAAAATAACACAAGGCACAAGAATTTCAACTGCATTAATTCTAAATTACCTTGCATTTCTTTTCTCTACATCGGAGCAACCAATGCTGTTCCTATAAATTGTATCAGCCAGATGAACAAGGTATCTACAGAAGTTTTCTAGCTGAGAAATAGTCTTGTCTCCTTTCAAATTAGCAAACCACTGTTTAGGAAAGCAAGCAATTACCTAGACATAACAGGAAAGAGAAAGTTAAAAACAACATAGCTTTTAAATTTTTGTTATCTACCATGGTTTATGACTTCTGCCATGTAAGATTGCAGTGACAAGGCCCAAATGAGTGAAACAGTGAGAAACGTAAAGAAAAAAATAACCCAAAATTCAAGCAGTAAAACATTGAAACCTAAACCACAGCTAAACTATGTACAGTTATGAGCCAGAGAGGGCTTCTTCTCTAGTATGTGTAGCAGTTTGCTTGGCAAGGTTTTGTTAGCGGCAGGGGGCTACAGGGGTGGCTTCAGTGAGTAGATGCCAGAAGCTTCCCCCATGTCTGATGGAGCCAATGCCAGCTGGCTCCAAGATGGACCCACCCCTGGCTAAGGCCAAGCCCATCAGTGCCAGTGGTGGCACCTCTGGGATGGCATATTAAGGGGAAAAAAATAAAATCTGTGCCAGCAGAGAAAGGAGTGAGATTACGTGAGAGCAACAACTCTGCAGACACCCAGGTCAGTGAAGAAAAGCAGGAAGGGAGGAGGTGCTTCAGGCGCTGGAGCAGATTCCCCGGCAGCCCGTGGTGAAGACCATGGTGAGGCAGGCTGTCCCCTCAGCCCATGGAGGTCAACAGTGGAGCAGATCTCCACCTGCAGCCCATGAAGGACCCCGTGCCAGAGCAGGTGGATGCCCAAAGGAGACTGTGACCTGTGGGAAACCCACGCTGAAGCAGGTTTGCTGGCAGGACTTGTGACCCCATGGGGGACCCACACTGGAGCAGTTGGCTCCTGAAAGACCACACCCTGTGGAAGGGACCCACGCTGGAGCAGCGTGTGAAGGACTGCAGCCTGCGGGAAGGACTCACGCTGGAGAAGTTCATGGAGAACTGTCTCCCGTGCAAGGGACCCCGTGCTGGAGCAGGGGAAGAGCATAAGAAGGAAGGAGCAGCAGAAACAATGTGTGAACAACTGACTGTAACCCCCATTCCCAATCCTCCTGCATCACTTGGGGCAGAAGGTAGAGAAACCGAGAATTAAGTTAAGCCTGGGAAGAGGGGAGGGGTGGGGGGGAAGGTGGTTTTTTCCCCCCAATTTGAACGGTAATAAATTAAAACTAATTTTCCCCAAGTCTAGTCTGTTTTGCCAGTGATGGTCCCTGTCCTTCTCTTGACCCATGAGCCTTTTGTTATGTTTTCTCTCCCCTGTCTGGTTGAGGAGGTGAGTGACAGAGCGGCTTTGGTGGGCCCCTGGCACTCGGCCAGGGTCAAACAACCACAATATGTATTAAATAAAATAAAATAAATAGCTATTTTTCACCGACATTACAACTTTGAGATATCAAAGCCAAATTTCATAGATAACCTGAAGTTTTAACTAGATTATTCCCTTCAGTTGAAATCTGTGGATTACAAGTGATTTTAAACATTTTTGATTTTACTTACACTTTGAGCTTTTTTAATGCTGTCCTCTCCATACTCAGAGTTTTGAAAAGCCATAAGAATGTATCTGTTTAGCAGACCATCTATCGACAGTTCCTGGAGAGTTTTGTTTGAAAGGATTCCATACCACTGGAGAAAGTTTCCTAGTAACTGAAAATACAACACAGGGAAAATAAGCATTTTAAAACACACCAAAACCAGGAAGTTGATTAAACACTCTACAGCCTCTTCAAATGCAACAGCATGGCCAAGGTAAGCAGTGGAAATACGCCTTGTGAGTTTCAAAACTATTCAGAATCCATGAAGTATCCGCCTAGAGTGTTACAAATACTCATACAACAACCACAACCACCTCATCTCTGCTCATGTTTTGCAAAAGAAATCAGAAAATAAAGAAATTTTTAAGCCATCTTGTTCTCAAAATTTGATGTCAATGTGAAGCAAAGTGAAGCCTAGCATATGCCATACGGGGACAAATTCACAGCCCCCTTGTCAATAAAACCCCCAGCTATGCTGTCAGCATACCCTTATTTCCACGGCACAGTGACTCAAGAGACACAGAAAGTGTCAGGGGCATGCTGGCTAAGCCAACTGTACAGCTGTTGCTCCCCACTGGCATATGGCCTGTGAAGAACTGCTGCCAGCCTCGTACAAATGAACACAGCCAGTTTATTGTTAAGGCAGATCATCAGGAAACAGTAAATGAGCACTTGCCTCCCAGCTTCTATTTCTGCTTGTCTGTGATGCTATAACTGACTTGCTAGTGCAAGAGACCTTTATTTTTAAAGTTTCCCTAAAATAAGACAGCTGTAATAGAATGCAATACTTCTAAACTGCTCAGGCTCAGATACTGCCAGAAACAGGCAATTTCACCCTTTTAAGAGACACAAGCCCTAAGTGATCTGTTTCACTTTTAACAACAGAACTTTAAAAAATTAGCTTTGTGCATTTTTTGCTCTAAACAGCATATAAAAAGTTGACTTTTTTCCCCTTTTAGCATGGAATTCCATGCCAAATATTTTAAGTAAATTAAGTGATTGCAAGCCTATTCTGAATACAGCCCCCCTCACTGCTGCAATTTAAATAGAAAATTCTGGATAACAGTTCTGTTTGCATGATCACGGAGATTGCAGTTCAATCAACACTTTCCTGTTTAGCTGGGAATTAGTTTCTTCACAGCCTTTTACTATGACCACAGCAGTCATAGCTTCTCTGCAAACTCTGTATCGCACATTCCACACAGACTTTTTCTTTCACACTCTTTATCGTCTCAATTAAACCCAGATTACAAATGCTCTTAATTTACAAGTAGCAGCAAGAATTCCAAACAAGGCCAAGCTATTTTCATGAAGGTTCTCACACTACATATTAAAAAAAACCTGTAAAACCCAAGCTCTCTCATTCCCACATAAGTGAAATAAAAGCAGCATATTTCATTCTGACAAATACAACAACATTAAAAAATCCTGGGTTGAGTATGCTAACTAAACCCACAACATACATGTTAAAATGACGGCGCTTTCACTTGGCAATCTTTCGAGGAAGGCACAGTGCATTATCAAACACTAGGAATACTAATACAAATTCTTTCAAATAAAGTTAATGCAATTTCCATCTACCACTTTCCACAAATTTGAAGAGGATTTTATTGCTACACTGTTTAGACCAAAGATTTACCGGATGGATTTACTGACTTACCTTAACAGAGGACCAAAACTGACGTTGGAAAAACAAATATGGACCAGAGTTCTTGTTTTCTAAGATGCTGGAAAGTAAGAGATTTCTTTAATGAGCAACCAAGACCACCTCTGTCTGGAGTTTGCTGGCTTCCTCCTTCCCACACACAGTTCATTTCTATAAATATTCCCTTCCATCCTGCTTGTTTTGCTAAATCCTCACAGCGCGAAAACAGAAAGATCTCCTGTATGCAGCCAGTGAACCATACTGGGAAAAAAACCCTGTTAACTACAGACAGAAGACACCGACTTGCTAATAAAGTTCTAACACCATAGTTGAAAGCAAACTTACTTTTTTGGATATAAGGGCATGAATACATCATCATCTAGTGTTCTCCTCATTCTTAGCAACAATGCCTTTAAAAGCATCTGAAACAGATAAATTCTTTTTTAAAGTGTCCAGAGCACTGCTTAGCAGTTAATCATTCAGAAACTGATTTTCAAAGCGACAAAGAACATTTGTGACCCTAACAGTGAAAGGCATACAGACTTAAGCACAGAGCTGAAATTTGATGCTGTCAATAAAAAAAAAATGAAGGCAATGGAATTACTTTATGGTTAAGCTTGGCTACACGATTAGCTTCTGTGACATCAGGGCTTTTGTCATTTTTAATCTTTTGCTAACTTCCCCATATGTGGGCACTTTGGCCTATCTCCCATTATTCTAAAGGCAATGCTATGGCACCTGAACTCATGACATTGGTTCTCATAGAAGGCAAGTAAAACAATCCAATTTCAAGGCAATGCATTTGAAAAGGTTACAAAGATCTGAAAAAAGACAAGCCTGACTATTTGTAGCTGACCCTTTAAAGTGAAACTGCAGACCAACAAGTCCTAGTACATTTGGTATCTCTCTAGCACCTATTTTGGGAGACTTCACTGAGTTCTTCCTAATTTATCACCTTACTTGACTCTCCATAACCAGGCTGCAGAGCATCAAATAATTGCAAAATTCTATTTCTTGCTTCTCACTAAGTATGCTGTATTCTCCAATATAGTGTATTCAAAATATATCCAAATTCCTTAACTTATGCAAGGTATTTAAGAAAAAACAACTTACTTGTGTATTTTTGTTTTCTGCATTCACCACTGAAGGATATCCATCTACTAGTTTCTGTACAATTGCTACCATTCTAGATGTTTGTGTTGTAGAAAAAGGATCCCATATATTTTCAGAAATCACTGTAAGAGATTAGAGAATTACTCCATTTTGCAAATACTCAAATACAGGTATGAAGACAGTCAAGTAATAATTTACGAAACAGTAAAATCTGAAAGTGCAAACAAGCATCGGCTTCCACACCTCCCCCTTTTCCCCCATTTTCTTTCTAAGACTATACCTGTTAATTTAGGAAGAACAACTCTCTCTACAATGGTAGGCAACAGTGAAATATCAGCATCATCTTTCACCTGCTCCTGTTCTTCACAGCCATAAAATAGCAATGATTCAAACCACAACATAGTCTCAAAATCTCGACACTTGCCCTAGTAAAAAAATTGAGGTTAGATTCCTAATCAGATATCTGAAGTCAACACATTAAAAGAAAAAAGAAATATCATATATGCAAGTATGATATGCTCACAAAACAGAACAAAACTACTTTAAAACACTCTACCAAGTATGCTAAGCAGGCAACAATTGAGCACAGCAACAACTCAAAAATCCAGTCCTTTTTGTGTATGTGTCAGGTACTCATCTGCACTAGAAATAATAATAAGAAAACCCCACCCCAAGATATAGTGCCTCAAGATCAAACAGTATCTTAATCTGATGCAAGGATGGGAAAATTACTTCACCTGCTTTGGCACCCCTACTTCTGAAGCAGTGGTACTACCACCTTCAGAAACGTAAGCAAGCCCGACTCCCAAGAAGCAAAGAACATGTTCTGCGTCTTTGCCTGGGCACTACTAATCATGCCATCACAGGCCAGATTAGCGTATACAGACAACCCAACCAACCCACAACCTGAGAGAGGATGGGAAGGCAAGGCCAATTTTCCATAAATCAGCCAAATGAACCAATGAACTCTACAACCACACAATCACTAGAAATTGATTGAGAAATGAAAGAGAAAATGGTAGAAGTAAGACTTTTTTGGCAGCTGTTGTCCTACAGATTTTAACTTCTAATTACACCCAAATGAAATAAAGGCCCAGAGACTAGGGTAAAAGTGAGGAGCATAGATCATTTGTACTGCATTACAAAATTACGCCTTCTGGATTAAAAACCTCTTTTTATGAATGCCTTGTGATTTTTCTAACTTTACAAAATGCTTAACAGGACCAGTAACACAGTAGTGAAAACAATTAGATTTGAGACTTCTGTAACATGTCTCCAACTAATTTGAGCTTTGTTTTGCCAACCTGGGAACTCACATAGAAATAGCATGGGGTAAGAATGTACAAAACCAGTTTTAAATTCAGTGAGGACACCTTTTATAGATTTTTCCCTCATTTATTCAAAGTAAATACTCTGAATGCTCTCCGAAGAAAACTCATGCTTCCTTCCTCTGCAATCACAGCAGAAGTGACAGAAGATCCCCTTCTACAAATATTCTCTTAGTAGTTAAGAAAAAAACACTTCTGAAAAAAGGATAGATTAACACATCTGCAGATGGTGCTGTAGATGAGCTAAGTTTTGACAGGGAAGATGACTTATTAGCCTAGTTTCCAAAAAAAACCAACCCAACCCAACCAAAAACCACCAAGCTTATACACTTGCACTCATTCTGTGCCTTGACCCACTCCCCAGAAGCCAACATGGCAGAGAAATTAAATTCCTACCAGTACAGTGAAAATAAGCACCAGACTGCAGCAGAAATACTTTCAAGAGCTCTTAATGGTTGGAAGACTCAAAAGTTACCTAAACAGTTTATCCTGATGGCTACTCCTGTCATCACACATATGCAGGCTGGAAAATGAACATGTGCCAGGGATACTGGGCTGCAACAATGCTGTCCTGCTCTTTCCACATCCCCTAATTCATAACTGGACAATGAGTACTATGAGAAAGACCTGGAAGTTGCCAGCCAGGGTTCTGCAGGGTATGAAGGTGTAGGTAAGATAAAAAGCTTCTTAGTTCCACTTCTGAAGAAACTACATCTCTCAAATCACAATTTTCTCTTAAGCATTTCAAAACCTAAACGTAGTAAGAAACTGTTTGGCTTTTTGGTTTATACCACTCACTGAAAAGGTACCAGCATGTGCAGAATTGAACTCTGGCCTGCTGGAAACACACACAATAGTCAAGAAACTCCCCAGAAAAGCTTCACCCCAAAAGAGGTGCCCATTTTAAATTTCATGCCTAGAACACGCATTTACAAGAAGCATACAAAAGTGCAATTTACATTGCTCTGCAGAAGCGTGAAAGAACAACTATACAGAAGAAGACATAGAAGTTGCTTACAGAGGATCTTACCTCCAAAGGAGTCCAGATAAGCAGCTGAAGCCTGATTAAAGGGTTAAACAGCTTTGGTAAACAGAGGCCAATATAAGCATCCTTATAGGAAGCAAAGTACTTTGACCGCCAAGCTTCAAACTGTGACTTAATACAATCAATTGAGTAAAAGCTTTCCAAAACATCTTCAAAAACTTTGCTGGATTCTTTCAATATACGATCTGGTGCAGGAGAAAAAGAGTAGCAAGTTAATCACCTATTCCCTGTAATAACTCTTTCAAGATGGACTTTGATGCTCACTGGCATTAACTCCTATAAACAAAACCAAAAAACCATCACCTTTAAAAGGTCTGTTACTTCTGCCTCAAATATACAAAGCAATAAGAACATGAGCATGAGTACTCTCCGATATACTCTTTTATGATAGGTCTTCCTTTAAATGTTCCATACAATGATACTCAGTTACCAGACACTGGACCGGTGATATATTGGGCTGTATTCAGTGCAGAACTAACTTCAAAGCTGGCCTTGCCCTGCATGGGAGTCTGGAACAGCTGATTTCCAGGTCTCTTCCAACCCAAATAATCCCACAATTTTGCTTATCCAAGTGAAGTACAGAAGGGCAACAGATAAGCCAACTGAATCAGGACTTCAAACAAAGCAGGTCCTGGCAGACACCATGCTAAACTGCTGAACATAACACAGCTGTTAGCACTGGGCAACGATTAAGATCCCTTAGCACCTTCCTTATATTTTTTTTGTATTTACAGTACCAGTATTCTATGCAGTCTAAAACTATGTATTATTTACCCTTTTGTCTTTTCTAATTCTTGGGGTTAGTTTCACTTTAATCAGTCTTCTTTGCTGCAGCCAGATTCTTACATGTTCAGTTACAGTAACCTGTATACAACTAGTACACACAGCAAGTAGAGATAGGGCTGAGGGAACATGAGATTGTCATATAAACACACTTTTCACACTGGGATCAAGAAGAGAAGCTACAAATAAGAGTTAGTAGGTCCAGAGCACAGCCCTCTGTTTCAGATAGCTCACTGCTGATTCTGGACTAACATGAGAGCTACAAATGATTAAAAAAGCCCTTTAGAAATACGATGCTTACTCAGAAACTCATGAAAATCCTACAAAAGGCTTTTGTACACACCAAAGTACCAAGTTACATAAAGCAATTCAGCCACAGTGAATTTTAATCTAGATAATTTAACTTAGCAAAACTAACTATAGCACCTAACAACCCCACATAGTTGCTTTGTTTATCAGAACTCCCCCTGCATTCACAATTTTGGCAAATCAGCCAGCAACCAAAGGTGTGGAAAACGCAAATCTGAAGGATCCAACTGCTAGACAGTTGCTTTTTAAATCTGTTCATACTTTGAACTTTCATACCACCTACAGCAATGACTTTGGCATTTTTATTACTTTGGCATATTTATTCCCCCCACTGTCTGTGGGAAGTGTTTATTTTAAACCTGTCCTATCACTTCATTTCATGCCCCCTAGCTCTCATACTGTGAAGTCAACATCATTCTCCTAGTGGAAGAGTCCAAAACTGTTTAATCCCTCCTTACATACAACACAAACAATTCTGTGTATGTGAGCGTTACTGCTCCCTTCTCCACACTGCTTCTAATCTGATTAAATTATCTTTAATCAGACAGAATGATAACTGTACTCAGGTTCAAAATGAGAAGGTAACAGGATTACTACAGTCATGTTTTACTTTCTTTGCTATTGCTTTCACAGTAATCCCTGGAATTGTTTCCCTTTTAACTGCTGCTGCTGTAAAAGACAACTGTTCCATCAAACTATCCATAATTCCCCAAATGTCAGGTTTCTTGCAGTTCTCCCAGTGCTTTAGAGGCATTAGCTTAACCTACAACCCCATTTATTGCATAATTAGTGTTATGCATAATTGCATAATAATGGTTACTTTGAGCAAACAGTCATAAAACTGGAGATGAATTTCAAATCAAGTCAGTACCACAATGTCTTTCCGCAATGTTTGCATTCAACATTGTTCCGTCATCTGCAAAGTTTTCCAGGCTGTAGCAAGAGTCTACAGAACTTTTGTCACTGCATTTCTAGATGGCTTATGCAAAACTCCAGAAAATGCTTCTTATCAAGCAAAAAAGGTTTCTAAAGCACTGAGGTTTTCAGAATTTCAGATTTAAAACAACGATATTTGAAGAACAATAAACCACATTACAAATGAGAATGAAGACTTAGTATCCACTGAAGAAGCAAAAGCTTACTGCTTGCCAGCAGAAGAATGCTTGAATTAATTAAAAAGGACCTCACTAAGGATGTGCTATTTACTTAGCTGCAAGCTGCACAACAGGTTGGTTGAAGAGACTGTTTTGGTAACAGTGATGATCCAGCAAGGAACGGTTCCTAAACTTTCTCCAAAGTAGGGAGAAATATATGGACAGGACTGCATTTAGATCAGGTTGGTTCCCCCCACTCCCACCCCCTGCCAAATCTTCTGTATTTTGTTACATAAAGCTTCAGTAGGTTTCCTAACCTCGCTCCATGTTGAAGTTCGTGATATCTGTTGAAGTTTCCTCATCGTCACTGGAAAGGCCTTCAAGGTGATCTGCCATCTTCCCAGTTTGCTCTCTTGCTTGTCTACGACGTGCTCTGAAAAGGATCAACAGTATAAACACTATGTAGTTGCCTCAAACAATGGAAGTAAGAGAAACCAGCAGAGACCAACTAGATAAGGAATGGGTTTACTATACTTTCTTTTAGTGGTTTTAAATTGGTATCATGTAATGGTGTTGTGTTTTGTACACTTGCATGATAAGCTGTGATACGTAAGAATACCCCTGCTCAGCACACCAGCTTAGGTGTTTTCTTGCCTTTGCAGGAAAGGTCCAAACATTGCTACTTACGTTAGTATGTCACACAGGACAACCGTATTCTGCAAGTAGGCAAAAACTCCTAACGGACAAGAAGTCTCAGTACTCTACCTTCTAGCCTCTCTTTCCGCAGTCCGACGCTTTACTTGTTCCTGATAGATCACTCTGTCTCGTCCAAAAGATTCAAGATTTGGTGCCATCAGTGCTTTATCTGCAAAATTACATTGATGAAAATTAAAATGCTTATCTACGATTACTATTGCAGGCAGTTTCATAAGAGCCTTTTACCGACTTTAAACTAAGTGTAATTTGAAGTAGAAAGTCGAAGTTTTCATAAAGATGCACACAGAAGCCTGAATTTGCAAGTGTAGAGATTAAAAGAGGAAGTAGTGGAGTCTGGAAAAACCTCCACCTAAATTTCAAATAGTTTTCACCATACTTCACTCTTGTCCCTCTCACAATAGTGCCCAACTATATAAAGTTCAACAGTTTTAACAGAAATTGCTTAAATTGAATGTTCCAAGACAAAAAGCACTCCTTAAACAAACACATTCACCATGTATCTTTTGAAAGAAAGAAAAAAATTAACAAAAAAGAAGGCAGAGAAGAGTGATCAGAGCAGGAATATATGGTATTTCAGAGTTCTAGTCACAGTCTTTTCTAAGTTTATATGCTTTAGATTGCCCAGAGTTTAAAACACATCAAAATCTACAGAAGAAGAAATAATGCCCCCTCCTCTTTTTAAGCTGTGATTCATTATAGGTGCTCTTGACTACAGAAAACAGCACAGCTAACCAGTGAGGCTGATCAGGAACCAGTAGGCAGACCCAACAGTATTTCCAATTCATCCTTTTCAGGTAAGTTTTTACAAGTGGATTGAATGTTAGCCATGCTCAAGTTCACCCACTAAGCATCAAAATTGAAACAAAAATCTACCCAACTTTCAGGAGTAAATTTACATGTTCTAACTAAATCCATTTACAAATTCATCATTAAAAATATCAATTATGATCTATGTCAGCATTCCAATTCTATTCCAGAACTACTAAGAGCCTTAACAAACAGATGAAGCCATAATTTGTGCAATTTTTTAACACATTATTCAAAGCTGAGCTACTTGTCTTTACGCAGAAGTAAAGCAAAAGTTGGCAGATAAACATATTCACTTCCAGTCCTTTGGTGTTCAGACACTGTATGAAGAAAAGCAGACTGTCTATGTCTGCAACACACATCAAATCAAAGGCTGGCATCAACTCCTAGTTTCTGTGATAATTGAGGGACAGAACTGAACTATTTCTAGACACAGTGAATTTCAGTCTCTAGACTCCTGGGTACTCAGTAAGATCTCTCTTTAAAACCCAGCCTTCACAAGGACAACTATTCCCACCTCACCATTAAAATTCCAGTCTAAAATAATAATTCTAAGCTGCTTTTAGGAAATATGTTTCTAGTATGTTAGGTTTCTAGTTCTCACAACAGCATTTTCATGGTAAAACTGCAAGGCCCAGACGTGATGCCTAGGGCTTCAAATAAAGCCCTAAAGTGAATATGTATGCTAAATATTCCATAAAGGGACGACCAGCTCTGATGCCGTAATGCTTTGTCACCTTCCCTAAGTTCTATCTAATGGTATTAACAAAACTTCATCTCTTGACACACTGTGACAGAGTAGGAAATTGCTTTTATTATAGGATTTTGTCATTAATAGGACAGACAAGAAAGCCATTTTTAAAGATAGGAAACTCTCCAAAGCAGAACAGCAGCTACTATTAACATGACATTTTACCTGTCCTTTGACATGCTGAATAAACCGTGAAGGAACGTGTATTTCCAACCAAGTTAACATTTTATAAAGTTTTACATACTGAAGAGTAATCGCCAGAAGAAAACTCCTCAATGAGAATCCCACATCCAGACACTCACAGTAAGCAGGTATTTTAGCTGGCTAATTTTAAGCTCTGTTTTATACAGGGTCACTTTATTAGTCTGATTTTTAACAATGGCATCAGTTTCTTCCAGTTCTTTAGCTCTACCAGTTAAATGGCTGAAATTAAATACTCATGCTGCCTACAAAACAGAGCATTAGATAGAAGTCAACGCTAGCCTAGCACTTCATGGCTTTTACAGAGTTAACTGTAGATATTACAAGAAATCTATAGATATTACAAGAAATCTATAGATTCAAGGTTTAACAAAAAAAAAAAGTCCCGATATAAGAGAAAAATTGGGAGTCACATACTACCCCTACTACCACTGCCACCATGCACACATTTTCAGTGCTAGGAAAGAGAAAATATAGTTAGGAGCAACAGAATGGAAAGATGAAGTCAGAGTTAGAGGGGCTTTGAGTTTAAAACAAAACAGATCAGAGAACTTTTATCCAAGCTTCCTTCCACCTATCTCGAATAAGGATAAGCTTTAAACACAGTCACACTTTATAAACATTTACATTTAAATTAAGCCAAAGTAAACAAGGTTGTTTAATGAATAATAAAAACCTTCAAGATGGACTGACTTGAATGGCTTGAAAACTCCGAAGATTCATCTTTAATATCATCTTGTCGTCTTTGGACAAGGCGGGAAGCTCGCTGTTTGTACAGCTGGTGCATTGCAGATTCAAGTTCATTAATCAGAGGCACCTGTAAAAATACAACACACTACGTAATATCAAATTCTTCAGGTGCTTAGTTTCTGGGGTACCGTACTAATCCGAAGCATAATGCTGTCACTGTACTTCTATGAGCACAAACTGTTTCCTTTTACCCATTTGTATCATTTGGACCAGTAAAAACTTCAACGTGAAGAAAATGCATGCATTTAACATTGACAGCTTTCAACCATTTCAATAGCATTTTGAAAGTAACTTCTGTTGATTGAATGAGTCTACACAATAAGGCAACCATTTCAGAGAGCGTGAAATGTTACTTCAAGTACTTTTGCTTTCCCTACCAAGTGCATGACAATGCTTACAATTCTCAGACCTCATTGCTTCCTCTATCTTTAAACAAGAATGCAGCAGTATTCTATGTTTTAATGAGAAAATAACCTGACTGTATACACTGAAAAAACAAAGCATGAATCTAACCTCCTGAAGCCAGCAGGTATTTGTTTTCCTAAAACTCTTATTAGCGTATGCTGAAACATTATTACTGAAATGCAATAAAACACTGTATAAGCACATTATACCAACAGGTAACTCATATCAGTAAAAAGTTACTCTAGTCTATCATTAAAATTCTATAATCTGTGTCAGTTATGCACTAAGTATAATCTTTGAATGATACAGACCTAAGTCACATCAGACCTGCCACTTTTTTTTTTTTTTTTTTTATTTAAGTGGACTAAATTTCAGTAGAAACTGTAACAAAAATATGATGTTGTAACGACTAGGAATTTCCTGACATTAAATAGCAGATTCACTGCTCACTTTTGCAAAAACTAATTTCCCAGGACAAGTAGATTAGAAATACTGAAATGCAAAACAGAATTTTTTCACAATCTCTTAGGAAAGGCAAGTCCTTTTGGTATAACCACTTAAAGCCATATCCTCCTTACCTCCAAGACATATGCTTAGTCCACAAGTCTTCCAACCTTTTAAATCAAATATTTCATTGCTGCCTACCATCCAGGATTGTCAAACCAAAAGATAAAAATCAGAAATTGTTTCCTGATGTAATTTAGAATGTGACTCAGCAGCTATTAAAGAATCTCCTCCAGTAAAATGTAAGACTATGAAATCATAGCTACAGGGCCATTTCAGCTATCTGAGAATGACACACACGTACCAGAGGAGATATTAAAAGGAAAGAAGTATTAGCTCTTTGTGCTATAAACTGGGCTACAGGTACTAAAGTTAAAGCAACACTGCACCAACTCAAAACATGTACAACTTTCTTTTGGAGAGAAGAAGAGTAGAGAGAAACAGGAGGAGGGAATATCCCAGTGCTGGAAGTGTGTATTTGGGATTTAAGACAAATACTGAAAACAGAAATAACAATTTTAAAAATACTACCTTTACTGCAGTTTACCATAGAAAATATAGCTGCTTCTCTTAAGTCTATAAAGGGAATTCTAAAACTGAACAGTTAAATGAAAGTTTTCCAAACCACCCCTAGAAGTTCTTTCTAGAATTTCCTCAGAATTAAAAAAAACCCAGCTATGTATTCAGATATATGAATCCACTCAAAATATTTCCCATTTAAAATACAAAAGACTTACACGCTGTTATTCTTCTATAATCAATATTGTGGTTGATGAGCGACAATTTCACTGACTACTATAAAGTTACAGCCCTCATTCACTGTATTCTGTTTAGTCAATACCTTAAATTCAGTGTTGGGGGTTTATTTTCCTTCACTTCCGCTGTAAACAGTGTAAGAAGACAAGTGGAAAGCCCTCCAAATATTTAGATGTCAAGGATAAATTTTAACCTACAGTCCCCCTCTGACATACACAGTGCATTTTGATAATTTGCTTTTGCAGGCAACATAACAGTTCATCTAACTGTGCTGCCAAAGATACGCTTGGAACAATTTAATCTTCCTGGATCCCTTGCATACTCCTACATTCAAAATGCAAAGACACAGTTAACACTTTCTAGCCTTCTCAGAAAGCATAATTTTGACACTAATTACTTGTGAAGGAAGTCATGCAAGCATCTTCTGCTCCATTGGTTTTATCATTTATGGAAAAAAAAAATCATAGAGAATTTGACATTTCTATTGCTTGTTTCTAGAATTTGCATAATAGCTGCCTCATTATACTCTCCACTGCACCTTACCAATGATCAAAGTGTTTCTAACATTCAGAATCTCTTCAAAACAGAATACAAACAAAATGATTGTGCTTGGCTGGGTGTCACAAAGGGTGGAGCATGGTGAATAGGTGCAGAAATAAGATGGTAGGGGAAAGAAAGTATAATTTATGATGATGTTTTTTGTTCTCCAAAACTAAGTCAACAGACATACCAGAAAACTCTAGGGGAATAGACAGATATATTGTGAACCTATTAATGCTTCTTCACCAAACCACTTTCTCATTCAGATCAGTACCAATGTGAATTTGACTAATAACCATGACTAGTTCTAATAAAATGAAGCACCAAAGCATCATATTTGAAATGATAGGAAGGGACCTAGCTTTATATATATATTTAGGATAAGTGTTCATATAT
Organism: Falco naumanni; assembly: GCF_017639655.2. Taxonomy (NCBI): domain Eukaryota; kingdom Metazoa; phylum Chordata; class Aves; order Falconiformes; family Falconidae; genus Falco; species Falco naumanni. The sequence goes on from NC_054055.1 coordinate 75,898,002, forward strand.
GTATGTGTGCATACATATATACACACACAATACTGTTATTATGCATGTGGATACACATTTTATATGCTTATGTATATTATAATCATAACAACTATGTACATTATATATTATAAAAACACACAATTTAAATATGAAGTTGTCAGGGCCACACGTTCTACAAAAAAGCTGAAGGTAGTTTACCTCTACACTCAAGAATTCATCATTCTATTGCATTTAATCATTTGATTTAAACAAAACCCGACTGATTTTATTCTTGATTTTGTCCCCTCCTCCCACCTCCTTTTCAGAAAACCTTGCAGTGTCCTGTGAGCTACTGTTTTGGGATTTGATAGTACTTCTGTCACGCTGAAAGCACTGAATTCCAAAACGGATTATCTGGCCAAAGAACTGACGAATATATAGGACATCACAATAAATGAAATGCTCCTGTTAAACTGACCATGTCACCTCCTAATTTTGCAACTCATTGTACATACAGGTACTGCAGCAGCCTCCAACTGAAAACAGCAAAACTCTGTGAAGGCCCCTAAGAAGCATGAGATGATAAAAGTCACATCTTAGAAGTTCAATGGACTGGCATGGCAGGTGGGGTATGGGGAGGGTGGGAAGGGGGAGGCAGGTATCCAGGTGTAGAACCCTTAAAAGACCAACCACCAGGAAAACAAAGGTATATTGTAAGAAAGCAACTTTAACAAGACTCTGTTAAATTATCAGCAGCTAACTTACTGTTTAACAGCTGGAAATGATTTATTTACTAATATAGCTAGATAAGTCAATAACCTTCCTACAAACTGAACTGAACTTGTTTGACTATCACTTAACACTAAGTTTTCCTGATTTATACAAAACCTGGGAGAATAAAAGGCTTTGTTTATATTCAGAATGGTGCATTTTAAAACAATTTGCTTAAAGAAAATATTTGAACAAGACAGTATGGGCTATCAAAGACAACCTCCAGACACAGCTTATAGTTATCACAAAAGAAATTTAACAAGAGGTCTTTAGAAACCAAACATTGAATAGAGATACAGGTATTTAACTTGTCTTCTGAAATACAAATTTATCTCAGAGAAGGAGTATTAACAGTTATCTTTAACTAGGAATTTAGGCATCTAGGCAACCAGCACCAACAAAGCTGCAAGGAAAAGTACCTTTACTGCCCCTCAACAGCTAATTCCAACACACTCAGGAATACTGCTTCTTCAGTGAACAGTATTGTTTTAACTAATCAATTAGCTGGGTGAATTAATTGGTCCACACCTCCTGGGTTTGTTCACGACATAGCTATTCTTCAACTCAGAAGACTGAAGATGGGGCTCTTCCAATACCACTAATGCCGGACAACTAATGTCTGATTAGCAAGCCAAATGCTCTCTTGCACCTAACAAGCTAGGTAAGCAGTAGTTTCAACTACTCAAGTAATTGTGACAGAAGAAGACACTATACTATTGTATTCAAGTCAAAAGACAATGAAGAAATAGCCTATGTATTGCTAACTTAATTTTACAGCTCCTGTGTGTATGTAATATATATATAAATAAATATATATATTCAGGAGCTCATGTTATATTTACAACAAAGTAATTAAAGCATAATGAATAACTTAAGAAACAAAGATTAAGTTTCAAGTTAGATATATACAGAAGTATCAAACTACATGAAAGAAGTGTATTTTTAAGTTTGGGTGTCTTCAGACAGCTACACCAGTTTTTAAAAACTTTTCTCCTTCAGATACCAGAGCAATACCAAGTATGTGAAACTGACTGGCAGGAGGAAGTTTAGAACAACACATAAAATACAACTCTGTTACTGTGTTCATAAAGCATTCCAGAAATTAGCAATGCTGTAATCCAGCCCTTGTTTTTGTTAACCTGATATCCAATACAAGTAAAAAGCAGCATCTGAGTTGAAATGCCAGAATATCTACTAAAATCCTAAAGACATATAATTTTTAAAAAATGACATATAAGCTTTTTAAAGTGTTTTTAGGCAATCTAAAGTTAGTGGTCTTTTACACTGTGAAAGAGGTTTCTGATAACCAGTTTGGCATGACGAAAAGTTATCTTTTCAACCCTCGAATAACCAAACCTTTAGATGAATATGTTCTCAGGGGACTTTTTTCAAGAACAGAGGGAGATGTGGTGTTTGGCATGTACTAAGAGTCCCTATTTTTTTTTTTTTTTTTTGTTAAAAAGATGAATGTTTTTGCATCCTTACCTTTTCACTGAAACACTCAAGCAAGTCTTGGACATACCCTCGCATTTCTTGCAAAAACTTATACTGTTCACCAATACCCCCAGAAGACCCTTCTAATCTTTCAATTGCCTTGGTAGAGTCCTCTCGGCTTTGCTGATGTTTCTCATATTGCTGCCGATTAGCTTTGTGCAATTCTTTCATAGAGTCCAACCTGAAGGGCAATGGATAAATAGGAAATTTACATCCAGAAGTCTGTATATTTCAGACCGTTGAGATATTAAACAGACAGTGCAAGTACCAAGTCTATATATGGGAAATACTGAAAAGACATTCTCTAACTTTACTTTGTCACTTTCTCCTCTCTCTACATAAACAGAAAGGGTAATGGTTTAAATTAATTTGCTAGACTATTCTGAGTGCATTGCACTGCCCACTCCCACAAACTTTTACAGGAGTTGACTGCACTTAGAATAGTGCAAGGCTGGCTCTCAAGTAAAACTGGAAGGAAAGGTTTGGTGGGGGAGTCAGGGGTGTGGGGGGCCAGAACTACAGCTTATACAAAGCAGTCTTACTCCTCTACTAACTTAATTCACTGTCAAAGACTGTGACACTACAAAGGACATGGCATACAAACCAATTTTGAAGACATGTAAAGTGCAAATTGTTCATTATAAATGATTTCTCACTGCAATTGGGTTGTTCATTCAGTAGGACCTTTTGTGTACCTGACAAGCAGATTACAGCGTTTAAACCAAAAAACCCCTATATACACTAAATTTTAAATTCGTTATCTACTGAAGGGGAAATATCTGATCCACAGTTTAAAAGAATGCAACTTGACAAGCTAAACACCTCACTGGCCTTTCAATTCTTGACTATAAGACTGTGCAGTGTCCAGAAGATGCAACTCAGACCTGTCTTCAACAAGATCAATGGCCTCATATTTAAAGCTTCACTTCCAGAGAAGCAATCCAAGGAGACTTTCGAACCAAGTGTCAATGTCATCTTCACTTTTGTTTTGACATTTATTTTTTTTTAATGGATGTGCCAGTCAGTACTTTTCCAGCGATGAAACTCTTGTTTGCTCACCGAGACTAAAAGACACCTGAGGAACAGAAAGCTAGGGGACAGGTCTTTAAGTCTAAAAAGATGGTCTGTCCTACCTGTCTTTAAGCTGTTTCTTTACCAAATCAATAGTAACAGGAGTCATCTCATTACTGGGAGTTTTGAAAGGAACTGTATTATCTGTTTTTTGAGACTTGTTTTCCGATGATCCATATGCAGCATAAGTGTATGGAATGCCGTATGATGAACCATAAGACAGTGTCTGGTAAGTGTTCTGGTAGTACAGATTATTCACTTCAGCAGGTTGACTTGGTTGAACCTAATGAAAGAGGAAACAAGCGTTAGCATATTAGACTTCAAAGAAAAGAGAAACTTTCTTTCACATCTCAAATGTTATAAAGTGAAAAAGGTTGGCAGGTACATTTAGAAAACGTGTATCAAGTGGATTTAAGTGCAGAACTTCCAACATGTGGAAGAAAAATTCCCTTAGAAGCATCTTCTTAAATGGACAGATTCTTAGTATCATTATAAATATTTATACTTGGGACTATACTAAATTTTGCTAAGACTATTTTTAATAGGATGACATAGGTTCTTAGAGCCAGTGTTTTTTGGTTGTGATTTTGCTGAAATATTCTTTAACAAAACAAATCAACCACCAACTATCCTCTTCAACTGAGTGGCAACTTCACTATAAATGCACAAATAACACATGGTACAACCTGCTACAAATTCCAAGTCTATGCTGCAACACAAGATACAGAAGCAACGAAGAAACATGTACTGTTTACATAGACTCTACAGTCCCAACGATAAACAAGAACAGAGGTCTCTCTGAGGTGGCATTATTCTAGCTGTTTTAGGGTGCAAATAAATGCTGGTTAACAGCACTGCTATCAGTATCTACCCAGAACAGAGACACTAATGAAACAGATTACCCCAGATACTTAAAATCTTACATTCTTTGAAGAAAAATCAGAGGTCAGAAGTTACACACTGAACTTCTCAGATGAAACAGCCTTCTGTAAACTACTCATGTTCGTAATGGATTTAGATAATACATGCAGAAACACACCAAAAAGCGTTCACAACTAAATACATGCCTGAGGTATGTTGATTCCTTTCCGTATCTGTTCTTGCTCCCATCTACTGAGTTCTTCATCTTGCTCCCCTGCCACCAGCGCTTCATCATCACTTCCCTCAATACCTTAATACAAGTTAAAACAGGTAACAAAAAGGAGAAGATAATGTATTCATAGTAAGGGCCACGAGTTCAAAAACATGAGAGAATATGCTTCAAACACCTCAGTGCATCCTCCTTTCCTCTTCACAAGGAATGAAGGATGCTAGCCTGTGAATCATTCTCACAGATGTTCCACTTAAAATCCAATGGATAAATCTGCAATTAACTGCTGGTAAAACCCTCTAATGTTAAAATCTTACTAATTAATACCTTACTAATTCTCCTTTTCCAACATTTATTTTACCTGCTCACCAGCAAGAATGCTGTACCAAAGAACTAACGTTTTCCTTTTCACAACGATATACTTCCTAAAAAACAAGTACTAGAACAATACTAATTGATCCTTAGTGTAAGTTTCTACCAGATTCAGTAGAGTTGTGTGCTTCTAAACACAAGAATATAGTTTGTGCTCAAAATTTTATACGCAGGTTCCATTATGCAGCATTTTTCCTGAGAAAAGGAACAAAACTCCAGATATATGCCTGTTTGAAAAACACGTTGTTTAAAAATGTTGAATGAGAGTGCTTGCAGTGAAAACAATGCGAATGTTTATCAGCTGTCCTAAAAAAGTTTTACCTATTTCCTCAGCAATCTTTTGCCTTTGGGATTTTTCCTTCACTGTAAAAACTATCCTCCTCTTCTCGTCATCATCTTCATCATCACTGGCATCATTTTCATCTTCTCGAACAAGGCGGCTTTTACCTGGTTCACTGTCAACGGGGGTAAAGTCTCCAAGTTCACGAGCCATTTGACGCTTTTTCCTAGCGGCATGAATGAAAGCAGCATCTGGAATTTCTCCTAGAGATAGATGTTTGCACCATTAAACAACCACTATAACAAAACAGGTATTATGACTTCTATTTACTCATCTCTGCAAAGATAATTTGGTAGTGTGGCAAACTGAGAAAGATGTGAGAGGGGAAAAAAATCCACACTCACAGAAATGTTTGCAAGCAACTCATAAGCTGCCTGTGCAGACTTTCTAACCAGAAATCCTCAAAGCTGGGATCTTCCCAAAATGTCTGGCTCTGTTTCCAGCAGCTCACATGCCATAAGGGCAAAAACATGATGTTCCTAGGGGAAATATTCATAAAGAAAAGGACGCCATTTACAAGAGAGGACTAGTGCAAAGGAAGGAAAAAACCAAGGCTCTTGACTCTGTCACTTCCTGTCCTGCCATTGCTCCCAGCTCTTCTTATTTTGGGGGAGCAAAAAAGATTGGCCATTTCAAGAGATGGTGACAGCTCAGAGATTAAGGGGACACCAAACCAGACAAAGCTAGTATGAGAAGACTGTACAGTCACGGCGAAACAAGAAAAGCAGACCTAATTAAAAAGATCTAAAATGCCCAGCACAAAACCAATGCAACTTACTAAGTCATATAAAGAATGATCCCTGCAAAATTAATTTTTTGAATCATGGATAATTTTACCACTATTTTGATTAGACATGCACAGAAGGTTAAAGTTCAGATTCTCTTTACACTTGACATGACATACTCTATTCAAGCCAGCAATATCTTTAGAGATGCAATAATGTACAATCGCACCACTTTGCAATTACCCCTTAAAAGTAAAAATTATTTGGTTAATCAACTAGGAAATTTTTTTCCCTTGAAATATGGCTGTCTGCGGACCCAGGGCATCCATCTTTTATTTGGGGAGCAGGTTACCATGAGCGAGCTAACACTTAGCAAACTAGTTTCAAAAATAGTTTCTCAGACTGATTTCTTTGGCCTCAGGGACTGACCAGAACCTCATGAGACAAAATGAGATACAAAACCATCTGAGATACAGGTCTGCAAGGTAACAGAGACATTCGAATTAAAGACAAATTTTACCTGAAAGCATTTAAAATTCATGTTAAGTCACCTATTCCAAATCTAGATTTTCTTAAAAGTTTGCCACCACTTTGAGAGACAAATTCCTCCTTCTGACATCAAGATGAAGCATTCTGTAGTAAAACATTTTCTGTCGTAAGACTTGCAAAATTGAACAACTTTGGAAAATACCGGTTTCTTGATGCTCCGATGCTGGACATATTGCTGGAAAGTATTTTCTAATCACTCAAATACATTAGTCTGCTGTAAATGCTGGCTAAAGCATTGGTTAACATATCAGATCCATTATAAAAACCAACCTGGGCGGAGAACATTCAGTGATGACAGAGCACTTGAAAAAGCCCCACCAGCTTTTGGTTTTTCTTCTTCCTTCTCACTTTCAACTTCCATTTCTTCTTCACCATGCTCACTGTTTGCAGTCCCATCTTCTTGACCTATGTCCTTAATCTGTCCTGACTTTTCTAGTGGTGGCTCGACTGGTAAGACAACAAAGCCCATATTTTACTCTTCTTAAAAAAAAGATCACTCTGAAGTATTTTTTTAAGGTCTAACAACCAGAAGTAAAAATAAAATTTAAATATGAAACAATTTTATTGCTTGAGATCTAGTAGAATAGGCTTTCTTCATTGTGATTAAGTCACTGACAGCCTCTCAAAATCAAATTTGACAAAGCAAACACCCCAACAACCACTAAACATTCTAGATATTGCAAAGTATTAAAAAAGTGTCAGATTTCAGTAATTAAAATCATACATCCAACCTTCATGGAGCCTTTACATATGTAATTAGAAAGCATTGTCTGTGTTACATCAAATCCTTCCACCAGAACACTCACTCCAAAAGAATTCTTCCATTTTCCTCTCAAACTGAGTACAACCTACCTAATGTAGGGCAACATACAGATACAGGCAGCAGGTACAAATATTATGTAAAAAAATGCATGTTAAATCCAGCTGTCCAATTCAAGCTGCACATATCTGAGTCTTTAGACTTTATCATTTGTTTACAGAATCCAGAGTACTGACTCAGTAGCACCCACGAGGTCTTTGCACCACAACCAAACCAACTACAGAGACTGCAAAACAGACAAATAGAAAATAAGCACACACTAGCCATGTGCAAAATGCAATTTCTTAAGGATCTTTGTGACAGAAGCAGGAATTAAGATTCAGGATTGCACAGATCACCTGAACGTTAACCAAAAAAAAAAAAAGATCATTTCTGGTTTTGCTCATGCCCCACATCACTGCATAGGCGACAAAGATTCTAGTAAGAACAAAACTTGTGCATTTTTAAGATACAGACACAAAGCCTTTTAAAAATCTGTAAGATGTTTAAAAGACTAATTTAATTAACTTAAAAAAGGGCAATTTTCTGCATGGGACCATGTTCAACTCTCATATGTTTCAGCTACACCATTGCAATCTTTAGATCATAAGCCTCTCAGGTTGTGCTCACAGCACTGTAGTTTACTACTCTACCAAAAAAAAATTAACTGGAAAAAGAATCATTATGCTTTACCAACGAGCTTCCAAAAAATGCAACAGCAGAAGTACAATGAAACTGAAATCACAGGCTCTATTCCAAGCTCTAGAGGACTGTACGTTGTTGAAATATCCTTCTGCTCCAACTTTCATCCTGTCATCTTAATCACCATGTCTACTGTAAAGTCCAAGTCTTGAAACAGGCAGCTGTTGCATAATTTACTTAATAACAAAGAACATCACCCTGCTCACCCCAAAATCTTCCTTTGAGAGAAAATGTGTTACAAGGAGACATCCTGTCAGATAAGCACCAGAGTCCTAAACTTACTTTATTCCTTCCTAATTCAATAGGAAGGAACTTGTCTGACAAACGGAATCGAAATACAGAAACTACTGAGGTCTACCGACAACTACATAAACAGCTGAGAATTTTCATGCTTCTACATTCATTTCCACATGTGGGAGAATCAAAGAATTCTCTACTAGCTTCAGAACAGCGCTTATAAGGTTCAAATGAAAACATTTAACGCATGCTTTACTTCAGTTCTAAATGCTAAATCCTCCAGAAGACTAATAACTTATCTTGAAAAAAAAAGTAATTTGTATTTACAATACTTAATCTTTCCCATTACAAAAGTTACTGTTAGTTTTGCAATTACCATCTGTTGGAGAATTGACCTCTGTTCTAACTTTTGATTTTTCAAGATCTTCTTTGTATTCTTTCTTCAATTGTTTTACAATCTTTTTGCTGTAACTTGATTTCTTCACTTTAAAAACTTCTTCAGTTTCTTTAAAAGAGAAGTTGGAAAACATTACATTAGACCTGCCAAGAAGTACATTTACCTATCACATCTCTTAATACTGTACTTAGTAATACTTAGTAAATGCCACTACCAACATAATTTACTGTGACTTCACATTTACACTGTTGCAACAAAACCAGTCCCATATCCTTTCATGTGGACTCATGTCTACCTTGTCCTTCTGTGGTCATTTTGAAGTGTATGCATCCCACCCACAGCACTGTCACAGAAAAGCAAGGCAGAAGTTACACAAAAGCGTACACACATGGCCAGCTTTTATCTGACTGCAGTATTTTTTTTTGAACACTCACACAAGCTGATCCTTCACTATGACCATGAATTTGGAAGAAAACAAAGCCCCAACATTTTGGGTCAACAGTCTTTTCATAGCCACACATATACACAATTAATGAGTAAGGGAATGGCTGGGTTTGGTCATACTACCAGTTCAAATGCCTGCAGCACTACAACCTACCACAAAGTATGCAATAAGTTACAGACTTAAATAGGACAGACAAAATCAGTTTCATGCAGGAAATCTGTGTTTGCGTTTTAAGTCTATAGCGCAATCCCATGTTTCCAGTATCTTTGTCAAAGATTTCAAATCACTAGTCTCAGAATCCAAGTTCTAGTGATTACAAGAGAATTCTTTCCAAGGAAATTAAAAATGCATACTAACTCCCCTACTGACAAAAAGTATCAGAAAAATGAGCTTCTCATTTTATTCGCCCTGAACTTCTCAGACACAACTACCTCTGGAGTATGAGGAGTGGTTTTGATCAATTTTAATACATAGTAGCTATTAGCCATAACCACATTGTCTGAGTGCGAATGAACCAACGAGTGCAGTACCTGCTGGAATCCAGTAGAATTACTAGCTGAAGCACTGCACAAACGCAACTACTCTGTTTTTCCAAAAAGTTGAGGTCCAGAAACTCCTCAACCACTTTTTCCATTATTTGTGAAGGTTAATGTAATAAACCTTGCGGACGGCTAGACAAATCAACTTTGCAACAAAACACCAGTGGCTTCACGTGGACAACAGGCAGTCAGACGTGACCCGTGAACACCAGCCACACCAGACGAGCACAAACCGGACACAAAGCCGCCCCTCGGCCCGCAGCGCTGGTCCTGGGGGGCGGCAGGGGCTGCAGAGGCGCTGGGCCCAGCGCCCGCTGCCGCACGAAGCCAGGCCAGGCTGCACCCCGCGCCCGGAGCAGCACGGCACCCAGCTGCGAGGCGCGCAGGTCAGGCACCAGCCATACAGAAGCACAGGCAATCCACCCCGCTAAGCCGGAATGAAACCCGCGGGACATCCCCCCGGTGCTGGGAGCCCACCGGCCCCGCAGGAGCCCGGACAGGGAGCGGGGCCCAAGGCGGCTGCCGGCCGGGCACTCCCTGGCCCCCCCGCACCGCGCCCCCAGGGCTCTCCCCCTCCTCTACGACCCCTCGTCACCCCTATGTCACAACGGGGCCAGCCGGCTGCCCAGCGAAATAAATACAGGTGCCGGCTCCCTCGGGGGACGGGGGGTGCGCAGACGACGGGCGGAGGCCCGGTGCAGGCGGCCCGGCCCACCCCTGCAGGCAGCGAGCCGAAGGCGGCGCGGCCCGGTGCCCGCGGGCGGGCAGCCCCCCGCCTCACCCTCTTCCTCGTCCTGGAAGCTGAGCAGGCTGGCCCGCGGCACCTCTTTGTTCTCCCGCGGCCGCTTCTTCTCCTTGGCGCGCCCGGCGCCCGGCAGCCCGTTGCCCTGCTGCGGCGGCGGCGGCGGGGGGGGCGGCAGGAGAGCGGGCGCCGGCAGAGCCCCCAGGCCTGCCCTGTCACCCCCCACCAAGCCCAGCCCCAAGCCGAGGGCCGCGCCGTAGCTCGCGGCGCAGGCGAAGGCCGCGGGGCTGCCGGGCAGGGCGAGGGGCACGCAGCCGGCGGGCAGCGGCAGGAGCCCGGGGCCCGCCGCCAGCGCCATGGCGGCCTCGCCGGGCCCTTCCCCCCCCCGCCCCGGCCGCCGGCGCCGGCTCCTGAGGCGGCTCCTCGTCGCGCTCCTCGTCCTCCTCCTCCGAGTCGTTCCGCTTCCGCACGTTCACCCTCCGCGCCTTGCGGAACATCCCGCCGGACACCGACCCCCCGCGCCGCGCCGCTCCGGGACCGCCCGCTCCCGCCACCCCGCGCCGCGGCCCAGGCCCGGCTCCCCGAGCATGATAACCGCCGCGCCGGCGGCCACAGCGCCCCCTACCGCCCGCCGCCCGCCGCCGCGCGCCCGCCAACGGCGAGCGGCCGCCCGACCATAGAGAGGTGGCGGGGACGGAGGATAGCGCGTGCGCGGCGGGGAGCGTAGAGAGGCCGGGCTAGAGCGGCCCGCCTCGCCTCCCGCCACTCCCCCTCTTCCTTTCCCGGCTGCAGCCATCTTGTGTCGAGCGAGCAGCGCGAGCCAGTGCTGCGCGTCACGTGGCCGCGCAGCGCGCGAGCGGAGAGCTGGGCCGGGGGAGGAGCCGCGCGCCACCCGGCGGCAGTGCACCGGGGCGCGAGGGGCGTGGGGGGTGTGTGTGTGTGCGAGTGTGTGTGTGCGAGGGAGGGGAGAGCCGCCGGGGCGGCCGGGGGCAGCTGCGTGCGAGGGAGGGGAGAGCCGCCGCCGCTCCACAAACACCCCGGCGCCGCTGGCAGCGGGCCTGCGGGGAGAGGGGGAGCGCCCACGCCGCGCCCAGCCCCCTCATCTCCTCGGCGACCGGGGTCCGCCCCTCAGCCGAGGCTGGCACCTCTGCGCTGCGCTGCGCTGCGCAGCCAGGCCCGGACAGCCGCTCCACTCCCTGCAGCAATCTTGGCTTCTGGCGTGGAGTGGGGAAATCATGTGGTGGTCTTCGCGGTATGTTTCATGTGGAGGGCTTTCTGGGATTCGGTTTCATCTAGGCTGGGGGCGTCCTCAGAAGTCAGTCGAGCCTCTAGCCGCTATGTTGACTAAAGGAAAAACTGCGAGTTTGCTGGGAGATATCAAAAGATTGCTGACTTTTTATAAGACAGTGTCCCCAAATACAAGTGTGTTAAGGAGTAAGACCTCTTTTCAGCCTTCCTGCTGTATCAGAAGGGCCAGGCGACTTTGGGAGTCTGCCCCAGAGGATATGAAAGGCCTGACTGGACTCTGCAGCCTCCTGCTGCTGCACAGCAAGATCTCCCATAGAAAGCATCCCATTACTTTTGTGTTGTTGCACTGGAATTACTAGTAGGAAGGAAAACTGCAAATTTATAGCTCCTGTCTCAGTTTTTTTCTGATAAAAAAAAATCCTGTCAGTTTGTTGATTGCATATTCAATAATCACGCATCAAGGTTAGACTGGTGAGCACATACAGGTTGAACCTGATACAAGGAGAATTAAACTACCATCTATATTAACTGCTGTAAATACATAATCAAACAGCATAGGGTGTTGAGTGTGGTCAAGTGTGAGTATCTTGCGCTGGGATTTAAAGGAGATTCACAAAACCACATACTTATTTCTGCAGTGATGCTTGATGTACCACTGTGTGTAGTTTACATGCAGACAAAAAAAAAAAACAAACCAGCACCAACAGAACTAAAGACTCACAACATACGTGATTTGTGTTTTGTATACATTGCTCTGAAGAAACTCTGCAAGCTCCTAATGCGGTACTTTCATATGGCAAAGCAGTATAACACTGAAATTGGGAGAATCTATGGTTCTCTGTGTCTGCTGCAGCGGAGTTCAATAGATCACTGCAGTGTTGGTGCTGTGGATTTCTGCTGCACATGTACTTGAGAGGAAGACTTTTTCCTGATTCCGGTAACATCTCTGCATGAGTTATTTGGGCACAGGGATAAAAAGTCTCTTATCTCAACCTTATACAGTGGCAAAAGTAACTGAAAGTGTAATTTGCAGTTAGAAAGCCCATGGAGTTATTAATGTCATGGTTTCTTCCCAACAGGCCAGAATGCGTACATTCTCAGTTCCTGCTGCATGTGTGACTTTTGAACAGTAACAGTGGCCAACCACTGCTGTCACGGCGATGTGGAGGTACTGTGTTATTCAGCACGTATTTTACTAGAGGGCAGCAGAAGCTCGGTTAGTGATTTCACCGAGTATAATTTAGGTTCATTTTCCCAGTTTAAAGAGAGAGTTGGTAACATTTAGAAATCAACATATTTGTGTGTGCCAGCTCTATTTTATTAATCTTTTTAACAACACTATCCTGTGCAGGATTAGTGACTAGCCAGTGTGTGAAGGCAAGGTTAGTGCTCCTGCACAGACAGTTGGAGCATGGGATTCCTGGGCAGACAATATGAATTATTTGCCTGTCTGTAATACATACCAGACATGTAATGTGCTCAGAACACCACCCTGCACCCCTGCACCCCCAGCCTCTGCCAACCCAGCTCCAGCGCCTAAGTGTTTTGTAACCTGTGATACAATCATGAGAGGTATCACTAGATGTAGAAGAATGGCTGCAGAAGCATGGCCTTAGAATCTCTGAAGATCTGCGCAATCCAGGCCTGGTATTAGAATAGGTCTGTAATCAGAATTGTACTGAAGTTGCTGTGATGGAGTTAACAAGAAAGGTGGCCTTGAGCTATTCTTGCATCCTGAGACCAAGTAATTATGTTGTGCCAACAGGCCGTGGCTGTAACAAGATACAGCTGCTGGGAAAGCTGGTGCAGGGCCAAGAAAGATAGGGACTGGTATGGGAAAATAGGGAGTAACAAACTACAAGGCTGAAGCACAGCAACACAATTAGCTACATGGATAGAATGCTTATTTTAGTCGTGATAATTAGGGGTGTGAGAACCGCACGTGTTTAGAGACTACTAAACAGTTATATTTCTGCTTTACGAATATGCATGTGTATTGGTTCTATATAAGTAGTGTTAGAAACTAATAAAGTAGAGCAAGATGCATAACTCATATTGAGCATCTTCTTGACTCCGGCGAACCCTTCTTCCAACAACTAGAAGTATTTGTGATTTGGGGAGAAGGCTCATGGTTTGTTGCCAAGGTGCTGACAAAGGTGTTGTCTTCACAACATTTTTAATGTTTTATAGTAATGATTTAATAGTTCTCCGGTTGAGCCTTCAAACACCTGTGTGCTTAAATCTGTTAATTTGCAATTGCAAATAGACCCCATTAATTCAATAGTTACCGCGTTGTTCATGTCATTGGGAAAGCTCACAGTAATGGAAAGTGTGCATGTATGTAAGTATTCAGAAGAATCAAGTTTTGCTTCCTAGGAAAACGGCTCCATCATTGATTACAGTTATAGAAAAAGTCTTTATTTGAAGTTATTGAAGCAAATTCATTGGTTCCACAGAATCTTGACAGCCTTTCCCCTCAGCACACATATTTTATCCCGGTTTCATGCAATCCTTTGCTGTCAATGCAAGACTGTTAGGACTTGCTATTCCAAAGCCTTTATTGTACTATATGGATGGATCCTGGCCTTAATCATAACTCATAGAATGCAAATCCTACAGACATGGGCAAGGAGCTGACTTCAGGCTATATAAATAGTCTTGATGTATGTTTTTCAAGGGATGGCAATCTTCCTCCTGCAATACATCTGAAAATTATTTGCTACGTGTCTGCCAGAAGTCTCACCTCCCTTATCACATGACAGTCGTTGGATGGGACCTTTCTCCTTTCTTATAGAGGAGAACATGAGCAGAGCTTGCCATTATCAAAAAAGTTGAAGTCAAGTTCCCTGCATTTGGGGAAACTGCAGGAATTGGCACACCTGATGTGCAAGAGACAGACCTTTCCCTGGGAAAAACACCCTTGTGAGCATGCTGTCTCACTTGTTAGGTGGCCTCTTGCCCAATGCTTTCCCATGGTGTGTGCCATGGCTTGTCAGAGCACAGCTTCCTGGTCATCCCTCAAACACACCTTTGGTTGTGTGCTGAGGTGGGAGGCTGCTTGTGTAGCCCATCCCTGCTTTTGTAAGAGCCTGTGTCACCCAGCCCGGGCAGGGGGTTCCCAGCTCTGACGGAGTACCAGAGGGCAAGGACAACTCGGCACTCCCAGTCTGAGTGACTGCAATCGCAGCCTTTGAACCTGACAGCAGTGGGCTGTATCTACTGGGCACAGCCAGTAGATGGAGGGAAGGGATTATTCCCCTTGTCAGGCACTAACTAAGTGACTGCATACGGAATACTGCATGCATGCAGGTTTGGGCCCCCAGTGCAAGAAGGATATGGATCAACTGAAGTAGTCCAGTGGAGAGCCACCAAGATGGTCAGGGTCTGGCGCATGTGTCTGAGAAAAGTGTGAGGGAACTGGGCTTGCTTAGCCTGGAGAAGGGAAAGCTGGGGTTAATGGTTGGAAAAAAGTTTTCCTCCTGAGGACGAGCAGGCAGTGGCACAGGTTGTCCAGTGAGATTGTGCACGCTCTGTCCTTGAGGGGTTTGGGGACCAACTGTAGAAAACCCTGAGCTGCCTGGTCTGATCCCAGAGGTGGCCCTGCTTGGGGCAGGGGGTTGGACTGGAGACCTCCTGAGCTGCCATCTAACCCGACTGATTCTCCAGGAAGCTCAGGTTCTTCTACAACTGGAGGTAGATGATTATGTCTTTTTCTGTCTGAGGCACAGCCTTAAAACACAATTTATCTGCAGATTTATATTAGCTTACAATATAGAAGAAGAATTTGTACTGAGGCTTTCAAAAACAGTTGTTTCGCATTTTCTTTGTTTTTTTAAGAAAGCATTTACTGAAGTAGTCTGATGAGCCTGTCTTACTTTAAACACCTCCCTGTAGAGTGCTATCACAGTCAGAACTGCCCATACTGTAACAGCTCCTCCTGGCCAAACCAGACAGACTTAAAGAAGTCCCATCTCTCTCTTAGAAGTTTGCCATGCCTCTGACTACTGAATGTGTTAAGTAACTCAGTAAATAAATGTTACAACATAGCTGTTGTTATCTGAGGTTGAGAAAACATCAGAATACAGCAGGCTGGGAAAGTGCTCTGTGATACTAGAGATATTTTCCACGCTGTATGACTTCAGCAAAGAATATCCATTGAACAGTGAGGTATCCAGAAAAGAAATATATACAAGCATTTGCCTCTCTTTGCTGTGCACCACAAGTGAGTTTTCTTTTTCGTTATTGCTGCTGCTGTAGATGGTTACACTCTGCTCTGGAAATTGCCCCTTGATTTTGTTTACCCGGAGCTTTCGAAGTCCCCAGATGGCCAAGTATTCTGCTGGGAGAGGAGTGGTGCCACAGAAGGACAGCTTCAAATCCCACACCCTTGTGAAGTTGAGGAGCATCTCCAGCACAGAGGTGTCTGTGAACCAAATGGTCAGGTAGCTATTGTAGGTCGTTTTTTCCATGGTAGAAAGCAGCACTGTTTTGCAATTGCACATCAAGTTTGCCAAGCAGTAATCACAATCACGGATATCTGCTGAGCAGCTGCAGTTGCGAATTGTGTTTTCCTTGGTGAAAATTAGCGTATGGTTCTTCTGACTTCTCACAAAACTGCCAGTGATGTGTATGCCGAGGAAGCCAGCCAAAATGAGAGCCAGCCAAAAGGAGAAAGCGGAGAAGGCTACTGGCTTCATTAGTAGTGGTGCCAAGCTGCCAAGTGTCTCCTCCTTTTAGTCAGTGAATTATATCACTTGGCTTTACCTACTGAGGAAAAAAAATTTATTTTACTGAAGACCAGTCAACAGTTAATATTACTGTGCTTTTCCCACTCATTATCTGTCTCATCTATTCAGAACCACACTGCAGTTTTGCTGGTTGCCCTACATAGAGGGGAAGCACAGCTACACTGATTCAGAAAAATGAATTTTGACTCATGTTTAGGATTCTTCTTTCACCCCTCTTTTCCTCTAAATGATTTCATCTGCCTATGGGACAGCTTGGACACCCTCTTCCCTATCCAGGCGGCCTGCCCAGTGTGAAGGTAAGGGCAGGGCTCTTCCTGCTCATTTCTCCTTTCTGCTGTCTCTTTGTCCGCTTCTCAAGAGACAGGGGTGACAAATGACCCTGTTCTCCACTTCACCAAGTGAGGCAGTCTGTAAGGAAGGATTGTGATAACCTTGCTTTTGAACCGTGTGAGAGATATACTGGACAAAGGGAAAGAAAGAAAGGGTGGTTAAGGGCAGAAGCAGTGCTAGATGTAGCACGTATCCTTCTGAACTGTGTGATATGCCAATAAAACCTGCTTTTGATCCATATGAAGCTATGCCTGCTCCAGCCTTAGCTTATAGTTTTGGGGACCAAGGACCATCTCTCACTGTGTCTCTGCACAACAACTAGTATAGGATAGGCCCTGGCTTTGTTGGTTGCTCTGCCCCCCTTCATTTACCCTGGTATCTCCATGCATGCTTATGACAGTGGAGCAAATTTCCACCCCAGCCATGCTCCAGCTCAGGTGGTTTGGGAGCATATTTGGTGGGGACTCTTGGATTCTCAGCTATCAGCCCTTCGGTTTTCAGAGCAGGATTGGATCTTACCAGGAGCATCAGGGTTCTCCTGGTGCATTATTAGATGGTGCTATAAGCAACAATGCAGAATGTAATTTCTCAACGCAGATTATAAGATGCTGGAAAGTCTGTCTGATTTGACTAATTGTTTTGAAGCACCAAGAGGCATTAGAGCCAAACTTTGACCAGAGGTGGCAGGTCCTAGTGAAGGCAGTAGTAGGGCATGCACTGAGCAGAATTTGGTCCTTAGCGTGTGAAAAGATTGATCCATGTCCAGAATGCATGTCTCCAGCACCTCAGAAAACATGGCAATACACCTGCAGTTGTGGAGAAACATTCCAGGTAAACAGGAAAATAATATTTATAATAAAAACACAAATTGGTTTTGTCTGTTATTCAGTCTTCCATCATTAGACAGTGGAATCTTCTGGTTTAAGCTTCAAGGAATGAGATCTTTAGCTTTTGATAGACAGTTGCATGAAAACATCTGTCCGTTGCATAACAGCAGTCAAAAAGTAATTAAATTGTTAAGATGTAGTAGAAAAACGATGGGAGAAGAAGACGCAGTGCTGTTGAGCTACTGCATAAATCAGTTGCTTGCTGACACTTGCCTGTTGTGTGCAGTTCAGATCCCACCATTTCAGAAAGGATACCACAGGACTAGAGTTCAGAGGAGAGCAACAAGAGTGATGAGATATGGAAGGGTTTCCCTTTAAGTAAGGTGGGACTGGGTAAGGTAGGACTCTAGGTGGGAAAAGAGGTTGTGGTTGAGACCTATAACAGCACAAGCAACATGGAGATGGTGGGTAAAGATCAGTTTTTCACTGCTTCTTCCAAGAACAAGATCAAGACATTTCAAATAAAACCAGCAGGGTCACAGCTGACTTGCTGATCCTTAGCAAAGCATGTTAGGGATGTGAAAAGTTTTCACAAAGTCAAGGCAGGACTGGGTAAGCTCCACAAAGAGAAGTCCATTGTGGTTATCATGCACACAGGCACTACACCTGGCTACAGAAGGCCCTGTGCTGAAAGTACTTGGAGGCAAAGAAAGCTATAGCAGTAAGTATCACCTGTTCTTCTCCTCTTGTCCACCTACTTGACATCTCCTCTATGTACCTTCTTACAGCTGCACATGGAGATGGCTGCTTGACTAGATGGATCTTTGGTCTGACAGATTATGGCGATTCCTATATAAGACCTATATAGTGTAAATGTATGCAAACTGACTCAAACGTGATTTAATTCTGTATGTACTCCCTGTATTTAGCATGTTGTTCTCTTAAATGAAGGATACAGTTATTTCAGTGCTTAAATAAAATCTTTAATCTGTGTTGTGGAACATACCAGAAATACCAGTCCAACTGTTAGCTAATGTTTAACCTCAAAGGTCAGACCCATCCAAGCTGTAGCTGTTATAATTACTGCTAGATTAATTTGATCTCCAGTATCTAAGCATCTAATCATGCATCACAGTGAAAAACTTATTACTAAATCTCCACACTATGCTTATTTTTTCAGCCCTTAACCATGACTAACTGTTGTGATAGAACAGAAATCTGTAATATTACCGCTGTTTCACAGCTCAATGAAATTACTTGGATTTATCTGTTTTGGGGATAATATTTTCAAGAATAATTCCTAGACATAGATATGAGTTTGAACTAAGTAAAAAAGATTTTAATTGAAGTCTAAACAGTGCTGCATTTCAAACTCCCACCTGCTTCAAAAGGGGTGATACTGCTTTTTCCACATAATGTGAGGACTTAATCATAAAACATTAGAATAAAATACTTTGATGCATCCTGATTAGTTTTAACTTTTGATACATTTTTGTATTTTTTTCGGTACCTGAAGAGCAGAGAACCTTTAGTTCTCTACTTTCCTGCAGTCAACCAAAGAAAATTCTCTTTCAAGTTTAGCTTAGCTGATAGCATTTGGGCTCCGTTTGTCAAGATCCAAACAGGTTCTAAATCTTGACATTCCAGCAAGTGTTATCTCCAAAAATACTTGCTATCCTCTTCTGCTCCCTGCAATGAAGAAACATTCCCATCACTTCCGTTTTCATTATTTAGTTTCTGTGTGGCTCTGTTGAATGATATGCAAGCAGTGAAGTATATGTGGCAGATTGTGTAAAGTGTCAAAGTCACCTGCAATGCACCTTTACTTAAGCTATCAATTATCTACGGAATAATGTGCATTACGTAGCTCTTAATCAAACTACTTTGCTGGCTGCACTGGTTAAGGCTTGGAAAAAGGTTGGCTTTAATTTTTAGGGGTGGGGGGAGCTGCCTTGCAAGGAAGAGGCAAGTTAAAGTATACATAAAACTTAACTGTAGCTTGATGACTCTGAGTTGAATCTTTTTTGAGTTATTACTGCTGTCAAGGCACTGTTAGGAGGAAGGGTGTCACAACTTAGCAAGAGGTTCTCTTCACTGAAAGTCTGGGGACAGGTCTTTAGCTTGTCCTCTCTACAGGTGGCTCAGAAGAGTCTGAGTTTCAGTAAGGAAGATAAGAATGTGAAGCAAAAGTCGCAGACATGGCAGCTCAGGGGCAGGACTTTGCCAGGGTAGAAAATGTGGGGAAAAGAAAGAGGATCAAAGAAGAACATGGGTCTGAAAACCAGGGCCTGAATGTGTGCACCTGCAGGATGACATCTTGTTGTTATGAAGCAAAATGAGGTGATCCGAGTTTAATCATGGAAAGGACTGAAACATAGAACTATTAATGTTTGGGTTTTTTAATTGGTGTGTTGATGTCATGGTGAGCTACACAAGGAATAAACACTTTGTCTTTCAGGAAGTACTTTTGAAGTTGCAAAAGCTAACTTTTTTTCAGTTATTTTTAAAAATCTTCCTCCTTTGAAGAGATTCCTTATATTTTGGATTGCATGTAATGCAAAGTTGCTTTCAGTAGGGCTCTTGGAGATGCACAAAGGCCTTTTGTTGTAATACTGCCATTAAGCTGAAAGAAAATTTGAGATGATTCTCTTGCCTGTTGTGGGTCTGCATTCTCCATCATCTCCAAATTTGCAAAGAACAATGGAGCGTCGTCAGAAAACTGGAGAATTTGGGATGTGGGATAAATCTTTCCACCATGCTGTCTCTGAGCATTACCCACTCCCCTTAATACAGATGGTTATCTACTGAGTTCACTGAAATATTTTAATATATAAACTGTAGAAACCCAAAGAGTGCAACAGATCATGCTAAATATCAAGAATTTCTGTACAATTTTCTAGGGAAAATTGGTGGATATGCCTTCTTCTCTTCCCTAATTTTCAAATTAAGTTTAGCTAGACTTCCAATATCACCAGTACATATTTAGATACTAAGCAAGTCTCATCATATGCATTTAACATGCATGTCTTGAACTAGTTCTGCAGCCTTCTTCCTTGATTATGGCTAAGAGACAGCATTCCGGTTCTAAAACAGCTCAACAGACCTAGTCTATGTCTTACTTTTCAACTACACTACCAACTTTGGCAAAAGGAGGGTTATCATACAGTTATGAATAAAACATCTATGGCTTAAAACTTCTAAAATCTATAGCTATTTAAAGATTCATCTGCCTGACAGTGGATTTTACAACTTGTTTCCATAAGCCATTTAACATTTCCTTGCATAGCATAGCAGGCATAGCAGTCCTGTAAAAATCATATAAGCATTTTTCAGCTTTCCAGTTCATACTATATGATTGCTGAACTCAAGAAATGTGAGTGGTATTTCAGATCTGAACTTGGTAAATTATCTGAATGCTCTTCCCTCACAGATGGGTAACCTACTTGCTTTTATGTATCTATTCTGATGCAAAGAATAACTCCTTTATCTACAGAAGCTCAAGCTAGGAAGGGGCTGGTCTGCATTTTATTTCCATATAATTGTTCAATCAGCTATTTTTTTTATACAATCTTTTTTGTCCAGCCTTGTACCCTATGTTCATTAGTCCCTGAAAATGGCTGGAGTAATAAAAATGGTAACATATTTTCATACCAGAAGTAATTGAACTTGTTTATTAACCAGTTGCAGTGAACTGATTGATAAATACATTTTGATTAAAATACAGAATGGCTCTGTAGCCTAAACCAGATATACACTATAGGAGTCTTGTGCTATTCCTGGAGGTTTACTTTGAACTTTCAAGTAAAAGAATCTAGAGCTCTACCAGGCTGCAAGGTGACCCCTAGCAGAAGTTATACCACTTTGGGTTCATTTCTTTGTCCAATGCAGCAAAGCAATAATTTGTACAAACAGATGGTGGTTTATCCTAACAACATGATTTCTTCATGGTGGTATTATTTCTAACATCCCAAACAACCATGTCTCAAATGAGGCATAGGTGGGATATAATAACATGCCCTTCACGCAGCTGCAGATACTTTTTCTAAATTGGTCTCACACAGTCAGCTAACAATTACACAGTGTTTTGAAATTATGCACCGTGATTGCAACATTTCCTTTTATCAGTTACTGGTCAGTTTTTGTTAGAGCTGCAACCATCAACAAATGCACCCCCTGCATAGGTAAATTGGAAGTAAAGCCTACTTGCCTTCCCTTTCCATCTTCACGTAGTCCAGTTTTGGAAAAACAATTAGAAGTAGAAAAGACAAGAAACAAGTAAAACTAGTAGATAGATAGCTGCTGAGTCATATCCCACCACCACCACCTTGCTGCCCTGAGTCACCATGTGGTAAGCATTTAGTGTTTGAGAACGAAGGGAAACATTAAATCAGTGTGTGAGAATAACTCAGTGCCTTGAATAGAAATTAGACTGTATTGCTGCAGAGATCTTTTATTAAGTCTGGGTAAGCAGTGACCCAACTTTGCTGAGCGGTGGTGGAGTACCACTAACCCCATGGGAAACACTGATGGTTGATCCGGTTCTCCTCCAAACAGCTGACAGTGTTTCCCCAGTGGTTACCTGCCAATTACAGCATTAAAACACCTCAGAAGGGTTTTGAGGTGTGGATTTTATTTTCTATTAATTGAAGAGGCATGTCAGTTCAGGTATCAGAAAGCAAAGATTCAGCGATTACAGGACAAATATTGATAGAAACTCTGCCACTGCAAGAGCTTTCTGGGAAATGGGGAGGTGGAAGTGGGATATGTTCAAGATCAAGAGATTCTTAATTGGCCTGAAGATGTTAATCATGAAGAAGGCTTTGGTGACTGCTGTCATCTTCTTGATTTTCATCTGGCATTTAAGCTCCCTGAAGTCCAAAGCTACCATCCAGTTTTCCTTGTAGACACCTTTAGAAAATTCTTCCTTGACATTGAGGGGAAGCTCTTGCATCAACCCAAGATGGAGGACTCTTTGTTATCACCAGATCTGTTTAGCTGAATACTTGAAGAGCAGGAAGGAAAGGTCAGCTCTAAGTGCCAAGAGCAACTCTGTAACAACTGCATAGATCTATAGTGAAGCATGTCTAGGAGTACCTGAACACAGTACCTAAACCCTAGAGCGCAGGCTCAGCAAGCGCAGGTAGATAAGGAGGAAACCACAGCGGCCTGTATGGTGGAAGGAGGAGGTAGCTGTGGGCGAAGGAGGCAGCTGTAGAGAGAAGAAGGGGGAAAGGTGGTGGTGATAAGGGGCTGGGTGGAGGAGAGGCAAGTGCAGCCCAGAGATGGGATGGGGGAATGAAGAAGAAGAAAGGAGTAAGAAGCCTTCCTCAGCAAATCAGCAAGCATTTTAATAGGGCAGAACATACAGAAAGAGCACAAAACTGAGGACCTGGGGCAGGTTTTTTTGCTAACTTCACAAGCCTGTCTTGACAGAAAGTAAAAGAAAAGGAACAACATTTCTCTAGGAGAGCCGCTCATTCTGCTTCTGCTTTGGCTCCTGATTTGTGTGGTTTATATACAATCCAATATTTGTTCAGTAACTAGTTCTTCCTTCCACTGAAAAACTGGAGAAAAACTAGATGCCAGCAGCTGTCTCGGGGTCCCTCCAGCCTGCAGTGCTGGCCTGGGGAGGGGTACAGCAGCCACTGCTTTGGAGCTGGGATCTGTGTGGTAGGGAGGGGAGAAGCTGCATTTGCTGCTTAGCAGCAAGCAAAAATCCTAATCATTTTAAGGAAATTTTACTTGCTTACAGTAGCAACAATCTGCTTCTTAAGAAACAATTTTGAGTGATCTAAATCTAGCAAATCATTTGTTCATTTTTGTCCGCAGTGGGGGACCTTTCCAGTGAAAATCAGACTAGACACAGATACCAGCAGAAAATTATTCCTGTTTGACTGCTTCAGCCATGCATGCTGTTAGATGTATATGCTCTTTCCAACATCGAAACCCCTGATGTATTACATGTTACCCCAAAAGTTTTCTAGCACAAGATTCCATCCCCACTCCTTTTTCTTTGCAGGTTTTGATACCTAAAGGAGATTTTCAATGCTTATTTAGTAATAGTGTAATTTAAGGTTTCTGAATTTGCTTTGATCATTCCACTAATTTTTTTTTTTAAATTTTTTTTTTGCTAATTGCAGATCTGTGTATTAAGGAAACTGCAAAAAAGCAATAAAAAGCCTTTGGCTGTTGTGTGAGAATGCTACTGTCTCAAGGAAAGTTAATCCTATTCAATGGCAGTCTCAAGCCTATACAATTAATTTCTTCACAGGGTGCTTTCTTCCATTCTCTATTCAGAAAAAAACCTAATTAAAACCCCTCATTGATCACTTGTGTTAACATGTGCCTATGTGAAAGTGCTGTATTAAGCAAAGAGGAGCTTAAATCCATATAATCTTGTGCAGCTTGAGTAATGTACACAGGATGAATACCAAACCCACCCAATTTAGATCAAAATAGCCTGAAAGGCTGGACAATGCCAAAAGCGTTTAGAAGAACTACAAAGATTGCCTCTTTCTTTTCCTGTTTGCATGCAGGTATGGGAGGGAAGTGTAAGAAAATACATCGCTTTTCGGAGCGAAGGTGGCAGCCAGGTGGTAGGTGCAGCAGCTGGGCTGATCTCACCGGGCCGAAGCATTACTCACCAGCCATGCAGAAACCTCAAGAGGGAGGCAGGGGAAGAGGAGCGCAGACAAGCTCCCCTTATGCGAAGGCACAAAACACGCACCAGGCTTGCGTACTCCTCTGTGTACTCTTTTGGTGATATTTAATACTGGTCTAACCTGTAAAATGTTTGTTGAAAAAGGGGTTTTTAAGGACTCCACAGGGCTACTGTTGGGTGGCTGTGCTGTGTTCGCATCCTGACTAACTGGAAGCTTTTGAAGAGCAATTTCTTTGGCATTTGAAAGAGTAAATGGAACTCTTCTTCCCTCTCCCTCCCACCCCCACCCCCTCAGAGTTAATGCTAACAATTTGCTTGAAATCCTATGGGATCTTCTGGAAAAAAACTTTTATTGTTAAATTGTAACTAAAAGTAGTGGTATCTCTGGTTTGCAGAGAGGTATGCACATGACAAAGGGTGAGGTTAGTTTTTAACATCCACTGAACTAAACAAGTATTAAAATACAGTATTACAGGAAAACGTAAAGGGTTATATAAAATGCAAAGAGTCAGTCACTTTATAAGTCTAGTTTGAGTCTTCACTGCAGAGTAGCTACATTATCTGACCAGAAAGCTCTAGAGAGGCTCAAGCCTTGAGGGAAGCAAAATGCTGGATATGACCTTTCTACTCTGTGGGAGTTTTAGGAGTTCCCTAAGTGGGGTGATGGCAGAGAGGGAGGTATTTTGCTTTCCACCTCTCTGTTTAAACATTTACCATACTTACTTAGTTACTTCATAGCTAAATGTAGGAAAGTAACTTTGTGTTAAAAGCTCATGTTCTACAGACTTCCAGGCTGCAGTGATGCGTGCTTGTTGTCAGTAACTTGAAAATTGTATTTACGTTTACTTGTGCAGCAAAAGCATGGACTGCGGTCATTAGGCTGAGCAGCCAGTGCTGTAGCAGTGGTGCTGTCAAGTATAGCGAAATAAATTCCTCCCCAGCAATGATAAAAATGCAAAATAAAACAGTCAATTCTGTTGCATTGAACTTGAACAACACAGAGACCCTTGAAAATGTTCTGGTGTGGGTATTTTGCTGTTCAGGTATACACAGAGTCTGGGACAGACCATACATCTAAAAACGCCTCTGCAAAATGGTCTAGCCATCCCATCCCATGTGAAGCTGCTGTCCATTACAGAGGCAGACGTTGCAGTGGGGAAGGTTGTGACACATTACTGCAGGGAGGCAGATTAATAGGAGAAAACTCAAGGGAAGGGAGGAAGTCTTGTCCTGCCAAAGAATTGGGAGTGGTGATCCCTTCCTTTTTCCCCCGGATGAAGGTCACCCTTGGCAGGTCACAGCCTGGTTATTCCCAGCTCTCAGAAAGCAGAAAGGATGCATGTGTAAGGCCTTCATTTTCATGCCTGGCTTCACACATGCGGTCTGTGCTTTTCCTAATAAAGAGCAGGGGACTGAGATGAGTGGCAGAATTTGCTTTGCCAGAAGAGACCTGGACTTACACTCCTTACACTCTGAAAAGATCTTACCTCTACTCTGAATTATAATTGGTGCTTTTCAATAACTTCCTCATTTACTTCTTGAACAATCTAACCTTTTGCCTTCCAGTAGGCTAATTTTATTTATTTTGGTAGAAGAGAAGCTTTAGCAAATACAATTTCCTTCAGCACCGGTGCTGACTCTGAATGCACCAAACGTTACAATGTTGGGGGATTTGTTCTTCCTGTGATTTAAAGTCTGGGTATTCAGAAACCCAAGTGTATGCACATGCATAAAGCATGAAATTGTATGCTCACAAACGCACAAGTCCATCACATTTTCATGTAAGTCCTTTTGTAATTGTTAGGTGTGAGCAATCAAATCCCTGTTTATTCATCTGACCTCAGAAAGGGACACCTTCTGGGAAATCAGGTGCCCCAAGGGTGGGTGGTCAGCGCTGCCTGAAAACCAGAGTTACCAGTACAAGCTGAGCACTTGAACACTGAGGTACTAAAATTGATTTTAAAACCACTTTTAAAAATTCACATTTTATTATGTCAAGCCAACTGCTCCCTGGAGTGCACTTTAAAGCACTAAAAGTGCACTTTTAATACTGAGTGAACTTTAAAGAAGAAAGTTTGACTGCAGCTTTTTCTTATTACTCCCCTTCCTAACCCAACCTGGACAAACGTTCAAGGTAAGCATTACACTATATTAAAGATTTGCCAAGGCCAAACCATAATGCTTACTTCATGAATGAAAATGGTATAAAAAGCATACTTTAACACTTCATTTTCTATTGTTGAAATCCTAAATTAAGGAAAAAAGCGAAAGGAGAAAGCTGCGTGACAGAAAGGTGTTATGGAAATGTTGATGGTCACTAAGCGGCTGGAGACTGAGACCCTGGGGTGGGGCCTCCAGGTTCGAGGTGTCTTGGCTCCTGTTCACTCACTCGGATAGTGAATGCCGTCATTGCCATTGAGACTCCATAGCTTTATAGAGGCAGTATATTTACCTTGCTTTGTCCTTACTGTATCACTGGCTTTATATAGAAATCAAATGGCAGAATAAAACACAGGTCTAAAACACAACTAAATTAAATGGCAAAATAAAACACAGATCCTAGCTGCTCCTTCCCTGATCCTCTTCTTGCAGTGCTCTTCTCAAGGCAATTTTAACTGATTAAAATGTCTCAACTCCTGTCAGCTGGGGTAATTCCCACCAACACTTCTGTCACCTTTAAAGATTTGCCTAAAGAAATATTTGCAAAATGGAGCAAAATCATTTCCACCATTCTTTGTGGTTATTATTCATGGAGCTATTAATTATTACCGAAGACATACAGATACAGCGTATAAACAATTGCAACATATGAAAGGCAAACTTTGCAGAATCTGTTACTTTAACTGTGATTACAAAACAACAAATCCAAAAATAAATACCTGCCAGCAACAGAGCTGCTGGCAAGGAAATAATCCTGCTGGAAGAGAAACGGCCTCATTCATAAAAACACAAGCTATTAAACATTCCTCTGCTATTTACACACACACGCACCTCTTTTTAGAGCTGAAACAAAGGCAGCAACTTACTCTTTCTCTGGATGCCGGTGGATGGGTTTGTCACCGCTTGGACGAGCTTGCAGCGGCAGGGATGCTCAGCTGCAGCTGGGAGCAGGGTCAGCCCGCAGGGCAGGCGGCGGTGCCTCTTCTCCCACTCGCTGCTGCTCTTTTATGTTTTCGCAGGCCAGCAACCCATGCCGTGTTCCCCTGACAACTGGGAGAGCAGTCCAAGGTCTACCCCTATCATTAACGCCTCCACAGCAGGATCCCTACCTGCCTTTACCATTTCTGCTCCCACGCTGTCGGGCTTGCTTGAGGAGGGGAGCTGGGGTGTAGTCGAGCAGTGCGAGCTGGTGACCCGTGTTCGCAGGGGTATGGCAGCCTGGTGGGCAGGGAGGGAGACGGACCTCCCGTGGGCTGTGCTCCTCTCCCAGCACCATGCTGGCCTTCCACATGGGGAGCCCTGTGACTGACCTCATGGGACATATTCTGCTCTGTCCACTTTCCGGGGAGTTTGTGTGTAGGTTTAAAGCAGGAAACCCCCATGTCCAGTTTGAAAGCCTGCTCACCCAACTGGAAGGAGTATCTGGAAATTTTCAGTCACAACCTAGCAGAGGCAGAATGTGGCTCTCAACCATGGCTCAAATGCTGTGGATGCTTCTCCATGATCCAGCATGGAAAACAACATCTTTGTGACATGTTTTACAAACTGTTACCATGGGGGAAGTACCTGCTGAAAGCTAGAATCAATACAACTAGCTTGGTACTAACTAGCCTGAATAACCAGTGGGATTCTTTGTAAGGACATGCCAGTCATAAGCAACTTCACAAGGAAATGCAGTAGGAGTATCTTTAAAAAAAAAAAAAAAAAAAAAAGAGGCAACATGCTGCAGAACAAAGGTACTCTGGCAGGGCACCTGTGGGGAACGACAAGTAAGGATTGCTGTGATTCAAATGACAAGATATTTGCTGCTTTTTTAAAAACAGTGCCTGTCCTTTGCACGCCCAAGAGCCTGTAGAGGAATTATAGAGGAATGAAGGCAGGTTAATTAACGTTGATAATATAGAGCTGTGGGCTGGCTTCAGCGGTGGTGGGTTGGCTGATGTGGATAATGTGCAGCTGTGGCTGGTTCTGTTAAGTAGCTAAATAGCTCTAAGGACCCTATGAAGAGGGACTCCAGATGAAGAGAGAGCTGGAAGAAGCAGAGGGAGGAGAGAGAGCATCCTGGGTGTAGGAGGGACAGGAGGGGGGGTTGGATGAGGAGAGGCTGGCTGGCTGGAAGAGGAGCCTGGAGAAGAAAGAATATGGGCACAGCAAAGGCAAGAAGCAGGGTGGACTGGCCTAGAGAGGATGAAGGAACAGCATGAACAGTAGGTGAACCTTTGAAACCTTATGTGAGACTAGTGGTGGTGCTGAGGCATGAGAGGGCTGGTGTGGGGTGGTAAAAGCCTTGCTGCAGCCTGGTAGTTTTGTTAGTGCTGTGACAAGAACCCTCTGGGAACTGCAGATGCTGTTACCCCAGTAAAGGCATTTGGCTGAAGCCAGGAATTAGTGTCACTTAGGCCCAATTCAGAGAACACTTTGGGCATTTTATGGTCACTGAAACCAATAGAAACTGGACACTAACATGCTGCTGTGATTCCAAGCCCTACCTCGTAAAAGAAAAAATCCAGCCGATTATACTATGGATGTTTCAGGCAAGTTGCCTGATCTGTGATTGTAGTTTTATTGTTGGTTTTTTCTTTCTTTTTTTTTTTTTTTCCCCCCTGAAAGAGCTGGTCTGTGAGAGGCTTCAGTCCCCTCTCACCCTCATTCAGAAATGAAGGAGCAGTATTTTGCTCTCCATCAGAAGTCCATTCAGATGCTTGAATTCCCAAGATGCCCATTCAGCTCCTGAAGGAGGGGTGCTCTGGGGAACCCTGTTTTTGCAATAAATGCATGGGCTGTGCATCAGGCAAATTTGAGGAGCGTATAGGATCCGTTCACTAGAGTTCTTATTCGTTGTTAGTCTTACACAATAAGAAACACTTTGCCTTACTTGTATTGTGTGTGAGGTAGTGGCAAACTTGACTCTATATACACTTGTCAGAAAGTCTGTTGTATTTTGGGATAAACTAAACCCATTTTGCCCTTCTTGGATGCATCTAATAATAGGGGAAGACCTTCATTCCCTCTTTGTTTCAAACCATCCTTAGGTTGGCTTTCCTTTAGGACTAATGCCAAGTGCCTTTAATTCTGGCAATTTCAGTCTTCCTTTGGGTCTATTGGGTGTTGTCAAGTAATTTAAGAAAGGGTCTGGCTGGCAGCCAGCTCAATAGCCCAGCTACGGAAACTGCACGAACCTGGGTTTGACACCTGTATACAGGTGAACTCCAAGGACCTGTTACCAATAGGTTTGGAGCCATTACTGCTCAGGAGGGTGCTGTCAGGCAGGCAGTTTCATAGAATCCCAGAGTCACTCAGCTGGAAGGGCCCCCACGAGATCTCTGGTCCAACCTCTTGCCCAGAGCAGAGCCTGCTCTGGCATCAGACCAGGCACCTCAGGACTGTCTCCACTTAGGTCTTGAAAACCTCCAAGGATGGAACCTGCGCAACCGCTCTGGGGACCCTGTTCCAGTGTTTGAGAATTCTTTTCCCTTATATCAAGTTGGATCCTCCTGTATTTGCCACTGTCTCTTGTTCTCCCATTGTGCACCTCAGTAATAAGCCTATCTCTATCTTTTTGACAACTTCCTGATAGATATGGGGAGGTGGCTACTAGGTCCCCTCTACTGGGTCTGGCTGAGCCCCACAGCAGCCCTCACGGTGCTCTGCTTTATATTGGTGGCTAGAAAGGTGGGGATAACACACAATGTTTTGGCTACTGCTGAGCAGTGCTTACACAGTATCAAGGCTGTCTCTCCAACATTCCCCTTCCACCCATAGGCTGGGGTGGACAAGATCTTGGGAGAGGCACAGCCAGGACAGCTGACCCAAACTGACCGAAGGGATATTCCATACCATATGACATCTGCTCAGATATAAAAGCGAAGAGGAAGTGGGGGCATTTGTTATTTAAGACATTTGTCTTCCAGTGCAACCACTACACATATTGAAGCCCTTTTTCCTGGGAAGTGGCCAAACATCACCTGCTGATAGGAAGTAGACAATAACATCTTTTTTTTTTTTTCCTTTACTTCTGCATGTCATTCTTTGCTATTTATTAAACTGGCTTCATCTTGTCCCATGAGGTTTTTTTCAACTTATTTTCAACCCCCACCCTCATTCTGCTGAGGACAGGAGTGACAGAGCAGCTTAGCGGTTGCCTGGCATTCAGCTAAGGTCTACCCACCACAGTCCTTTCTGGCACCCAACGTGGTGCACGAGACAATGGCAGTTTTATATTAAGTGTGCTATACCTATAGTAGTTTTCAAGTGGAAAGCTCCTGTGTGGGACACGGAGTTTGTTGGCCAAACTGCTTATCTCTATTTTGCTGTGCTTGGGGACACATTAACAGAAATAATGGCTATGTGCTTCACCCTGGCACTGATGCCTTGATGTGCTGGGGGAGCTATTTTGTGGGGAGGATGAAGGAACTTGGGAATGTGCTAGTACAAACAATAACTATGTGCTTTGCCCTGGCCTTGATGGCTTTGCTGTGCTGGGGGAGCTATCTTGTGGAGATGAAGGAATGCATCTCCCTTTCCCTGCCTGGGACTGATGTGGATCGTTTTGTTATGCAGGCTCCAGAGGCTCCACCCTTATGAGAGCTGTTTGATACTATTAATTAATACTGTTGGCATATTACGGGTTTTGTGGAATTTGGTCTCATCCTGGTGTAAGAGAAGAAAACTTTTGGGTGAGGCAATACTGAAATGTGCCCTGAGGTGGATGGTCCCAGGGTGTGTGGAAGCATTGGGCAGATTTCTAGGACAGTTATCACCTCCCATAACCTGGAACTTTACACCTGAACAGGTAAGCAACCCTGGCACACTGATGTGCCGGCTGATAGAGGGGTGCCTTGCCTACTGCAATTAAAACCAACAGCTTCTAGCACTGTACTGGGGCTCAGCCTGTGCCTATCGAGCCACAGTTCAGTACTCTGAGGACTATGGTTGAGGCAGGGACCCAAACTGCATCTGATGACGTTGTGGTTGAGATAGGGACACAACCAACAACTAGAGTAATTGCCCCAGTAGTGAAAAAGAAACAGTGGACAAGAAGAACAACTGGTCCATATCATCAATTAGTAAGGGAGGGGGAAGAAGAGGAAAGTTTTGATCAAGAGGCCGGTCCTTCAACAAAGAAATTGGGGGAAGGAATGTTTGTACTAGCATGTTCCCAAGGTCCTTCATCCTCCCCACAAAATAGCTCCCCCAGCACAGCAAAGCACGTAGCCATTGCTTCTACCGACATGTTCCCAAGCTTAGCAAAATAGGGATGGAGTGGCATGGTGGGCACATGGTGTCCAGCCAAGGTCAGGCCACCATATGCCCCCTCCCACCTTCTTAAGGCTGAACAAGCCCCACTCCCTCTGCCCTTCGTCACAGGACAACTGCTCCAGCCTTGACCATCCTGGTGGCCCTTTCCTGACCTTGCTCAAGTTTATTGATGTCTGTCCTGTACAGTGAATCCCAAAACTACAAGCATTACTCCAGACGCAGTGTAGCAAGTGCCAAGTGAACAGGGAAAATCACTTCCCCTGGTCTGCTGGCTGTGCTCCTGTTCAAACAGCCCAGGGAGCCGATGGTCCTCTCTGCTGCTGGGGCAGGCTGCTGGCCCGTGCTCAGCTTGCCATCAGCCCAGACCTCCAGGGCCTTTTCTGCAGAGCTGTTCCCAGCCAGTCAGTCCCCAGCCCTTACCACTGCAAGAGGTTTTTCCTTCCCAGGTGCAGGATATGGTAACTGTTGAATTTCTTGAGGTTCCTGTCAGCCCTTCCTGCAGCCTGCTGAGGTCCCTCTGAGTGACAGCCTTACCCTTGAGCATATCGAGTCATCCCCCCAGCTTGGTTGGTTTGATGTTGAACTGTTCACCCCAGTCTTCGAGCTCAGCACAGTGTTTACCTCAAGTTGCTGTACAGCTTCGGGTCTGGCAATGTTAATTGTCAAACCCAAGGGTTGGATGACACGCTGAAACAAACTGCTGGTAGCTTCAGGTCTGTGCTAAAAATGCTGTGAGTTTTTACGAAGTGAGATTTCAGTTCCTGGCTATAGGTACACAGGGGAGGCAGCTTTCAAAGTCAGTGGTTTCCCTCAAGAGACCCTTTTCACGAGCTGCTTATCTAGCAGGGGCAGAGGGAGGTGGAGGGATGGTGTCTGCCAGACAGCTCAGTGCAAGGTGCACGGCTGCCATCCTGTGGCACACAGCTGGCCCGTGGGCTGCCCAGGGCTCCAACATCTGTTAGTACCAATTATTAATTATCTGAGCTGGAGTAACATCTTCTGAGCCCAGCTAACATCATACTGCTATTTATACAAGCTGCTGTGCAAACTGAGGGGAGGCCCCTGCCCTGAAGTGTCCAGAAAGAAACAGCGACCCAGGAGCAGAGCTCCTGAAGTCATGCAGTGGATGGGGGGGAAACTGGGGGGGTCTGCCATTTCAGTCACAGCACCTTCTCCTCATGTGCGCCTGGGGTCTAAATCTTGTCGTCAAGCCTTTCCTGTGCACACAGGAGAAAAGTCTCACTATTCCAACTAAGTCTCCGAACTATGTAAAAACTAAAAAAAAAAAAAACCCAACCCAAAAACTGGTCAAGAGTTTGTCTCAGTTGTACCTTCCTGCTCCAAAGAGAACTGCCCACATTGCTCTAGCTGTGGGTGGGTTAGCTGACTGTCCTGAGCACATTAAAATTAACCACAGAAACCCAGAAAGGCAGACCTTGAAGAAATATGAAAACCTTGTACGCTCCATTCCCTAAGCTGTAAAGCAACATCAGGTCATCTTTTTAAAATCTCCGCTGAAAGAGATTCCAATGCTTTCCGTTTAACTTCTTTCAGGATTTAATCAAACTTAGCATTAGCAAGTTTTTCTGAGTGTAACACCTACAAATAAATTGTTTTTTTCCCTTACTCTCAGTGGACCACATATTTTAAAAATAAATTTTAAAATGGTCATTTTGAGTTTTCCCTTTTCTAGAAAAAACAGCCCTGTCACCTTGTGCTCCTAAGCCAAGTTTCTAGACTTAACTTTTCCTAGATGATGGCTGAAATCCAGCCCAAGCTTTAGCCTTCCTTCAGACTTTTCCCTCTGACTCCCTGCATCTAGTAGGGTCACTGCAGCAAAGCACACCCTCTTTTCTACCTGTGGGTAGCTTTCTGCTCAGCCAAGGAGCTATCATAAGCAACCATCTATCCCTGTAGTACCACTGTCCATTAGACAGTAATTTCTTCTTCTCTTAATTGCTAAGTTACTTCCCCAAAGACCAGACTCTGCAATATGCCAGACACTCCCATCCGTGTTATTTCAGCTCTCACAGCGCTGCAGGATCAGACGCTAAACCTCTAACGGGTTCAGATCCAGGCTGAGGGATGGATATCAGCCTTGTCTGCGTTCAGCTCTGTTTTGTGGACTCATGAGTGAGCCAAATGGCTTCTGTTCAGCAGTGAACCTGCTTCTGTCTGGCATCTTTCAGTATGTCACTACAGAGAACGGTAACATGTTTCCATCTGTGTGCAAAGTGGACTGCTACAAAAGCACTTGCTTAAGATGCCTGATACCTTTTGCCATTTGTCTTTGAAGAAAAAGAAATACACCTGTTATCTATTTTGGGTATGTGCATATGTGTGCATATAGATAGCTTCTTGAAACTAATCCAAGTTTCAGCATTCTTCCAGGGAGAATGTGAAGGCTTGAGGTAGGGGTGCTTTCCCCCTCATCCTGTGCATTCTTCTGCAAATGTGAAGAGAAATCCTGTAATGCATCAGAAATGCTACAGCCTTAGGTCAATAAAAATAAGCAGCAATTCTGCAAAAGGCTAAGTAGCAGAGAGGTTTTATGGAACAGAGCGTACATCCCATAGTATGGAATAGTGTAATGTCCCATATGCTGACATAGAGTGATAATAAACACTTACGTTATATACATATCACAGCAGTATTAAAACCTTGTGAACTAATTGATGATTGATAAATCGATGCTTGCTTCTGAGTTGACTAGGGTTAACCATTAGGGTTGGTAGTCACTGTTCAGTATCATCCATAAAGTGAACTGGTTGGTTTGTCCCATTGTCAAGGGATAAACAAACACCAAAGCATTACTTTGGATAAACATTTCTAAGCAAACACCACAACTCCGCTTCCACACTTGGCAGCAACCAGTGCTCATCTGAACCCACAGGCCAAGGACCGTGTACACATAAGTGAGATCATCTCTCCAGCTAAGGCCTGAGAAACCTGATGGAAAGCAAGGAAAGAAGCTAGCTGTACTGACAGCCAAATTATTTCAGAGGGCTTGACTTTGGTTTCTTCTCAGAAGGAAGCCAAAATAATGTGCCTAGCCCAAAATGTGGAGCCCACCTGGCACAATGTTCTTTCTCAAGCATAGCCATGCTTGGTCCTACTGCTCTATGTACAGTACAACCGATTGTACAACACAAAAATTCTCAACAAAAATAAATCTACTTCTGTTAAAAACACTTGCTCTGAAGACCTTATACTGACTTCATCCAATCCAACAGGTGATTTTGAGGAGTATAATTCTGCAGGGCACTTAACTATTTTTTCACTGCACTCCATAGAAAAAAATATATTATTTTAATGTTGCTTGAAAAAACTGAGCAGCATGGGCCTCACCCATGATGAACAGTCATTATTCTGCTGGCACTGATACGGGGTATCTAGGTCTGAGCTTACATAACACGGAGTGACAGCAATACTCTTTGTTTTAGGAGCTATATGTCATGGCTTTCTTGTTGGCTTGGAGTTGGTCACATCCAACAATCCCCAGAGGAACTGTGCCATCAGCTATGGCTATAGTTTTTTGTGAAGACAGTCATCCAGTAACAGCTGGGCTGAAACCTCCAGCTGATTTCATGTACGGCGCCATAACCGTGCTTGGTGGTTATGCCTAGATTTCGGCTGGTGTGTGGCTCTACTGATTTTGGCTTTGAGAACGTCGTCACAGCCGAGCAGCTGGGTGCACATTCCCAATACAGCTCAGCTCTCTCCATCTCCCACTGAATGCAGCAGCTTAGAGATCATTAAGAAGATTGAACTGCTGGCGTTCAGTGGTGTGCCAGGCCAACTGTGCTGTTTCTCCATGTCCTTTGACAGCAAGAAGGTCTCATCTGCCAGCTGGGGCCACTGGTCAGTGAGGGGAGGAGAGGGACCGGGCCCTTCTGTTCCTCAAAGGGATGCAACCTGTGGCAGGTCTGTGAAACTGAGCCCTTGTCCAGCTGAGGGACAGGCTGGATTTCCCGTCCCATCAACCTTTCCTTTCCATTCCTCTTCTAGCACACCAGCTAGCCCCTCAGGCAGCCTCTGAATCAATTCTACAACGACAAATACAGCTAATAACGATCCATGCCTAGTAACCAAAAATCTTTTTTGGATTTTTGAGCTCTGGGGAAGTGGATCCCCAGTTTATCTTGACAGTTGAAAGCACTGGAGGGGCGGGAGACCCTCAGGTGTTGCAGGGGTGTCTGTGTGGGCCTCCTGAGGCCGCAGCCGGGCAGCCCGGGACCGGGAAGGGCAGAGGGGGAGAGCTTGGGGGAAGGGCAGAGGGGGGAGCTGCTGGCTGGTGCTAAGCTGCCTCCGGGTGAGGGCGGCTGGAGCTTGTACCGGCCCGCCAAGCGCTGCGCAGACGTACCTGCGCTTGGCACGACCTGCTAAACTGATGTGGCAGCGCTGCGAGGATCTCAGCAGCAAATTAAGGAATTAGCGGCAATAGGAGGCTTTGCAGTACCGTAGGAGGGATTTAGTCTTTATGTAAACAAAACACAGATGTGAGAGCAAAGCTGAGGGGGGGGGAAAGCAATCAAAAACCACAGTTTGACAAAAGCCAGGCTGCACTTTCCAGGGTTCACTTCTGCCGCCGCCTGCCTGCGTTCAAGGATAACAGCCAACAGCAGCTGGAAATACTCCGTCCATCCGCCCGAAGCGGGCGGCGGAACAAGCCCGTCCGTGCTGTTGGTGTGCCTCTGTCCGTCAGTCTGTCTGCGTGGGACACGGGCGGTGAAGTAGCGACCGGGAGCCACCCGGGGGAGGTGTTGCCCCTCCTGCCGGTGGCGGACCCGGGAGGCGGCCGGCCCCGCCGCGCCCGGCCGTACCGCCAGGCGGCGCCCGCAGCTTTGGCAGCTGCGCTGCCGCGGCAGACGCGGGCGGGCACCGGCGCGCTCCTGCCCGCGCGCCTGCCCGCCCCGCGGAGGGCGAGCGCCGCCTGGCGGCCTGGCGGGGCGGGAGCCGCGTCCGTCGCGCCCCTGCCCCGAGTAGTGCCGCAGGAGCAGGACATCAGGACCGAGGGGGAGTTGCGATAAAGACCTGCATTTCCCGCCAGCACACACCCCCACCCCACCCCCAGCGTTTTCTGTTGCAAAAACGACCTTCCTGGCCAAAAGGAAAACTCCACTCCCTGGCTGGTATTGATCAAGTTATATGTTTCATCTCTCCAACTTAATGGACAATTTGAGGTGATGAACCTTGGGCAGCAGCATCACCGGATCATTTGCAGTGCAGAAACTTCTTTTTCTCACAGTGCAGGCTGTGGAGGACACGAATCCCTGGCACGCCTGCCCTGTGTCGCGCAGCACACCGGCCAAAGCAGCTCCCACGCTGCAGGAAGGCCCCCAGCCGCACAGGGCAAGGATAGCTGCTCTGCTCCAGCCCGGCCCCCCTGGCCAGGAGGGGACACAGATGGCTGGGGAGAAACTGGAGATGGCTTTGAGTGTTCCTCGTTCTGGCTGCGCTTGGGTTTTCCCTTCAGCCCTCGCTGCAGTCCCCAGGCAGCTCCGGTTCCCTGCCGCAGGCCTTTGTCGGCACAAACCGGGAGGCACCAGGGGGGCTGTGTCAGTGAGAACGGGGAGCTCGGGGAGCCCAGGGTGACTGCTGGCCTCCTCCGGGACAGATCCGCCCCGGAGCATCCCTGGGCATGGAGGGAGCGGGAGGTGGGCAGGGGGGAACAGGACAGGGTCGCGTGGGTAACCACTGCTGATGCACTCCTGCACCTTTGGGGCCAGGCTAGCGAGCCACCGGTGTCTGTGGCTGTCCCAGCTCTGGCAGGGGTGCCTTGCCCGGCGTTAGCTGGGCCTATCTGAGGTAAATGCTGTGAGGGTTTCCTGAGCAATACCCCGCTCCAGGTGCCCAGCTGCCATTCCCCCGCAGTGGAGGGCAGAGCAGCTGGCAGGGCCTCGGTACTCCGAGCAGCTCCCTGCTTCAGAAGTCCCGGGGTCTGCATTGTGTTGATCATTAGGCTGTGGTGCTGGTCACGTATCTTCTCCTTCCTTCCTCTCTCCCTTTTTTTTCCCAAGGAACAGAGAGGTTTGTGAAGCTGGGGAGAGCTTGTCTTCTGGGCCAGGGTAACTTGGTGGTGGTGGGATATGGAGGAAGGAAGGGAATCCTGTTGCCTGTCTCCCTGCCTGAGCCTTTGGAATTACTCTCCCAAGAGCCTGGTTCAGGGAAGATGCTGGCTTGGTTTGTATGCTTGAAAGTAACAGGGAATGAAAACAGAAGCAGGATTTATATTAAAGATGCAATGGAAGGGTGTTTTGTCTTCGTCAGGAAAACAAAACAGAATGTGCTTAGACTCAGTGGTTTCAGTGAGAGTTAAGAAGTTGGCTTAAGCAAAAGCAAGATATTCCTGACTGCGTTTTGATCATATGCTCATGGGAAAATTCACAGGCCACCAGAGGCAGTGATACTAGTAGAAAACAAATAGTTTTCATTGCCATTAAAATCCCTTTAAAAAAAAAAAAAAAAAAAAAAGATCAAAACCAGGCTTAAAGACCCAAACTGTGTCACTCTTACATTCACTTATCTGCCAGTTTTTTGAGGCCACCTCTACTCATCCTTTTTCAGTTTTTCTAAAGTGCCCCAAGTTCACCTCTAGAGTAATAAGTCTCATTACTGATGCTCTGAATTTCCTTTTAGTACATTTCTGTGTTTGAAGTGGAACACTGGAAACAATCGTATCTTTACTGATTATCAGCATATAATAATTTTTAAATGGTGATGCTGTACACTTTCACCAAGTATCATGCAGGATTTCTATAATGTGTCCTTCCCTTTGTGTCTCACCTTCATCTCATTACCCAAGGTAGGAATGGCATTTAAATAGAGCACATTTATTTCTTGCTGAGAAGTGCCTCTTGCTTCCGATGTAAAATGTCCCTATTTAGGATCCTCCAGATTAATTGCTTTTCCCATGTTCACTGACCATCACAAAACAAGGCACCATCCACTGGAAAGGATAGCTCCTTATGCAAAATGAAGGAAAGAAGCCTTGCAGTAGAGCTTTTAATATCCCAGTCCTACTGAAATATTTGTTAAGACATCATTCAGGACTCTGTATCAGATGAGGCGAGTGTGGCTGAATGAACTCAGTAGCAGCAGTCTTCCACTTAATCCTTATCCTTTTAGAGAAGGCAGAAGGGCTTTCGTTAACTTTGTGTAGTCAGTCTTTGAAAGAGCAGGCAGAGGAAAGAGGTGCAAAACATTCAGTGAAGCAGAGCCTCTGGCAAGCTTCATCTCCTCTGATCTCTGTCTGCTCCTATGACGTATCCAGCAACGAACACTGGAGGCAAAGGCTTGACGCTTATTCTTAGTTTAAGTGTATTTTTTTCTGGAGGTGACCATTTTCACACATGTAGAGTAATAGACTCAGGTCTATTACTGTTTATTGGAATCCAGATGTGCTTCCAGCATTGGTAAATAACAAATCCAATCAGCAGGCTAACTTTCCTCTCAGCACTCCTAATAAACCTCCTGGTTACCAGGCTTCTGGTACAAATCCACCTGGGACAAAAAATGAGGTTCTCAAATACAGGCTGAGGATGCGAAAACCGACATGTTTCATGGAGCAGGTGGATGTTCAG
Source organism: Falco naumanni (assembly GCF_017639655.2). Classification (NCBI taxonomy): domain Eukaryota; kingdom Metazoa; phylum Chordata; class Aves; order Falconiformes; family Falconidae; genus Falco; species Falco naumanni. The sequence continues at coordinate 75,937,052 of NC_054055.1, forward strand.
AGAGCAGGAAGTTTCCGATCTAAAAGGACCTCACCTCTGTGCTTTGCTCCCACAAGTCAGAGGGCAACCACTAACCATTTCTGGAGGACAATTCATTTTATACAATTAAGAAAAACCACAGTAAATGAGTATAAACATTTTAAAAACATGGGATTGTATTAACGGAAACTGTTGAGGGTAAAAGAATTTAAAAGCCCTAAAAAAAATCACAAGACTAAACATGATACTGACTTTATTACAGTTACTGGAGTCAAGTGTGAAGACACACGTGGCTCCTAGTGTTGTTGCTACTCTAATGTCATATCAATTCTTTGAACTTCATACAGCCTTCATCAGCTCAGCTCTTTACATGAAAACAATTTTTCCATTTCATTCCTTCAGATTAATTTTATGGTTTTTTAAAGACTTTTTTCCTCTCTAGCATGAAATCTCATCTTTTCCCTATTTACTTGGCAGGAATAGATCCCAACGCAGTAATAGAGATTGTCTCAAAACCAGTAAATTGTGCGGATTTGGGAAGAAACATGAGAAATTTTAGTTAGGTTCGTGTTCAAATTGGTTAATTCTTTCAAATTATTTCCTAGAAAGTATATACATAACTGTATTCATATAAATGTCTTTAAGTTGGTTTATATTATCTTAGATTGTCATCTTTTGAGAGGTAACAGCCCTTTACATTTTTACTTGGCAAGCTGTCTAAGGATGACTCGTTTAGCTAAAGTTTACTGGCCTGATAGTTATTTTTGTATGAGATGGTATACTGGCCCTATGTACATCTGAAGTTATTTCTATGAAATCATGAGAAATCTATTTAATTGCATATTGTGAAGCTTTCAGACTTTTGGGATCCTTATGGTTTGAGACCATCATTGACCACATATTTCATTGACTTATCCTTTTCTGGTTGAATCTTCCTGAGTGTCTGCTACTAATCTCCTTTGGGTGCTCTGTACTTCTATTTCCCCTCACCAGCGCTTCTGGACTCTAGCAAAACGGTGCCTGGACAATGGGGCACTGAAGGGAAGATTTCACAGGGATGTCAGGGGCATTACAGAGGGTGAGAGAAGAGCTTAGGGAATGGAGTCCATCATCACAAGGAAAACAGCTACTTTTCCCTTAGGATGAAGTATATCTTATGGGCTAGTTTTAAGGCTAGTGAGGCATCCTAGGCATCACAGGAGATCGAGGACAGCAAAGGAAAAAGAGAAAGGGGAGACAAATAAACATTTGAGAGGTCTGCTGACAATATTTGACCCTCTGCAGACAGCAGGTACAAATGACCATGAAGTGAGCCCCTTCTTTCACAACAAGGGCAGTCCTCTGCCTGACAGCAGCTGTGTCCTTGATCAGGCCAGGAGGAAGTTGAAGGAGTCAATGTGGTCAAGCTGCCTTATATCGACAACACTAAAGAAAGGAGAACAGGAATAACGTGGTCCGGGGTTTCTGTGATACAATTAAGTTGGCTAACATGCAAGTGCCAGGACAGCCTGTTTTGGCATGGTGCAAATGCATATGGGATTGCTTGAGTCAAGTGCATGAAGCTTGTGTTTCAGACAAACCATTTCAGCACGATACTGGCTGACTTGGGCAGGCTGGCTGCGGTGAATCGCATCCCAACCCCAACCCAAACTTCTTTCAGTGCATGGGAAGCTTGGGTGCCTAGCTGATCAGTGAGGATTTTATGTCAGGATCCGGGCATCTAAGGGTTAGGTGTTGAGTTAATGGATGTCATGGCCCTGAAGGATTTGGCCTCTGGCACCTAGATGGGTGATGCTTCTGCGTTTGCTTGTGTTGGAAAGAGTTACTAGAATAAACACTGCTTAGCTTGGTAACTGATATCACAAACCATACTCGTGTGGCTGGAAGTACATACCATATGATATTTCTAAACACCATTGAAATAAGGCTTAGTAACTCTTGATGACGTATACTGACAGATGCAGCTTTTAACAACACCACTTTCCAGAGAACTTGTTTTACCACTGGATATTCTTACAAGTGATAAAGTCACAGGATGAAATCCTGCTTTACTTGAGTTGGTGAGGTCTAAAACCACAAAGAGGTTTAAAGCCTGTCCAATAATAGACCCTAAGGTATATTAGGACACAGAAAAGTGTGCTAGTGCTTCCAGCAACTCATATAATTGATAGTTACCATGAAGCTCAACAATTATCTAAAATGCTACCCTGAAAAAAACCCAACATTTGGAAAGATGCCAGACTACAAACCCCAATGTTTATGATCAGACAACGCAGGCGATGCTTTCTTTCAGAAAGTGGGTACAATGAGAAACAAATGACAAAAGCGTTTGATTTTATGTGTGTGGTCTTCATCAAATTAGCAAAAAATCCTTGGAGGGCAGGATGAGAGCTTGCAGGCATCATTAAAGAAATTTATTTTTAAAGGGACCTTGGAAGAGGACTGCATGAATAGCTGGGGAAAAAAGTCTGATTGGATAGTATACAGGCAGATTAGAGCAGTTATTAATAATTCTTATTTTCATCTTTGGTAACCAGTCCTAAGACATTGTGATTTCCTGGAAAGACTCATTACTGTGGAAACAACATCTGTTTAAGAGAGTCCTAAGTGCACCATCCAAAAGTGAAGTCCCCACATGTTGCTCTTTACATGTGGAAATTTGGGCCAGCACTAGGCCAGTGCCTTTATAGTGTTTTGGTTTGGTTTTCTTTTATGTGAAAAGTAGGTTGAATTAGTATATGCTATAATTCAAACTGTTCTAGAGGTAAGAGTAATCTGACACTAAGGCTGGTCATTGCTTTGTTTTGCATTACTCTTTAAAGTGGGGTGTGGTTTTTTGCACAAGTGAAGAAAGCAAATACTGCCAGACAAATGAAAAAAGGATGCTAACAGGTGTTCTCTGATGTGCCGCTCGGTGTTTTACGCTTAGCCAACTATACATGTGCTAGGACTTTTCTTTTTCAAAACTAAACCTAATTAGTCCACTTTTTCTACATGCAGTAGGCATTGGAAGAAATATCTAATGAACATGTGATCAGCTCCAGTGCTGTAAATACAAATGAAAGGTCACAGGCAGAACAGCTTCAGCCTGTGAAGTCTCCTGATTTAAAATGTCACTCCCAGACTGATGATCACACTGATCTTTCACTCATCCTTTTGGACGGCAAATGACTGCCCAAAACAGCAGCAGCCAGTCAGATCTAGCTAGTGTTCGGGTGAAGTATCAGTCTCACCACTCAAATAAAATGAAAAAGAAATTTAAAAATTTTCTTTCTTCCACAGTCTCCAACCAAAAGCTCTTTTTTAAGAAAAATAGCTCTCCAGAAAAAAAGATGACAGAGGAGAGGATGATTTTTCCGGTTTCAAAGTATATGGAAAATTGCAATGTTATACCCTTTTGTCATCTAATTATGAGAAATAAAGGCTTCCCTCTTTTCCAGTTTTACATTTGCATTTATAAATAGCATGTTGCCATGGCGAAATCTTATAATCCTTGACTTCTTTGATGGAAACACATCCTTATAGGACTAGGGCGGGGGGGGGGTGGTGTCGGCAGGGGAAGACGAACCAAAACCAGTGGCATCCAGGTTTTTTTGCTCTGCTGGCCAGAGCCCTCCCTGCTGGTAGGCAGCTTTGCAGGCAGCAACGAAGCTGGCAGCGTGGGCCGGGAGACAGAGGCTGCCCGGGGCTGTTTTATCTTGGTGACACTCAGGGAGGGCATCCCGGTGCGAAGCACGCGGAGGTGGCGTGTCCTCACCAGGGGGACAAAAGAGGGCTGGATATGTCAGACGGAATCAAGCCGCAAAAAGCTGGAGAAGCTGCCTATTGTCCCCAGCTCGTGCTATTAAATGTGGGATTAAGGAGGAAACAGCCCCCCGGCTCATTGGGCCCATTCAAGAGGAGCTTGTTCCAAAATTTTTTGACAAGGGTGGCTTCTATTCAGAGCCCCAGCTGATATCACCAGCCGCACAAAGGGGCTTTAGGGGGTTAATTAAAACCAGGTAATAGAAAGAATAGAGTACTGACACTTCACAAATGCCACCGTGGATCCAAAGCAAGAGAAAAGACATATGGTAGGAAGAGCAACCTCCCTGCTGCCACCAGCTCTCTTATATTCAGCCAGTGATTGACACTTGATTATTTTTCGGGCGAAACTGAACATTAGCAGTTAGTTCCCATTCTTCTGCTGTGAAACGTGAGCAGGATTGGTTCACAGCCAGCGTCACAGGGATCAGCAGCCCCTACCAGCCTTGGAGAATCCCAGGTGGTTGCCCCAAATACTCCTGTACAAATCTTGCTGCCCCTCCCTCGCACTCACCTCCAAGTTATGAAATGCTACAGTTAGTGTTTCTCCCATTGTCACTCTGACGTAAAAGTATCCAGGATGCCACAAAACTAATGGTGTAGTGGTTTCTGAATGCTGTGCTTGAAGCATACCCAGGACCCTGAGGTGTTTGTCACAGATCTGTGTGGCAGCCAGGGCGCTGGGGCAGAGCCGTGATTCCACGTGGTGCTTGCAGGAACAGCTGTGGGAGTATGAAAATGCCACTAATAATTATCCAGCTGTAGAACTTCCCAAAACAGAGTGAGTGAAAACCAAAAAAAAGGCACACATAGGACATTACTAAATGTTGTAAGTTTCTGCCAGGCTTATCGAGTTGTGAACTCTGGGAAAAACAGCCAGAAGAATTTATTATTTACAACAGGAGATTGCAGATATGTATTACTGACGTCGTTTAACCGCCAAAACCAGGGCAATTACTTAGCCATTTCTGTTATTAAATTTACTTCTGTGCTGTTTTCTAAAACCAAAGCACCTAAAACCAGAACAAAACACTGCTATCCAGTCCAAAGCAAAAGGTTTTGTTTTGAGGATTGGTTTCTTTTTTCTACCAATTTTTTTTTTTAAATTAGTTTTGTGGAAATCCCCTTTTTTGGTTCTCTACAGGGAACTGAGCTCTAGCTGGCACTAAATCAGCAGCCACAAACTTTTCTGATAATGCCACTATTTACAGAATGAGTGCTTTTTTTGTGATTTAACTGCTGAACGACATTGTATTTCAAGTGCGGTCTCAGCTCCTAAATTCAGAAGTGCTGCGCTAACTAGACATGAATATTACAGCCTGGAGAGAGGGGTCTATTTGAGAGATATTGACAGATGGACAATTTGCTATAAATCAACCTTGGCCACTAATATGCAGTACAACAGCTACTTCATGACAATTGGTTTGCAAGTCGGCTCTTATTCGGCAGTAAATGTGAAACAAATGTCCCTTCTCTCAGGGAGCAGAAAGCTTCCTTCCTTCTCCTGTGGGTTACCAGGGTAAGAGCATGGCTGCAGGCAGTTAATGCAAAAATATGGAGATACAAACTGTCTTACCTCTGTGGACCCCCATCCACAGTGGGTGCAGTGGTGCAACTGGTGGGGTGAAGCTGACTTCGGTGGGTTGGGGTGCACAAAGCATACCTCACACATGGAGGATGCTGTGTGGTAAATCTGACCCTTGCACATCTCGCTGTCTTCCCTGCCCTTCAGAATGGGCTTGCCAGCATTTTCCTGTTTCCCAAGTACATTGTAAGAATAAATCGGTTCATGCCTGGAAACCATTCAAATATTAGAGCTGTGGGGGATGCTGGAGAAGAGGAGGTGGGGTATATTATTCCCAAAGACAGACAACCTTCTTTTCATAAAAAATATTTTAGGTGCTTTATTTCTTGAATTTTGGAAATTTTTAATTTACTCTTGCATGTAAGTTGTTACAAATATTGACCTATCCTTTGCAAAATGATAGGGAGAAAAGTTGCGCAGTCCTGAAGGCAGAAACCTGTCATGAAAGTCTGCCTGCTGCTGACGACACACACCAAGCAGAAAGTGAAGCACCTGGGCAGTCTAGGCAGCAAACTGCTCTTAGCTTGAGGTAGAGGCTTGCTTTCTTCTCTGGAGGAAACACCCCAGTCCATCCCTGGGTTTTTGCCCTACCTTAGATCCCTCCTGCTGTTCCCCTCCTCATTGCTCTTTTAGAAGAGGCTGTACTGCAGAGACCCAAACACTACAAGTGTCCCATTTGTCTCCTCTCCCACCGTTGCTTTATCCCATCTTTTTAGAAAAGCAGAATGAAAGGAAATGCTTCAAGCTCAAACAAGGGTGAAGATGAGTCAGGTCTCCATGTTGCCCCCAAAACTGCTCATCCCTAGGAGCAAGTAAATTTGTGATGAATCTTTGCATAAGAAGACAAAATACTCTGGTTATTGTCATTTGTTATTGTTTAATGCACGCCTTCACAGCACCGAGTGTTTGGAGTAGAGGCTGGTTTTTGCCCCATGTCAGACTGCCAGGAAACAGCCGATGTGGGATTACTCACCTTGCACAGGGATTTTTAACCCCAGGTGTGTAAATCTGGCACATCCATCAAGGCATGTTTGTCAGAGGTGCTGCAAAACAAGGCACGTACTGTGGGTATACTGGCTCTGGAGCTGTCACCTTAAGAGTTTTATGATTAAGCAGTAATCAGTTCCTGATCTCTTATTAATACTCTGGCTTACACATAATATTAATAATAAAAAAATGAAAGCTACGTAGAGAGCTCAAAAAAGAGTTATATACATAGAGCTTTTATGTTGTTTTAGAGCTACTGTTGGATCTTGCCTGATGTGCATTGCTTTTGTTTGCTTATATTGACTGGATAAGGGAGAACTGAAAGGACAGCCAAAAGACATCCATCCTTGTAAAATCAGTGTGTACTAGCAGCAATGATATCAAAGTATTAAAGAAAAAAAGATCTTTTCTCTGTTTGTAGGCTTTCTTTTTTTTCTTATCAGTTGACCAAATATGTACCAAGGTGTTACCAAGCACTGTTTGGGACTGGAGTTTCACTGGTGGAAGATACATTTTCCTGGGGAAACAGACTATGTGCTGTTGTAGTTTTGTGTAATTTTCTGGTGTAAGGAGAGGCTGTATTGCAGTGAGGTTTGTAGTGAACACTGTCGCCAGGCTGAGAGACCTAGAAGTTGAACATCATGCTGAAAAGCAGACATCCAGAACTAATGTTGCTTTGTCCCAGTGTATATGCTGTGGGCGTCCTACAGGAGCCGAGCAAGATTGCATGTGAGGAACTCTAATCCCCAACTTTTATAAAATTAACCTCTAAACAGATGCCCCTGTATCGCAGAATGTAGTCCCAGCACAGTGACATTTTTCAATCTCTTAATACATAAATGCATATAAATTGGCATGCAGCTCTTCCATGGGGTGCACACATTGCTGTCCATCCTCTCCTGGAATCGGTGCTGTGGGGGCTGCTGACGCAGGAGAGAGGGGTCTGCAGGGTCTGACCTGCTGTTTTTGCCCTCCCACCTCACCGCCACCCTGCTCCTGCTCCCTCCCAGATGAGACGGCAAGAGGTCAGCTTCGCTAACTCGGACCTGGTCAGCCTTGGCGTTTGCCTGCTGGCGAGCTGTGTCTGTGGTGGGGCGGGGGGAAACCTGGGGGCTGACCTGAAACACTGAGTCAGACACTGGCAGATAACACCTTTTTTGGCAGCTTTTGCCAGCAGGTAACCAGAGGCAAAGAGGCAGCTGCTGTATGCTTGCAAGGGGTATCTAATCAAAGACTTTGAAGTTGTTCGACTGAAGAGGATTAGTCGTGGTCCAGCAGAGACAGGGTAAAGACTAGCTAAATGAAACACAGTTCACACGGTTTCATGGGTCTGTTAACAGAAACATTGCCTTCTGGTAAAATGGGCATTTGTGCGTTGTTTCTCTCTGCATCAGTCCTTTCCAGCCCTTCGACTTTCGTCTGTAAGACAGATGTTTCCTTATTACCCTGACAGCACCTCCAAGGTAGGAAGACCTGCTGCCCGAATGGGCAAAAGGACACATCACTTCCAAAAAGCCTCTGTTATAGATGGGGCTTGGGTGGATGGGCAGGGGCACATGGGCAGCACAAGAGGCTGGTGCTCAGTCTGCCTGGGCAGAGAAGCTGCCCTTGAGAGGGAAAGAGGGAGGTGACAGGACAAAGTGGGTCAGTGAGCTTTGAAGAGTGGGATTTGCTCAGAAAAAAAGCCAGGGAATATGATGAGAAGCTTAAGGACTAGTGCCCACTCAGGGAAGAAAAATGGAACTCTATAAATGACTGTATAAATAATACCCAAAGGAATGTCTGTTTCCATACTGACTGTGGGTTTTCATGTTGATATTAGTCAGATTAGTTTTGCATTATTTTCACGGCTTGGCAACAGTAATGTTTAGCGTGATTTGTGTCCGTTCATAATACAATCAGGCCTGGGATCATTTCATGGCATGATACAACTGGCAAAATACTTTGCTTTTAAGTTAAAATGTTCAAGTACAGTTTCTACTAACATTCATGGTCACAGCAAGTCAAGGAGAGATGTGCTTTGAACATAAAATGAAAGATGAGATGCTCTAAGGAATATGGTAGAAGTGGTTCAAATCGGTACCTACATTAGCAAAATAGCCCCGCACAGAGCAAGTTCTGGCCCAAAAGGACCAATTAGCTGAGACTCCTTGGCAGCCCTGATGCCACCAGAGCTGACTGTGTGGCAGTAATGCAGGTGTCTCTCCATGGTGCTGCCGTCTTTGACTGGATGCAGGAATACAGTGCCAATGTCCAAGTTGTCCAGGAAGCAGCAATCCCTGTTGGACCTTGTTTAACTCAGCATTAGCACTAGCTCTAGTGTCTCTGCATCAGTGGTACTGTTTATCCCCAAACTAGGAGTAAATGCTTCATTTACCAGAGGAATTTTGCATCGTCACACAAAATATTAAAGAAGTATGTTCCATCATCTGGCATAATTTTCCAAACTGCTGCCATTTGATTTCAAAAGTAGTCAAGCAAACAATACATTCTTTGCAAGGTCCATCAGCTGTCTCAGTATTTCACCAAAAGCATCAACTTTATATGTAGGCTCTGAAGTGATGTCATAGGCCAATCCTAGCCAGAGCTACCTTCAAAGTTTGTCATGAATTCCATTAATATAGCAGTTGTTCAATACACTAATTCTACACAAAAAACAGTTACCTCATTTGAAAATAAATTTTAGTAACTGACATACATACCCCAAATCATGACATGTTTCTGTTAGTTTCACAAACACTAAATACTGCCATATTCTGTGCTGAATCTTTCAACAAGCATATAAGGTTATGTATGTCCCAAGCAGCAGACAGCCACACAGGACTTGGGAACCAGAGGAGTAAGTCAGTAGAGTGCCTCAAAAGCCTGGGCCTGACCCAGCAGTGTTGTCCCCAAGCTTTCACCAGCTGGTCTGTATTGACCAGATGACCGCACACAATTCCCACTGCACTGTTTCCAACAGCCCTGATAACTTTGGCTTTTGAAGCAGTGTCTCGTTTTGCATCACCATACTTCTAATACATAGTGTAATTTTGTAACATCAGCTGATGTAGTTGATCAGTCTCAATCATACTCCTGAAGGGAAGGCTGGATATGCATATCCTGCAAAAACCACAGATACTTCTGACCCAGCCTAACATTTTTCTTTCTTCTAGCGCTGACACGCTCTTCCCATCTCCCTCAGATCTGCAGACTGAGTCATGGCCTGAGGACTCTTGTCCCTGGACAGTGTGCTTCCCCCACCATGGTGGCTCCTAACACCCTTGCTTACCCACGTGGAGGTCTCGTGCTACCTCAGTGGCTGCTTTGGCTGCAGGCATTTCACAGGAGTAAACTACATCCCTATCACTAGTTAAGAGCAGATTCTGCAAAAATTTCTACTCTCAGCAGTTTTCATATTGAAGCATGACTTAAACAGCAGCAAACCACAGTGCTAAAGAGTATTAGTGTTTAAATAATGAGCTTTCTTAGTTCATTACAGCTGTTGGAGGATGACCATCTATTTCAGATGCCACAGACCATCTGAAATGAATAAACAAAAAAAGGCAGAGTAAGCCAGAATACTCCCTTTGGAGGAGGAGGAGGAAAGAAGGGAGCAGATAATTTTACTCCATTTTCAAATTTTTTCTGCATTTTTGTCTTGACTTCTTTAACCACCTTCTATCCCAACGTCACCCTCCTGACCAGCTTAGCATGCTGCTCCCTCTCCAGTGGCTGGTCTGGAGAAGATTAAAGTTTCCTGCCTTATCTTGTCAGTTTTACTGAAGGAGCTTTGGAGTGTTTAAACACTTGTAAAAAGAACTGACAGCTAAAAGCCAGACCCTTTCTAATCATGTATTTAAGAAGAAGGACAATGCAGAAGACATCTTCTGTCTTTCTGTTTGTTGTGGACATCAGCACAGACTGGATGTGGTGGAGTGATGCCTGCAAATAAAGAGTCAGTCCTGTATTTTTATTATCCAGTTGCCGGTAGGAAACACAGTAATAACTAATGATATAGTTTCCACTCTGATCCCCCTTTCCTGTTGAGAAGCTTTTCAGAGAAATTCCTTGGGCTAAAGATTCCTGTTTGATCTCAGCTGGAAGAGGCCATTTTGGGAAACCTTAAAGAAAGCCTGCTCAAAACTTCTTTGAGTTATGCAAACAAGGGGAGAGTTTTCCTTTATATTTGGATGGCAATGCTGCATGCAGAGTCATGGTTATGATCAGCCTTGCTTTTTTTTGTTTCCCTTACTTGTGAAGCAATACAAGATCAAGGAAAACTTACTTCATACTTACAAGATCCAGACTGTTTAAACAAAAATGGAGAGATATGCACAGTTTACAGTGGTGTGTAAGTGTTGATAGTTAGATTAAAAATTTCCGTAACAATTTAATGATGTAAAGGCTGAAAAATATACCAAAGACAGACATGCTATGAAAGTGATTTATTATCTTTTTCTCCCCAGCCTTTCTACTATTTCTCTTCACCAGTAAAATGAAAACAAGGGAATGAGGCAATATCACCATTATTAATGATAAGGTTGTAAAATCAAGCTGTGAAAGTGGGGAAATTCAAAAGATTGCAGCAAGTTGGCCATGTTATGTTCAAACATCATTATATTGTTGCTGTCCTAAACTTGTACACATTTTTATGCTGTCCTAAACTTACCATTTTCTTTCTTCATTTAATATCTTTGTCTTCCCAACCAGAGCACTGAATGAAAAAAACAGCCCCTGGTACTATGAATTCAATATATTACCCTCCCTGCAGCTACACATAACAATACAAAGCCACTGAGGCACTCAGCTTGTTTTGGAAGTGCCAAAGTTGCTGGTGTCCAGAGCAACTTTGTGATCTGGTGGGATCAGCCAACTCAACTCCTTCCTCAACGAGCTGGTTCCCAGATGGAGCTTACTGGGGTGAGGAGGAGATCCAGTTGCCAGTGAAAGGGGGACTTGGAGCGAGAGAGAAAGCCACACTCTTTTTTCGCATTGTTTTGTCTGGTAGGGGTGGCAAGCAGGCTCCAAAATTGGTAGTCTGGTGAAAATAAGGTTGGTGGCTGAACATTAACTCCCAAAGGTCAGGAAGCCATATTAAAAATCCAGTCCCCAGTGGGACTGAGCATCATGGATAATCCCAGGGGATGGACGAGGATGCTAAAACAGGGGATTTTTCCCTTTTGGAGGGCTTCCCACTGAGCTCCCGCACTGCCACCTGCGCTGTACCCATTGCATGGGATGGTCACAGGGACCTGGCTGGGGAGCTGTCAGTAAGACCCTCTCCTCAAACTCTGTTTTCACGTAAAATGACTGAAATAACTTTTACATATGGCAATTTCCACAACACTCATGTACAAGGGAAAAATATTAACGCCTTTCCCAGTACCAACCAGAGTAGTCTCACTAATCTACAGTTTAGAAACTGATCTCAATTAGCAGGTGTCCCTTTACCAGGCCAGCTGCATGAGAAATTAATTAAATTTAATGGATGCCATTTTTTATTTGAAACCACCTTTTATTTAAAGCTTCAGGAGGAAGCAACTAATTGCAGTGTATACGGTGGATTCAAAAAGAAATGAAAATTGCACAGGAAAATGTGATCCACTCTGATTTGCAAAACCAACATAAGTCTGTGTTTCATGTAGATAGGAGGAAAACATTTGCCTACTGTTTAAGGATTCTGGTTTTTATTCTGCTCTTGGGGATCCCATAAAGAAACATTTCTAGCACAGATAAATTCCTATCTGCCAGACATGCCTTGACTTTGAAATAAAGAACAGTTCTGAACAAGAATAAAAAGTTGGGATGTTGACAACTTCCATAAAGCAAAACACAAGCAAATATCAAAGGTCACATCACTGCAGTTTGTTTCAAAAATTTCAAAAGGCTTTATTTTAAGGGTGAGGTTTTTTACCTTTTTAGTATAAATCTGATTATACATTAACTTGAGGTGGCATGTGATTTTCTGTCCACGCTTCATTTACATGAGCCTGGGTTCCAGGTTGGTGACTGCAGCCCCAAAGCAGCCTGGCAATACACACAAAATCATCAAAACAAGAGCGGCAAATGCCTGCAAACAAACTGAGTCCCTGCCATTTTATTCAGCTAAGTACAAACAAGAAATAAGAAATGAAGTCTCTGTCCTGAAAATTGACCTTCAGAATGACTCTCCTCCTTTATTTGTGTTGTTCCTTAGGAACAATAACAGGTCAGAATTTTAGTGAAAATAGCAAACTATCGCAGAAAGAAGGAAAGTATTAGTATTTCTAATTTGAAAACCACCTCTGACCCTAAGAGTCTGAGATTAGAAAGCTGGGTAGGAGCCTCATCTCATATATTTTTGCACTTCTTGCCTATATTGGTGGCTAAGGGCTGATCAAGCACCCGGTGGAGCCAGCAGGAATCAACCCTTTGACTTGAGCTGGCTGCAAGTGATGTCCCCTAAATTATAAATGTATTTATGTGAACCTGCAAGAGAGAAGTTCTGGGCTCTCCTGAGCCATTACAATTATCTCTCTTGACATAATTGCATGACACACCAACTGTCCCACCACAGCAATCGCACCGGCCACTCTCCACCAAGAAGCTGTTTGTGTGCTGCCATTTTCATCCACTCCCTCCTCTTGTAGCCGCGAGGCCACTGCAGGTGGCAGGTCCACACTACCCCTCCAGCCCTCTCTAACCACCCCCACCACAGCCAAAGAAATCTCTCTCCTTGACTAGTGTGTAAATCCTCACTCCTGCTTGGCTGCAGCGCAATGGTTAAATTCAGCCTTGCACCAGGGAGAAAAGAAAAAGGAAAGCCAAGGTTTTGACTTCAATCCAGGGAGAAAAATCATCTGCCCTGGCCTTTCTTTCCAGCGAGTGATGCAGGGAGGGAGGAGGAAAAAGGTCTTTTGGAGGCTCTCCTTTACATCTGAGAGCGAGTCAGCAATTAAAGCTGACTCTGCTTATTCGTTAGATCACAAAAAAAAACCAACCAAAAAACAAACCAGCAAAAGTGGAGGGGAAACTCTCTAAATAAATTTGGTGCACTCTTCCCTCATTCATCAATAGTTATGACTAGTCAATGTGCTCAATTTGTAAGCTAACTGCTTCTGAAGTAGAACCATATGGTTGCTTTAAAACATCTTTTTTGTGCTTAATTTGAGGCAATGATGCACCCTAATCAGCTGTGTGCGGATGAGACCCCTAATTGATGAATAATGAATCACGTGCTCTTGCTCTGATTGCAGCATCGCCAAATTAATCCTTTTAATCACTTGAAGCTGAGTTAGTTTGCAGGCCAATGTTTGTTTTAATGGCCAAATCGCAGCACTGCAGGTGGAGGGGATGCCACTGTCCTTCACTTGCTCTGGCGGTCAGGCTACTCCTCTCCCACTTCTCCAGGGCATGAAAGATGCACAGAGGAGGTCACGGTAAGACCTGTGACATCAGGCTTTAACCGTAAGGATAGAAAGGGCTTTGTTTTCCTCCAGTGTCACCATGTCACTTCAGTCACTGTCCCTGCTGGCCCTGTGGTAGTTCACACCTGCTTGGCTCTGGTGTCGGCAAGTGCTGAGGCAGCCACAAGGCAATGCCACTTGGAAACAGAGGGGACACATCACAGACATCAACAGCAACGTTGTTTCAGGTCGTTCATTAGCATCCTCCCAGGAGGCTTTTAGGTCACAGTTTAGGCTGTGAAAGGACCCCTCCACTGCAACAACAGCTTAACAGGGTGAATACAAGCAAGTCACGACATTCACTGGTAAATACCAAGTCCGGGCAAAGGCTGACGGTGCTTCTAGTCCACGTTTTTGCCTTTGCATAAGAGGCTGTAAAGCTCTCTGCCTGGCATGTTGACATGAAGCTCAGTCTGATTACAGAGAAAAACGTAAGCAGGAAAAAGATGTCACTGTCTGTGGCTGTAGCCTCATAACTCCACGTTTCTTTCCCCTCGGAATCTGTGATCGCCAGTCCCTGCCCAGGGCTGCTTGAGCTCATTCTGCCTCCAGTGCCGCGGACTTGTGTACACATAGGGCCAGATTTTTAAAAGAATGGTGATGCACGCAAGTCTGAATGCCTGCTAACATGAGGAGAGCTCATATGGTCCCCTTCCGCTCCGCAACAGACCCAGATGGGACATCATTGCTGGCAATTTTCATGGTGGTTACCTGTGTCTGTGTACTGAAACTGCAATGAGAAGCTTTGCTACATTTCTAAATTAATGTCCTCTCTTAGATCAGGACAGACACTGAACTTAAAGCAAACTTCTAAAGTTACATTTAATCAAAGAAGATACTTGTGCACTAGCACTTAAAATAAGTAAAAAAAAAAAAGTCAATAATGATTTGTCTGGTGTTCATTATAACACTGAAACATTTGTGCTATGTTATTTTTCCATTGCTACCTCCGAGCCTTTCATACAGAGGCTGAATTGATTATCCCTATCTGTCAGAAGCATCTAGCTCTGGCATTATTGACCTCATACAGTTAATTGCACAATTATCTTTCAACTCTGCAATGAAGTGCCGCTTATTCTTATGTTTTGAATTTTAAAAATCTTACAGTTGAACTCCTGTGCATGGACCTTTAGCTGCAGCTGAATAAAAATTCGTGTTTTCCCTTCTTCCTCAGACTAATAAACATAACATAACCACACTGGGCTGTATTGTCTTTCCATTTCTAATGGCAACACAGTTCACAACTGTTCTAGTAGTACAGTGGATAAACAGTACATATGCTGGTATTTATGCCTAGTGATCTCAGGGAGCCTACAAATAAGAAGGTAATTTACATCAAGAGGGTGTGAATACTTTAAATTAAAAGATGAAAGGCTCAACAACATCAGCATGGAAAATTGTTCCAAAACGTTGCAATGACTCTGTGTTACCAGGCTGCTTTGGTGCCCTGTTCCCTCTCACACACAAAGTGAACTTGGCCACCTCTCATTGATGTGATGCTAGGCAAAAAAAAACCCCTATGCAATGCTATTTTCCCTTCAGTGTCTCTACAAAAGCTGGGACGTGTGAAACCTCTACCCTTCACAGTATGATAAAGGATGACCAGGTGTCTGAAGGCTGAGATGTGCTCTTTCGGCTGGCCAGTAGCTCAGTCCTGTGTTTTCTGAAGGGCATAGAAGCTGGGGAAGGGAGGGCTCATTGTCAGGGAGGACAGTTTTAGATGCTGTGCTCTGATTCTCAGAAACTCTACATAACTGCAACTGCCACCAAAGATTTTAAGAGGTGGGGGAACAGAACTTGTTTGCAATAGTTTATTGAAGCGCATTCCTCTTGATTTTTCAACAGACTGATAGTTGTCAATAACACTATCATTTTGTTAAAATACTTTCATCCAAAACAGGACGACAACTCCACGAAATCTGTAGTTCCCCTAGCAGACTTCCATGCAGATGTTGCCTTCTGTCCTTTCCAAAATGCAAAAGCTCCTTTTCTACCTCTCTTCAAACTCCAGCAATCCCACACACCTCCAGTTTTTTACCAAAGGGCATCACTGAACTTTTTTCCAGTCTTTTATCTTTTTGCTGTATTCATTTTGGACTCCACCTCCTCTACACTTCCATCTTGTTCCCTGTGTCTCACCACATGGCTGGTCCACGTTGGGATGCCTCTACCCTGCAGTCACAGCGGTGCAGTCCAGATACACCCATGTCAGCTTTCAAATAAGCGATGTTTGGTGGTGGGCTGGCTGCAGGCTCAGGGATGTGGCCAGGTAGGCAAGAGCCAGGAGAGCGGGGCTGCAGATGCTACCACAGGTACAGCTCTGTGTCCTTCTTCCTCCTGGTGTGATGTTGGTTGGGAGCTGGGGAACAGGTGCTTTCTCCATTTCAGCGGATTCAGGCACAGACTTCCTTGTCTCTGTCCTCTGCCAGAGCTGCAGCAGCAGCAGCTGTAACCCAGGTCTTTGCAGTCACCTCAGGATACTTCAGGGCATGAGACTTATCTCACCTCCCTTCATCCATCTGAAGCAGGTGCCCAGCCTGAAGACATTCTCCGGGCTCCCTCTATAGTCAGGGAAGAGGGAGACCTGCTTCTCCAGAGAGGGAAGTCTTTGCCCTGTAACAGGCTTCAGCTGCAAGACTGTGGCAGCCCCATGGCTTCAGGTTGGCCGGGAGCCTCGGCAGAGCAAGCTGGCAGCTCCCCAGCACATGCAGTGGGAGATGCGCCATGTGATTCCAGACCCAGGCTGAAGGATGCCTGCTGTTATCTGCTTAGCATCCTCAAACCGACTTGAATAAACAAACTAAAAATTCCTTGTGGCCTGAAAATAGGTTCTGGCCAGCCCAGAGGCACATGGGCTTGCAGAGTACACCAAGTATCCCTCTGCCTTATCGCTCTCCTGTAAAAGCAGAGGCTGTTGTCTCAGCTGAAGAAATCCCTTTGCCATCTCAGGTGCCCTGCCGAGTGGGGCAGCGGCTGCCAGGCAGGATGGATGGCTCTGTGAGCAGGAGAGGGGAGAACCACATCCCTCCTGCCCCTGTTTTTAATGAGGGTCATCACATTCACTGCAAATAAAACCCTTATCAAAGGGGGAGATCTTGCCAATAGCCCTGAAATCCCACACCACTACAGGTCTTGTGAGTGGGAATGAGCACCACAGCCTCTAGCCTCAGCTAGCAGGGCAACAGGGATATGGCAGAGGTTTTATACCAACACCTCCACGGCTTTCACAGCCGTTTCCCAGGGCTGTTGGAAAAAAGCTGTCCCCGTTGTCCCATGAACTCACAGTAACACCCTCACAAGGTGACGTGAGGGGATTGCACTACAACTGCAGGGTCATCCCTGGGGCACACCTGATGGGGAGCAGCCAAGGCACCTGCTCGCCCCTGTGCATCGCCAGGGATGCGGCTTCCAGTTCCTCCAAACTTTGAGGGAGTGAGGAGCTGCGGTGGGAAACTCAAGTGTAACCCCCAGCCCTCCCGCTGCACTTCTGTGGGGAAAGGGGGTTTTCAACCCATATCCTTGCAAGCAAAACCGTTGTCAGATGAGGCCGGTGCTCACAAGTTATTTCAAACACGTCCTGAGATTATCCTTGTTTGTTACTTGAAAACCATATTCGGCTGCCTATTTCGGGGCTTTGCAGAATGATGGTCATTATGTGATATTGCAGACAGCTATTATTCCTGCTCCAGCTTTAATAAACGCCTGGCAGATTTAATAAAACTGATTCAGATTTAAAGTGTCCCTCTGGTGATAAATTACCTGGTAAAAATTTTCCAGTCTACCCTTGCTCTGGGATTTCTGCTTACTTCAATTCATTAGGCAAAATAAGTCACCCTACCTTATGAAAATCAAGCTGTTTTCATCTAGTTCATGCACAGCTGCTGAACAAAAGAGTTCGTAAATATAAATAATTATAGTTAATGATTAATGCAATTAAAAATATAAAAAAATATTGCAAACAGTTTCAATCAGCAGGTATTAAAAATCATTGAAATGAATGCTGCAAATCCCCAAGATTTGGGAATTAATTCCATCAAGCTTCCTTACTGCTTTGGAAAGAAAAGGGGGAGAAGCAGCGCAGGGGTTTCTGGCAAAACCAGGTTGCCCGAGCAGGTTGCCTTTCACCAAATGCAGGACTAGGTGCTTCCCCAATCCACCTTTTCTTTTTCTGTATTTAATGGTGGAGAGGGGAAGAAACAACTCCTAAAACAAACTAATTTTTGGTCATTTTCTTCCCTTTGCAAACAGTTTGAAGACCGAGCGATTTGTACTTACAAATCTGTGCCATTAAGAGAGACCCTAAATCCACATGCACACAAGCAGTAACTGTTTGTATGCCAAGCTGTTTGTAAGCCTGATTTGACAGCGTTGGGCTATTCATTCCTTTGTCAACCGTCCGTCGCAAAACGTTAACCTGCATGAGTCTTGGGGTATGGGAGAGCTAAATCTTCCTTCGACAACTGTATAATGACCAGACTGTTTCATTAGGAGGACAATTCACTCGACAAATCCAGCCCAAACAACTTATTTCACAATTTGTGAGTAGAATTAAATTTGGGGGGAGCGGCGTGGGGGGAGGCGGGAGGCGGGAGAAGGTGAGTGGCACACAATGTGCCGCGGGATCAGCGCATTAGGACAAGTGCTCCAGCCCATTGCAGCGGCGGCCGTGGGCCTGAATCCTGCAAGGCTCGCCGCATGCAGATCAGCGGATTAGGGGGTCCCCAGCATCAGGTCAAGTGTCTAGAGGGTAGCTGATAAACACCCCAAACCTGACAACAGATTTTTCTTTCTTCCTGCTCCACTTGTTAAGTGCCAGAGCAAATCTTCTGAATGGCGGTGGAGTTTACTTAGGGACCTTTTCTTCCAGAAGACACTCTATCCATTTTCTGAAGCCTATTTCAGGCAGTCTCTAGAATAAATTTGCTACGCATCCCGCACAAAAAAAAACCCTCTTCCCTCCCCCTTCTCCGTCTTAACTATAGCCTTTGTCTCAAGGTGTGTGAACAAGAGGGGAAGAAATCTGCACTGAGAAAAGCAAAATTGAGTCCCCCGCGGATTAAGTCGAGGACTTTGAAGATTGTCTGAACAACTGACTTTTCATCTTTAAAAAAAGTTATTTTTTTCCTTGGAGACCGCTCTACTTTTGAATAAACATAACAAATATTTTTTTTGCAGTGCTTTCACAAAAAGTGCCATTTGTTGGGCTGAGAATCTGGCAGAGGGATTCTATGAAGGAGGGATTCCCTGACAGAAAGTAACTTCATGTGACACAGTCACCTGGCAATCACGGCTCTTACTAAGGAGAAATGAAGGTGGGCTCTGCCAAGAGGACATGAAATATATTTGAAATATTAAAAATCAAAGCCAATTCTTATTATAGAAATGGAACGCCTCTTCAGGTTGACCCATGGGTTTGGAGGCAGTGGTACGGGCAGTAGGCAATCTGCACGTTTCATGCTCTGTTAGACACTGGAAGGTCTTAGCACTTCATGGGCACCTCCAGAGCCAGAACTGAAACACAGCCTGCTAACGAGGTAAATAATTGTAAAGAGAGTACTGCTGTTTTTATTTACCTTGGGGCTGGGGCCAAGAAGGATGGAGACAGCAGATGATAGCAGACTTTACACTGCTCTGGGGCTCTCAGCGGTCCAGTTGCTTGTCCTCCAGCCTCCCGGATGCTGCCTTTGCACTCATGATGGCTCAGGCATGGGATGATCCCAGCTTCTGGGAGCAATCAATAGATTATTCTCAATTTTAGACAGCAGTCACACTGCAGACCAGTTTGCAAAGGCAAAAAGAGGTTGGCTGAAGGAAAAACTCCTGACCCAAAAGCATGGGTCCCAGGCCACCCACATGACTTCCACCATCCCCTGCTCTGCTTCAGAGGGCTCTGGCCTGAAATCCTGAG
Source organism: Falco naumanni (assembly GCF_017639655.2). Classification (NCBI taxonomy): domain Eukaryota; kingdom Metazoa; phylum Chordata; class Aves; order Falconiformes; family Falconidae; genus Falco; species Falco naumanni. Next base: position 75,956,742 of record NC_054055.1, read on the forward strand.
GTTTTTCTTATCTTCACCCTCCTGTCCAACACCTGTCCTGTCTGGTAACTCTGCTATGCCATGCCTTTGCTTTGCTGGGCCTGGGTCCTTCCTGCAGGCGCTAGTGTCTGCTAAGAAACCTTGGAGATGCAAATGTAGACCTGAGCCTGCAGGAAGCTTCCACCCTTCACAGGTGCCTACAGCTCCAGGGAAGCCCAAACCTCCCTACCTCGCTCAATCACAAGTCACCAGAAGAATGACCTGACTTTTCTTTTTCTCTTTTTTGCAGGTGAAAAAAGAAACACAGACACACACCCAAATAGTGGCGAAGACCAATAAAGCAAACTACTCTACAAATGCACCCTTCTGCTGCCCCACATCCACTGGGGGCAAATTTGCTGCGGTGGCTGTGGAGCTTCCTCATCACCAGGGTGGAGTGGATGCTGCCTCGATGGAGTTGCGAATGTCGTGGGCATGTAAGTCAGCTGTGAACTCGAAGCTGACTTGTGTGCCCGCAGCATCTGCAGCTCCAGCAAAGCAGCATCTGCTCCTATGGTACTGTCGTAGCACTTCCCACCATGCTCACCTGCAGCTTCTGTGAAGCTGCTGTGCCTCAGGACCACATACTTGGTCCATTGGATGTGTTGTCCCATCCAACTCTGCGCATGCTATTTATTCTCATGCTTAGCATCTCCCTTTTCTTCTAGATGAAGCTTCCTTTTCTTCTAGATTAGATGTGTTTGGGTAGGGGAGAGGTAAGACACAAATTATATGCTTGGCAATTAAACCTCCTGTCCTGCCTGCAAAGTCCTGCCATGCTTACATGTGTACTGCTACAAAGAGTGTCAGCCATCCCCAAAACTGCAAGCATGCAGCTTCCTTGACTTCAAAAGCACTTCTGTTTTAGGCAATTACCTATGGGAATTTCACGCATTGCTGTCTTCTCAGGGATAGAGGCTTCAGGATGGCTTTGGGGCTGGGGGACTGGTAGTGGCAGATAGCACCCATGACTCAAGGGTGCCAGGGCTAGACTAACTCTGCTGCTGTGATGATTTAGTTAGCAATCAAAATTAACGGCAAGGCTGGGACTTGCTGTTTTCTGTTTATCTAGGGACAAAGGGAGGCAGAAGCAGCTAACGTGCAATCGCTGAGTAGGACCTGGTAAGTAATCTACAGCTTTATTGAAAGTTAACAGGGTTTCTAGTGTGAGACGCAATTCCTTCTGCTCATTAAGTCCATACAACTTGTTTTGCCAAAAAGGATTACGAGCAGGTTGGTCTCATCCCACTTCCCATTTTGGTGTGACACAAACATGAGTGTGCCTGGACAGCTGGACCCACCAAAATCCCTTGGCCAGGAAATCAGGGTGGCTTTGACCTCCATGCTCTGGATGAAAAGGGAATGGTTTACCTGAAGGAGAGCCTGCCTGCTTTCCATGTAGGGGAAGGTGGGACCTTCTCTGAACTCACTCCCAGCAAGGGCCAGGGGAGGAGTTTCTGTGTCATGGTCAGGTTTTGTGCAGCTAAGTGGCCTCACCCTGCTGACTGCACTGAAGAAAAACCATTAGAAGAAATCAGCTTTTGATGGGAAGTGTGAGATGCATCCAGGTCAGAGCACATAATGAGATAAACTTTAACTTGAAACTAATTCTTGAGCTTATTATACTGTAATAGCTTTGGGAAAATCACTTCACATGGACATATCACATTCTCTAAGATAGAGCTTCTACTAGCACTAAGCCAAAGAGGTTATTTTCCTCTTTATTTCTAAATGCACCAGCTTTACAGGATGCTTTCATGGATTAGAAAAACGTGTTTCGGATAAATCGTGCTACCCATGTAGAGGTTACATGTAATTAAATTCTATCATTGAGATTACCAGTTATTAGATTATATATGTATTTTTTAAAAAAGCAAGCGTGTTTTCACTTTTGTGACAAGGGGTGGCACGAAGAAAAACAGTAGTATGTGCAAAGAATAGCTAAATAACTGATAAATAGGCTTAAGTTATTTAAACTGACATCACAAGTAGCTTAAGCAGTATGTTTTGTATCATCTAAATTTCTAAATACCTGTAGTATATTTGTAAACATGGCAATCTAACATTTTGCTGAGCAGCACATTCACATTCAAATTAACATAAATGAGGATTTAACAGCTGATTGCACAGCGTGAATGATAGTAACTAATTGTCAGAGAGGGAGAGTTGTAAGATGATGGTCCTAATGCGATCAGCAAGGGATACGATGCCTTGCATGACGAATGTGAGAGCTTTTTAAGACTGCTGCCTGCTGCCGGGGAGGCAAACACGGCCAAGGGGCGATGTGGGCAAAGCGGGCAGCCGGAGGAGGGAGGCTCTGAGAGCTGGTGCGAGGGGTGATGTGAAACCGTGTTCCTGCAGGCCCCTACCTCCTTTATGGCGGGGATCAATGGGCTCCCTGGCTATTGAATGCTGGTCCTCCTGGAGGAAGCAATTGTTCAGAGGTGTGGCTCATTTCAGGCATTTAATCTCTGCTGAATGGGGGCTGTGTTACTCGTTTTGCTTTCGGTCGGGGGATCGCAGGCAGCTGGTCAGTGGGAAGCAACAATGACCGCCGGCGCTGAATGGGGCAAATGCCGGGCTGCGAGCGCCTGCGTCCCCACCGCTGACCCTGGTCATCCCCCTCCCCAGGGGGCCGTGTCATGCCCAGCGGGAGCCGGGCTTTTCTTCACACTGCCATTGTGGCCCGGAGAGAGGCTTACCTGCAGGTTTTGTCCTTGCTTAATAACATTTAGACCTGATAGACACGCACAACAGGGCGTGGAGCTGGGGGCCAATATGCACAGGGCCACTGGAAGCAAAACAGGACACCCCCCCTCCTCCCATTTCCCTAACGGGGGCTGGGGCAGCCTCTTGGCATGCAGAGGGAAGGGCTTTTTGCTGCTGCTCAGGTCTGGGGGCTTCAACATGTGTTTGCTTGAGCCCACCCTCCCAGCTGCCCTACAGCAGCCAGGCGAGAGCGGTTGCAAAAGGACTTTCTCGGGACAGTGAGCAGGTCAGCAGCCATGCAACAGACTGTCTGGCTGGTAGGGTCTCGTTTTGGATGAGCTGGACCCACTTGTGCTGGTGAAGAGGGTGATCCGGTTGGGAAGACATCACTGGGAGTTTGCAGTCACCGTGCTAGGGCGGTGGCTGGGCACCTGCAGCTGTGCTGCCCATGCAGCAAGAGCTGCTGCTGCTTCCCTCCCCTCCGCTGGTGTCTGCCATAACCCTGGTTTCCATCTTCAGCGGTCAAACCCATGTTCCCTGGGGGAGCCTCACTGCATCCAGGCACTAATTTAAGTGGAAAGAAGCAAGGTGCTAAAGGCAGTGTCTGTGGCACTGTAAAGGCAGTGTGCACCACCACCTCCATCTCCAGCATGGACACCTGGGAGGAAGCCTGGCAGAAAGCACCTAGGTCACCTGCAACATGTGCCCCTCAGTGAGAGGGTTCATTTTCCCTTGGAGAGCTCTGAATAACTCACCGAAGGATCCCCCCTCTCTCCACGGGCTGTGCAGGGAGCCAAGGTTAGATGTCCCGTGTTCAACAGTGAGAATGCCTCACATCCCATCGTATTTAAGCGTCTCCTTTCAATTTGCTGTGTTGATGTGTTCAGCTTTCAGTCTGAGGCATTTGAGGAGCTATCCCCATCACTGAAGTCAGTGATGGCCCCCTCCCCCAGCACCATCTCCACCTCTTCTTTACCCCCCTCCCAGCGGCAAGGGGAGCCCTGAGGAAAACCCTCTCCCGTCCTCATTTACACCAAGGCACTGCCTCTGCTCCTCCGACCCCCAGGGAAAGGGAGGGGAAGCAACATTTATTCTTGTGGAGTTGACCATGCTCAGATCACCTGCTCCATGGGACAGGGACTCTGCCTCCCTCAGAACCCACCACAGTCAGGCACCACCGCGGGGGTGAATGAGTAGCAGCGACATAAGACCAATGTTCCCATCTCAGATAAAGTTTTCCAGTTAGACCTGGGTTAGATTTTGCCAAGTAGAAATGACACCAGAAGGTACAAGTGGTTGGGGTAACCTAAGCTGCTCCTCTGGCCTGGCTTCACCTCTTTTGCCCAAGTTTAAAAACAAGTACAAAACCAGAAAGCTCGGATTCATCACAGGAGGAAGAGCTGCTTCCAGGTTTACTCAGGAGCCACAGTGGCTGCAGCACTCACCCAAGCGAGGCCCCCCCGTACACACACCAAGGAACTTTGAGATCATACTTTCCTGCCCGAGGAGAGGACTGTAGACACCAGGTCTCCCACACTTAGCTTACTGGGTGCATTTTTTAATCTATTTTTCCGAATAAGAAAAAAATTATTTATCAACTGTGTTAGGTTATTTTTCCATTCAGCTTATGAATGGAAAATTCATTTACTATCAGAGCCCAGCATGACTCAGGTCTCTCCTTCAGACCATCATGTGACCAAGCCCAGGCTCCCCACTCCACCTGCTCAGCGGATGCTCTGGCAGACGCTGCAGCCCCTTCTCCTCCTGCTGTCCCACTCATGCGTGGTTTACCCCACATGGGACTTTGCTGCTCACTCATGCAGCCCCTCTCCTTGCCAGGGTGAGTTGCCCATCTTATTGACTTGACTCAAGCCCTTTGAAATGGGGACACTGTGGCTGTGTGTCCATATATGGCCTGGTATAACCATGTCCTGACTATGTGCTACCATGCACTAAGAATTATAACCAGGAAGGGAAATCTTGACAACTGAGTGTTCACCATCACTTCTCTGTTACTGGACTTGCTATCTCAAATACCCCTGTTGGACTCCAGCTTTTCCCCACTTCTCCTGGATTTGCCTTCCGGTGGTTTTTTTGTGCTACTGAAGGTAATACTAAAAGCCATTTATTTTTACAGGTCGTCTCCCCTATGATGTATCTGGACAGTCCCATGAAAAGATCAGACAGCATCCACAAACATTTCCTGTCTCTAAGCACAGACCTGCCTGCAGGACGGTAAAGGAAAGGGCAGGAGGAAGGTGGCCTGAGAGAAATCCTTGCACAGAGGTGTTCACCAAAGGCTGGCCAAAGGGAGGGAAGAACAGGGTTGCAAAACCAAATGGTGAGCATGATGACTCACTCAGACACGGGCACCAAACGGCAGCCACAGAGAAACTCAGATTCACTTTCTCTTCCACCAGCCTCAAGGAAAACGTTCCCAAGCTGAGCTGGGCTGCGGCTGCAGGGCAGCAGGTGAGGTTTCAGCAGCTGGGAGCACCTTCTGTGCTCCCTCTCCCTTGAGCAGCTCCTAATAACCTGGCAGCTCTGCAGAGGATCTGTTGGAGGCAATCACTTGCCTTAACTGAGAAGCCTGGACGGCTGGAAATTGGAGAGCTGATTGTGTCTGTGCTCCCCTTGGCGTCCCTGCCTTTGATGGTGTTATCCTCCGGTATAGCTCAGCATCCCAGCATAAGAGCCACTTGCCAGGCCATCTCAGCAAGGGATGAAATTGCTGAACATAGTGCAGGTTTCTTTTTTTCTTTTTTTTTTTTTTTCCCTATTAAGAACTCCTTATAGCACAGCCCTATGATTAGCAGTATTAAACAGCCTGGCCACTGCGAGGGTGACTTTTATTGGAAACAATGACTTTGGGAGATCTGCTGGACAAAAATTAAAAAATCACCAGGGCCAAAAGCCTTAAGGAGATCCCCAGTTTCTAAGAAAGCTGTTTTAACACGTCAAAGATTCAAGCAAACTGGCAACATACTTTCCTCAAAGAAGAAACTTTGGAGTAGTAAAAATATTACAAGAAAAAGGAACTTTACAGCAGGCCTAGCTTCCATCGTAACCACACACCGGTACTGCCAACCTACCCATCTGAAACAAAGCACATCGGAATTTGGCTTCTTTTAGGTCTTGAATGATCGAATTAAAGGTACATACTGGGAGTCTGGCCACTGACATACTCAAGGTTAGTTGCAGCAGCAAAGTACTGATCTGGTACATAGAGACTATAAAAACCAGAACTCAGCTCTGCAATCAGATCTAGGTTTTTCTTGGCAATGCTTCAACACCGCATGACAGAAATTAATTGTTCTTTGCAAATAGTAGGGACTGAATCAGTGGTATTAAAACAAAATTTTCTCCCAAATGGTAGACTTTCAAGAGTAACTGTTGTGAACCACACACAAGCAGCTATGGATAAATAGTTCTGATATGAAAAACATAACGTTGTATAATTGAATTGCAGTTTTTTCCTTGGCATTTTATCTTCTCTGAAAGGACTGGTCAAAATAATTCACAAATCTTACCTGTCAGACCCAACTGAGATATGGGAGAGGAAACAGCAGTCAGCCAGGAGCCAGGGGCATCATGAGCTGGAGCTGCACCAGAACGCAGCCCTGCAGTCAGGAGCCACAGTGCCTTCAATGCCAGTGCAGAGCAGATGAGATCTTCCTTTTAAGACCTCTTTGGAGGTAGAAACAAGCACCCTCTGACCAAGCTCGTAACAGTCTGCTTTTCAGCCTCTCTTGCTTCTTCTCCTTGATGCTCTTTCACCAAATGTTGGCCTGTCATTGTAGCCACTTGGGAGTCTGCAGTGGCTTTCTCCTGTGCTAGTCTTGCCGACATCACCCAGAAGAGGCCAGGAGGAAGAGGCAGCACTGTCCTGCCAGCACAGCTGGATGTCACTTCTGCTTCTGAGGGTCAGGACAGTATTTCTGCAGCCACTTCACAGCATCACACACACCCTCCAGCCAGCATCCCTGGAACAAGCATGAGCATCCCCCACACAGCACTGTGTTGTGTGCCCAGGTAAGCTTCATTTATTTTCTCCTCTAAGTGCTTTTGGCATGCTTTCTGGGTCTGCCTGGATGAGGATCCCGAGGAGCCTTCGCAAAACATCAGGCTGGGTCCCCAACTGGTGCTTAGCCTTGAGGACCCTTAGGAGAGCATGGGGCTCTTGTTGCTAGCAGGGTCATGAAGGATTGAGCCTCCAGAATGCTCTGGCCACTTGTGTAAACCCTGCAGACAACCCCTCTAAAGAGTTGCTGTCCTCCATGAAAAGCAGGTGGGGATTTGATTAGCACTGGTTTTGAGGTGCACGGGCATGCTGGTTTTGGCTGGGATAGAGTTAATTTTCATCAGAGTAGCTAGTAATGGGCTGTGTTCTGGATTTGTACCAAAAACAGTCTTGATAACACAGGCATGTTCTAGCCATTGCTGAGCAGTGCTTGCACAGAACCAAGGCCTTTTCTGCTTCTCAACCCGCCCTGCCAGCAAGTGGGCTGGGGGTGCACTAGAAGCTGGGAGGGGACACAGCCAGGACAGCTGACCCCAGCTGACCAAAGGGATATTCCAAACCATATGATGTTGTGCTCAGCAATAATACCTGGGGGAAGAAGAAGAAGGAAGGGGAGGACATATTCGCACTTATGGTGTTTGTCTTCCCAAGTAAGGGTTATGCGTGATGGAGCCCGGCTTTCCTGGAGATGGCTCAACGCCTGCCTGTCATGGGAAGCGGTGAATGAATTCCTTTTGCTTTGCTTTCACGCATGGCTTCTGCTTTACCTATTAAACTGTCTTTATCTCAACCCACAAGTTTTCTTACTTTTCCAGTTCTCCCCCATCACCAGGTGGGAGTGAGCGAGCAGCTGCGTGGTGCTTAGTTGCTGGCTGAGGTTAAACCACAACTAAAAAACTCCATTTCCTACTGACACAGGCAGCAGTGAGGCAGCAGTTGCAGCAGTCCTGGGAGCCAGTGACCTCGGCGGCTACTGCAAGGCTTGTAAGGACATGTTAAAGCATCTCCATGAGAGTGATCAGAGCAGGCATGGACTTACAGGGCAAGGTGTGGTCCAGACAGATCAATTTACTTGTCCTATGTCTCTCCCTCCAAAATCCATCATATGCAAAGGTTTGTGTAATCTGTCTTTGAAACCTCCTGAAGGGGAAGGCTCCACTATTTCTCCAGGTGACCTGCTCCAGTACTTCATGGTAGGAAATAGGAGGCAGGACCTGACCCCAGACTAGGGGAAGACAAGACCAAGGAGCAAGGATGGAGGAGCACAGCTTCTCCAAGCAATATGCTGAGCAGGCAGAAACAGGCAGTAAGTTTGTGATGTCTACCTACAAGTGGAGGGAGAGCATTAATCGAGTTAAGTGGCCACCTCATAACTCTCCCAGCCCTTTGTTGCTCACGGGACAGGGCGCTGCTGGTTGCCATCTGCAGCCAGCGTGGGCTTCATGTGGATGGCCAGAGCCATGGGGGTGAGGCTGACACCACTCTGGTGGCTTTCAATAGCAACAATGGCAGGCACTCAAAAGTGAGGAAGACAGCTTTGACATATTTAGTACCATAACCCGCCTTGAAAATAATGAAAGCTGGCTCCTTTGTGGGTCCAGGGCTGAATGGGTGTAGTAAATCTTGTTGCCTTTAACTTCTGTGTCCGGGGAGCTTGGTGCTCCTTGTTCATTCGTGAGACTCTAAGCCATCTTGTAAAGGGAAGGGCACGGTAGTACCTTATAATGTGCCCATGACAAATCACTTTATGCGGACTGGTTTTTGGTATGCTTATAATCTCCCGCCTGTATGTTTATAATATCTAGCCTTACTGAGGGCTTCTGGCCTTGTCTTAATTTTCCTGCAAACCAGATGCATGTAATGATATTAAATTCTATTCTTTTCCCAGCTGTACGTTCTTTTGCTGGTTAATCTTCGTTTCCATGTAGTTTAACAAGGGTTATGCGGATGTGCATAATGAGTTCTCGCTAACTTTTGAAAAAGAAAGAAAAAGTCATGTTTCGTATTTCCAGACTTGTAAAATCACCGCAGCTAGCTGGCATCTGTACTAGCTAGGGAGATACTCCCACTGTGAGAGAGCCAGGGCAGCCCTCAGGACAGCTCCACCCCTAGCCAGGGCAGGCTGTAGGGGGACACGGGTGGAGAGGAGCAGGCTCATCATTGTGCATCACTTGTTATCTGGACAGCAAAGGCATTTAGACAAGCAAAGCTTAACTCGGATTTTCAGAAATAATGCAGCAAATAATAGCAGGTGAAATGGCCTCCTGGAAAACAAGAAGCAGAGTTCTCTGAGGTTTTCATCCTAAGGTTAGGTGAGCTCTCAGTGGGGAGGTCCTCAGGGGACATATGTCCTCTGCTCTCCTAGTACTGCCCGAAGTTAGTCTCAGGAGGACTCAGGCTTGGTTTGGTGTTGAAGCCTGCCCTCATCTTTGTCAGGGATGTCACTGGCTAAAACCTAACAAGTCTGGTTAAGCATATGCAAGCTATTCTTTTCTGAAAGGCTGCGATTTGACCGATGGGGTGTATTTTCACATTAATGAAAAGGCTAATCAGCTGCTAGGTCTAAAATACACTGCCTCTAAAAAAGGGAATCTGACAGCTTTTCAAAGAAAAGGCTCACAAATATTTTTTTTTTAGATAGGAACAAAACATCATGCTTTCTTCTGTTCTCATTTTCAGTAACTGTTCTGATGGAAATGAAATTATAAAGAAAAAATAACCCCTAAGTTTTTAATGATCTTTTAAATTTGCAACTGAAAACAAGACTGAAGAAGGAAATACCTTGGGGAGCATTGCTAATTGGAGATGCTTCCTTTCTCTTCCCCTCTCCAGGTAGAATGAGGCAAGAATGCCAGTTTACTTCTCTATCCCACTGGACTTAATGTGTTTGGGAATATTTGTTTTCTGTATGTTACGATGTTATCATGACCCATATTTTAGTTCCTGGGCTTCACATAATGCTGCCACTGCAGGCCTTCTTCCAAATCAGATCTAAATATAGTGGAGTTTGTCTATTCCTTCTCCCTAGGTACAGGGATTGGAAGAATAATTATCAGCTTGATAATTTTATTTTGTGCAAAAAAGAGAAACTGAAAGCACATTCGAACAAGAGTCCTTATACTTCGTGACATCCAACTGGTAAGCAGGACAAGGCTCAAGGCCATCTGCCCTAGCTGCTCCTGACATCTGCTATCTTAACTGGACAGCCTGAGGATCAGAACAAGTTACTATTAATTATTGAAAGCATCATTTTCAGCACTGGCTTCTTTAGCAGGGGTCAGTGTAATGTCCATTCAGCTGCAGACACACTGAAAACTAAATGCATGACCCCAGTCAAAGTTCATTGTAGAGACACAGACCTGGGCCATGACCTTAGAAATAGCTCAGCCTGTTTTGCAGGAGCAAGAAGGCATAGAATTACCTATTAGAATAAAGTTACTATCTTCAAAATGGGTGTCCATATAGGTCAGCAACTGCTAGCATAAATAAGTGGGAAGATTTCTGAGGATGAGCGACAGCAGCACCTAACCATATAGATTATTTTTTTTTGAATGATCTTTTCACCTGCAGTAAGCATCAGGTCAGAGGCTGGAGGCAGTGTCGTCTCATCTGGCGTGCCAACTGCGAGACCGCTACATCCAGCATCCCCAGGAAGGCAGAAAGGAGGGACTGGGGAAAGCGATGCTGAGAATAGAACTGCCCCTGAGGTGGGACAGAGACTTTTTACATTTTTTGTTAAGACATTTCTCAGTTCAGGTAAGTGGAGTGATGCAGCCCATACCTGGACATGGGGGTGTCAGAGAGGCACACGGGGTGCACAGTGAGGGAATGGGGGTCCCCACGTGCTCTCTGCCTGTCAGGTGCAATACGCTGCTGCAAACAGAATAAATCACTGAATCAAACATAGGAGCTGGCTGATTTAAACTGACATTTCCAGATGCCCACTGTGGTGGTGGTATTAAAAAAACCCCAGTGAGCAGGAAACCTGGAAATGTCCATTTGAGACTGCAGCACTTCAGGACAGATTTTGCCATCCTGCCCACAGGTGTAAAAGAGGAACGTGGCCTAAAGGCACCCCTTTGCCCTGGCTGTTGTCTTGACAGTGCAAAAAGGGCCTCGGGTCACAAAGCTGTTTCCCCCCAGCATTGCCTGTTTTAACTCTGCCCAAAATGTGCCACACAACAAAACAGAGCCACTTATGCCACTGACTGAACGCCTGGAGCTGCTGGCAAGTAATGATGGTCTGCTCTGGTATAACAGCAAAGTCCTTGGTGCCAATTCTCCTCTGTTTTTCCTCTACCTAGAGGTGAGAAAAAGCTCAGGAAGAACTTCCTAGGTCTTTCAGGCACCCCTTGCAGGTCCTCCCAGCTGTTATTCACAGGACACCATTAGTAACCAAACTTGTCATGACAACTAGCATCCACCCATGTGTGCCCCCATCCAAGAAGCCCACATCTCCTCTCCAGCAGCAACATCTGGATGTCCAGGTCACGTTTCCAGTCCCAAGTGAGTGCTGGACCACACAACGTGCTTTACCTGTGTACGGTTTCTAGTCAAAACCATCTCTGAGGAAAACTGGTTTGCCAGAGCTGTGCAGGAAAGAGGCATGGTATTTTAGATGACTTGAGTGCAAGTCTGCAGATCCCCATACAGTATTGTCTGGCTTATGTGAGCAGAGCCATAGCTCCCATAAACACAACCAAGAGGGTACATTTGCAATTCTTGCACATGCAGTTAGTGGGGTAACCCTTCTCTTCTGGAATTCAGAAACACAGCAGAGAAACTGGGACGTGAACAGTTCAGATGGCTGAAAGTACTCCTGGGTTTATCTAAATATATCATGAACTGTGTTTCTAACAGTGCTTAAATCTCCTTTTGTGTGTGTGTGTTGGTGAATGTTACAGAAGAGATGTGCAGGCTCCCCAGAAGTGCCTGACACAGGTCAATCATTACTTTACTGAGACCTTAAAGATCACCTGGAAAAAAGTTTTCCCTTGGACTCCAGGGGAATTCTTCACACTGGGCATAAGCCAACATGAACTGCCTTACCTGGAGAAAAGAACAGTGATCCCTTAGGACACTGCAGGGTTGATGGAAATGGTTCATAAACAAGTTGAACCTTGGGGATAAAAGTGAAGGATAAATCAGAAGACTCATGTTCCATTTGCAAGCCTTTGGCCACTCTTCCTGTTCCTGTAGGAGGGTGGATGTAGCTGCTCAAAACCAGAACTGTCACTTAAAAAAGGGATGTTGTTAAAGTCTATTTTCAGGGGAATCTTCAAATATTCCAGTCTAAGAGATTTCTGTCTAGTGTGTTGTTTCAACAAGCAGGTGAAAACTGTCAAGCTTTTCACAGTGTAAGGAGGAGGTAGAAAATTACCCAAGAGCTATGGGAGGCCCTTATGGAAGGACACAGTGACGTGCCCCATGGAAATGATCAGGGTGAATATTAGATCAATGGCAAAAGAAACAGTTAATAAAAAGACGAGCGACTGTCTGTGTGTCAAACCCTGGAGACAAAAAGGGACAACAGAGTACAGATAACAGCTAGACTTGGAGACTACCAGCCGCTGTTGTCCCACCAGATAAGGCAACAAGGACCCTGCAGTGGAGAGAGGGGACATCTGACACTGCTGGGATTTCCCACCCCCGAAGCAAAAATGCAGCAAAATCATCTTGATTGATTTTTGTCATTAGAGTAGGACTTGTTGATTCAGCCATTTTATCATGTCAGATGCATGATTAAGTGTGTTATTAAGAAATTCTGGTTGCAAAGTACAAACTCACAATCACCTGTGAGGCCAAAGGACATAATGTGTTTTATAAGGGTCTACAAGGTCTCAACCACAGGGTCACATCTGAGCCCCATGCAGACTTGAGAAGACAGCAAGGTTGATCCAGTGTTGTCAATAGGAAGGGAAACAAGGTAAGAAGAAATTATACGAAAATTATTCAGGGAAAAATTCTGCATCCTACAAAAACTTTCACTGTCTTTTCTGGGAGGAAGATTTTACCTTCAGTTCTGGATCATGAGAATAATTAGACACTATCTGAAAAACACTGTTTCCTGACTGCCCATAAACACATGTCGCTGAAGAACAGTCTGTTCCCTGTAGGGGAATGTATGGACTAACTTTCAGTCAACATTTCTCAGGGATTTTCTTGCTCTTGTTGCTTCTCAGCCTGTGAATATAGCCCATTAACCAATGCCTGTTTTTTTTCTAAAGTAGTATTATTTTGGAAATAACAGACAAGTTATCTTGTTTAGCAGAACCAGCACTTTCTAACTTCTGATTTTTGTGCCTAAAAGAAAGCCACATAGACACTTCTTTCATTGCTGTTAATTTTACCAACTCTGCTCCAAACTGACAGGATAACAGCTCTGATTTTCATAGGTTCCTGGTTGGTAAACATGAAGAATAAAAATGATGTATTTCTTATGAAAGAAACAGAAGCTGGCAGACGTATTTACACTGTCAGCATGCCCCCAGCAATAATATATCCTGCTACAGAACACAGAAATGCAGCTATCCTGTGGACTTCAAGACCACCCGCAGGGTGACCGTGCAGCTCCTGCTGCAAGGCTGGCTGAAGAGCCTGTGCGAGGATGAGCCTGTCAACACTTCTGAAACTTGGATCTACTTCAGACCAATGCAACAAGTGTTTTCCAGTGCACAATATGTATATGCCATTGAGCTGTAGACCCTTACAAAACACGTTATGTCCTTTGGTCTCACAGGAGATTGTGAATTTGTGCCTTGTCACCAGAAGTTCTTATTAACATGCTGAATCATGCATCTGATACGATGGAATGGCTGAACTGACAAGTACCGCTCTAGTGACAGAAATTAGTCAAGATGATTTTGCTGCCGTTTTGCTTCGGGGGGGGGGGGGGAAATACCAGCAGTGTCAGATGGATGTTTTAGTCTTTTTGAGACTACATGTTCTCATTTCTTGTTGGGTTCTCAACTACTCAGCAAGGCTCTGTGTGTGGAATTACTTTGATTTTGTGCTATAGTAAACATTATGATACAAATGCAGGCAAATAAAGAGGGAACAGTATGGAACAGCTTGATCAACCCAATAGATAATGTCAGAATATTTTTTTTTCATGTATGTACATATTTATATATGTATTTGTTAGTACTGTCAAAATCAACACTTTTTTGGATCCTTCCTTTTAAAAGAATTGCTGTCATCTAAATGACTGATACAAGCTCCAAATGGCCTGTGAAGCTCCTCTGAAACATGCCGGGTAGATGAAGTATGGTACCAGACACAAGCATGCCCAAAGCAAAGGCTGGGGCATAAACCCTTCTCCCAAGGTGTTTTTTTTTATTGTATGGTTTGTAGCATATACAAACCATATTGTATGGTTTGTAGCAGCATATGTCAGACTAGGGGAATTCCCCAGAGCCTACAACCATGAGCAGTTGTTTGAACAGTCCATGTCATCATACTTCGAAGATATATGAGCTATCCATAAAAGCTGCACAGGAATGTGAGGATCCAAAAAAAGGATTAAGTAAGGTGTACATCAGCTCTGCATTCCCACACTTTACCATACACTGATTTGGTTGTTGGTGGGGTTTTTCTCAAGTACGGCATGAAATCCACTGCTTCTCAGATGTCTGTGACTTTTCTTTAAAATTCTGTTTGAAATTTCTTTCCTATTTAAACATTTTCAGATAGTTCAATCCCCTGAAATTCTACTTTTCAGAATGTAAAATACCTAATGAAAGCTCATTGCCTAGCTTTAATGATGAGGAGCTCTGTTTCTCTGGCCACCACCACTATGATCTCCTTCTTTTGTTAAATTTACCATCTGCTATACCTGCAAATGGCCTGTGACCTGTTCTCCTTTCCTTCTCCATGGATAGGAAAGAAGAGATGCCACATCACCATTTCCTGTAAGTCATGTGGGATTTGATTTTTAAAAGCAACAAAATTTTTATTTTGCTGACCGTGAGCCAGATCAATTTAATTCTATGTGACCCCCCTCCTGCCTTGCAAAAGGCTGCACAGGCACTTACTCTCTTTGCTAAACCAGCGTCTGGAGGTTTGCAGGGTCCTACCTATCATGTTGGATATTTATGGGCACCAATGTCAGGGAGGAAAAGGCAGATTGCGGTGGAAAACAGAGTGTGTAGGATAAAGTGGGTTTTGAGTTCAGGTTTGCAAGCTGCTAAAGCATCTCTCCTCTAGCTCCCATGCCTGCTCCTGGCCAGGAATAGTTCAGCTTTATTATGAGGGAGGCTGTGAGGAAGTCCTCATCCATCTGCCATTTGGAGCCGACAACTCCATCTTAAGCCAAGCTGCAGATACCTGGCAGTTCATAAGTGTAGCTGCCTTTTTTCTGCTAAGCTCAGCCTGAAACAGTTTTCTTCCCTACGGCATGGATTCGTTTGTTTCCCTCATTCCTCTTACATTCTCCCTTATCACCTTTTCATTTGTGCTCTTCCATGGGAGTGCGGTCCTGTGTTTTCATGCACCAGCATGTCTTGCTGAGGTGTTACCCTTTGATTGTACTTGGGCTTCCAAACTAGTCTTACAGTAAATGGCTATGCTTTTGGGGGCAAAGGCTTTGGGATCCTTCTAGTTCCAGTGAAAAATCAAGAGGATGGTAGTGAATTCATGAACTCTTTTTTCATAAAAACATTTTATATGTGGTTTTTTCAATAATAGCAGACCTAACTAGCCTTTTGTCCAATTAAGCTGAAACAAGAACACTGAGAAAGGACAAATTTACGATCTTCTGTACTTTCTCCCTTGCTTCAGTGCTTTGTCTGTTATTTTCAAGAGCAAAAAGACGCATCTCTGCAGTCTTGCCCTGTGCTTACCTGAGCCAATTTGCCATCATTATCATAGAATCATAGAATTACCCACAACCTGCGCTGCCACAAACTTTGGGCTCCTTGCTTTATCTATTTCTTTTAATGAGGAATGTATGCTTTGGCAAACAAATAACCTCCAACAGAAATGTTAGCTGTTTTAATATGACATTTTTAATTTTCTCATCAGCTGTGAGGTTGAGGAATGTCTCTCTAGTGTTTTCAAATCTAAAAGTTCAGAGGGGAAAAAATTCAAATCCATTAGCAATATTTGGAAGGGAAGAGATGGGACCAGCCATGAAAGGAAAAGCTCAATGATTTATACTCCTCAACTTGCAACTGTAGGAGATGATACAGAGGTGGTGCAAAGACTTCCAATTCAACCGCTTTGGCTTCTGCCCTCAGCCTGGGTCCTGTTGGCATCCTGATCACAAAAGTGCCCTCTCGCTTTCCCAAGAGGGGCATGAGCTTAATCCCTTTAAAGAGGCTTAACAAGCCTTAACAGAGTTGGTGAAACCCATGTTGAAAGAGTGCGTACTGGTATAACCCAATCCCGCAGTTGCAGAGGTACGTTTTTTTCCACAGTCAGGAAAACTACTCCTCTGCACACATGCAAGAATTTTAAAGGCAAATTTGTATCCTATTAATAGTCATCAAAAAAAGAAGCATGTTTATTAATAGCAGCCTCAAACCAGTTCACACAAGACCTGGTCAGGTCAGTGCATTTGCCTTCACAGCCCTGTGCTCACGGTCTATGGCAGATCCTCTTCCAAAGGCATGAGACAGTCAGCCGAGCAATGCTGAAAACCCAACGGTACTGGTAAAGCAGGAAGAGGACTGCCTTTTTCTGTGTAATTTGAAGAAACTGAATATACATGTCACTTTGGAGAGGGATGGGAAGCCCTTTGGAGTGAGAAAGTGTCATCTTAAGAAAGAATAAAGGCATGCATGACATTTCTCTTTAGCTTCTTATTTCCAGGCTTTTATTGTTTTCAGCTAACGAGGTACATCTGGATACATCTCGAAGTGTCAGGAAATCAAGGCTTCTGCATATTGTATTGTTTGTGTGAGAAGGTGTTTGCGGCCATTGTAAAGCTGGAAGAGCTTTACAGTTTTTAGCGTGTGTTTCCTAGTTGGTTAACTCTAACATATGGAGTACAACGGCTCAGTTGAAGGAAAATCCTTGCTTACTCTTTTAGTGAAAAAGATAATTGGACATTCTCTCTGTAACTGCTGGGATAGGACCCACCATTTCCTAAAAGAAAGAACCATGTGAAAAAGAGAAACATGGTCCGGTAGTGATTTAACTCGAATGAGGAGAAGGTGACTCTCTAGATTGTCTCAGTTTTGGATCCAAGGGAAACAGGCAATTATTTTCTATGAGAAATTCTGGCAGTTGTGAAATCATTCAAGCATTTTGTCCTGAAAATTTCCTGTCAGCGTGGGACCTGTGAGCCCTGGCTCTCTGTTTCTTGAGGCCTGGTAGTAGCTGTCAGGGTTTGTAGGCTCCCCCTCCATGGCACATGGCAAGGAAGCCTTAAGGATCCCCAAGGTTTTGGGTATGTTGTTCATCTGCCTATCTGTCAGGAGATCAGACTCTGAGTTATAGACACTTTGTGGCCGAGGGAGACAGGTCATAAAACTTGGAGGGCTGCCAGATCCCTACTCCCATGTCAGGGAACCTGGGAGGTGGTGGGTACTTCATCTTGCAACATAGCCCATCAGCCGTGGCCAGAGCCGTGGGTGGTGGGAGCACTGCATGTCTTTGACTTCAAAGAAGTCTGCTGAAAATAGCTTAATTACCCTGGGCAGAAAAGAAAGAAGCTAAACTTTTATAAAGGGATGGGGCATGTTTCTGTCTGATAAAACAGCCAACTTGGATAAATCTCACCCTGTCTGATCAGTGCTCTTCCAAATTAAGTTGGCAGCACACTTCTGTCATGTCATTATAGCTAGGATTAGTGAACTCCTCAGTACATCATGTATGTCCTTCTGTATGTATTTACACCACAATGTTTCTATCATATATTTATTTTATTAATAAATGTTCCCCAGAAAGCAGTTCCCAAGTCGAGGCACTGAATCTGTGGTTAGGAACCTGGACAAGCACTGCAAAAACCTGGATTCATGTCCATCTTCTACCCCTTGGTGACCTTCTGCAATCCAGCTGTGACTTGCAAATGCGCTGGCTGAACTCTCACAGCAGTTCTCAGTGAAGCAGAAAGAAATTTGACCACGCTACTCACCTGAGCAATGCTGAGCACTATTTTCTACAGCTCTAAATCCTTTAGTCTTAATCTTCTGCTAGTGCAGAGCAGTTTTTGTCGTGCATGCACCCATAATGTAACAAGTATAACTACTCTGGCAGTGTCCACTGCACACAAAGAGAGTACATGCAGCAAAAAACTTCTGTTGTCAGTTATGCTATAAATGTATTTTAAACGTAATCCTAAATATTCAACCTGTAATTCTTTCTGAGGTTTTCCATGGACAGTGCTATATTCCCCCATGCCTATCAGCACACAGGGGATCCTGGAAGAGAGAAGGCAGAAGGGAGCTTGCACCCTGATGGGAATAAAAGACAGACAGATGCTGCATGCAAAACCAACTTGTTCAGGCAATGAGCAATTTTACTGAAAACGAAAAATCTAGCATTTGGAGCTTCAGAGGTGATGCCTGAAGTCCTTTTCTAACTAATTGGAAACTAATAAGGAAATTAATTTGCCTTCCTCTTAAAGCTCAATGCATTGCCAACACATGCTGACTTTTGCTGCTTCTTCAGCAGCCCCTAAAGTGGTTCATGGTGTGAAATTTTTCACTATCAGTCATGTTGGTCTGAGCAGTCACACCCAACTGAACTTTGCTCTTTATCAGTGCAAAACTGCACAGGTGTTTAGTCCAGCAGGTATATTATGTTACCTCCTGGCTCATGGCATCTCTGATGAGCTTACCTGATTCACGCTGACTTCAGAAGGCGTGATTTGGATCTATGAAAGAAAGGGTATAAAAATGAGTACACACAGAAGGTCATAAGGTGTTACATTGCATGTAGATGTACCACAGCATAATCCAGATACACACCAGGGACTACCAGTGGTAAATAAAATACATGTGCAGACTTAGGCTGTGGGGAGCATTGCACCAGAATTGTGCAGAATTTGATGCCTTCAGAAGAGCCTGAACTAGGATGTGTGTAGACATGCCCATGGCCACTGTATGGCCCTGTTAGAGCAATCAGATACAGCACAGGTGGGACTCCTGCCCGAAAGGTGTGAAACAAGGTAACCAGCAAATACTGCCCAGACTCAGGCTGCATGTGCTTAATTAGATTGAACTAATACATAAAACCACCACCCATCTGGTCACATAGGGGCACACTCCTTTTCTTAAGAAATGACTGTGCTTTTCAGCCTGCGTAACACACAATGATCCTCAGTGCTCGTAAATCTCATCTAAGTGAGGAGAATATATTTGTGTTCCTTCTTGCTCATATATACAACAGACAAGACAGAAGCCAAAGCAAGCCTTTGCTCCCTGTCATTTTCCAAAGAAACTATGCCCACAAGCCTCAGTGCCATTGAGACACCCGCTTGGAATGAAGAATGCAGTAGCAGCCTTTTAAGTTCCATGTGAACTGGCTTCTTCCCACAATGTGATGGAGCGTGAACTCAGACCCAAGGGAGTCCCCAGAGGACAGCCCTACACCAGCAGCTCTTCCTCTTCTGCTCATCGTCCCTGCTGCGGCACCACAAGGGCTGCAGATGGTTTCCCAGGGGGAAGACCACAGGCCGTTTCAAGCTCTGACAATCAAAACTTACCCCCTGTGTTGTAACTGAAGGCCCTAAAGCTCATCTGGGTGTGCCTGGGAGGTAAGCAAGCCTCTGTTTCATTCTGGCTTTGTTTTCTGCATTGATTTTGCAGGGAGCCCAATGCAGAATCTAATCTAGTTGAGGCAAAAAGCACAGACCACATCAGCGACATCCACAGCCACGGGGAAAGCAAGCAGCTTTCTTTGCCAGAGACAGATGGAAAATACCTGTTCTGGTCACTGTTGTTGTTTGAAGCAACCTGGGATTCTGACCAAACTCCAGAAAGTAGACTTTGGCAGAATTTACCAAAATTACCTCCTCCTCCCCACAAGACAAGAAATATAATTACTGTCAGCTGCCCTCCTAGACCACTTAAGGGCAGTTTCATTGAAGCTGAGTGCTAGCCAGTTCCCTCTCGTGCATGCTGCCTGCGTCTCACTCAGATGATGAGAAACTCTTAGAGAGACATGCCTTGGCTCAGCCAGGAGTTACCAGCATCAGAAATCAATCGATGGACAGGGTTCTACAAATGGTGCTTTAAGGGGGACTGTGCTGTACAATCACAAAGACACCTTGATCTTAAAATCTGTGACCATCCATAGTTTGAAAAATTGGAAAACTAGCCACGTGCTGGCCCATTAAAGCTGGAGAGATCTAGATGGTTGTTACTCAATCAGACACACCAAAATAAGCCTGTCACCACCGGATGATATTTCATAAGGCTCCTCCCACCTAGCTCTGCTGTGCTGCTGAAAATGTGGCTATTTTGTCCTATTATGCTTAAACACAACCAGCTGCTCATCATCAAACTGCTCACGAGAGGGTTGAGGTGGTTCACAGTGAATTAACAAGTCCTTCTGCACTGGCAGTGGGGACCACTCTTGCCCCATGTGGTCTGTTTCTTCCTGCCCCATGTCCTGACTCATTTGTGGGCATCCATAAGGATGGTGCCGGGCAGCTGAGGGACCAAAACCCCATGTGTTTTCTCTGTGGCTGGATCCCCATGGCTGCTTGGGCTCTTGGCTGAGTCCCATGCAAGGTGATGCCGCCCACCAGCAAACAGCTGACAGCCGAAACCATGCTCCTCAGGGTTCACCTTCACACTGCGTTTGCTTGTAGTGGGATTTCTTTTTCTTCTGAATGCTAGAAAGTAATGGTTGGACTTGCACAAAGGTCTGGTGAGCCCCACCCAGCACAAGCCTTTCCTTCATGGAAGAAAAAAGCCCCACCACCCAAAGATATGGCCCCATGTCTGGGTGTGCAGTATGCATATGAGGTGGATTTACTACAGTGCTGGACTTAAAGCCACCCCATCTGGATCTGTTATCTGCTTGGTAACCCAAGTTTTCTTGTGACAGAAGGTCTGCTTCTCCTCTGCTGGAGAAAAACACAACCAACAACAACAACAAAAAACAACCAAATCAAAACAAGTGTTTTTATTAAACTTGCATGCACTTAAGCCATTTCTTTGAACCTTTACAATTCAGCACAGTGTTCACTGGCGATGAATGTCTTCATCTGGCTTTAAAAGGTGGGAACAATGTCATGCACTTAAATCCCTTAACTGGAAATTTCTTGCCTTTCATTTGTTTAGCCACAGTAGAGAAAAGACTAGTCACAAAACTTTCCTCTGTGCTTAAGAAGATTTCTCCTTTGAAGCAGCAACAACAATAATACTGTAATAGAAGTAAAGCCTGCTCTTCTTACACCAAGCATATTTGCTTCTGAAGAAACGTGCTGCATTTGCAATGACAAAGTAGGGCTTGCTAAGCAGGGCCGTTTCCCCCTGCTACTTTGTGTTGAACTTTTACAGGCAAGCCATAAATACATAGATACCAAAGAGTTAATTTGCGTTTTTAAACCTCCTTCCCAATATCCTCTCTCATTCCTGCATAAAATCCCCATGTCCAGACATCAAATCAGTAAACCCTGTTGCCTGTCAGAGAATACAATGTCAGGCCATTAGTATGTTAATAAGTCCGGAGGGTGACAGGTGGCCTAGTAGACAGCTCAATTAAGCTGCTCATTAAACACACGCTAACGAACAGCCAAGGCAGGGCCTGAACAGCACCATTCTGTAATGACATGATGTCAGAGCGAACAAATGAGGAAAAATAACAAAAACATTACAGCAGTGACAGACGCCACTAATAGGGACCCCTTGCACTACATCAGCCCTCAAATCAATGAGCAACAGGGATCAAAAAACTCGACCCAACATTCTCAGGGGACTGAATACAGCAAGATTTTTTTGGTCAGGTTTTTTCCTCTCTCTTCCCCCCAGCGCCACCCCCCCCCCCCCAAAAAAAAAAAAAAATATTATCGCAGAATATCACAAATTAATAACAAGGGGGGGCAGGCGGGAGAAAATAAAGGGACAGAATTTGTTCCCTGTAAAACATAACCATAAAATGTGGAAACCGTGAAAGCTGTGGTCTGAAAGAAAATCATTATTTAATGGGATCATCATTTAAATTTGATTGGCATTTTTTCCTTTATCTCGCCTTTTCCCCCCTTTTTCTGAAGCCGGCAGGTTTGAATGATTTGCTGTACCTGCTCTGCCTACTCATTCGCCATAGGTCACCCTACCATTTAAGGAGCGCAGAGAGAACTTTCAAAGCGCAGATTTGTAGCTATTATTTTTAAAAAGAGGACTTCTAGCAGCTGGTAGAAAAAATCCTATCATTTTCAAGTAAGGAGCTTTCTGGGTAATAAATTCAAGCATCCAGCCAGTGCTGAAATGACATTTGAGTCCCGCATTGCTAAACTAATAGGCTGGTTGACCATTATAAGGTCACGACCTTAGCTCTCATCCTAGCTGCAGAGCTGTGTTAAGTTAACAACTGATACCTCGCTGTGTTTCCTTAAAGGTCTAACTCAAGATTTGTGCTAATAACTGGGATGGATAATCAAGTCACCCTGCGAAGTGAATTTGCAGCAGCAACTTTCAGGGAAAAAAAATCCTCGTTTGGAAGCTATTAATAGACAGGTGTGGAAGCAGCTGCAGCAGCGAGCAGGCTTGCAAATGCAAGTCTGCCGTAATATTTAGGAAACCCGCTAACTGACTCCTACTGTAGCAGCAGGCCAAATTCAACCACATGCAAGCCAACGGGCAGCAGTGTGATGCCCTACTGCTTGCACCTCACACGGCATCTTGTACCTGTCTGTGCAAAGGGCTGTCGTATCAAAGGATTGATTTTTTACAGCCCTTTTGGCCTCTCACAAATAAGGTACCGAGTGGCGGAAAATGAGTACTAAAGGGTGCAAGTCCAGTGGGTGTTTCTGGGCTAAATCCAGCTGTGCCAGAGACAAAGGTGTGAGGCAGACATCAGATGTCAGATTCAGTGTTGAGTAACAAAACAGCACGGCTTGCCCCAACTTGGTTACAAAAAATGAACACAGCAGAGGGCTACCTCAAATGCTGCATTGGCACTGTTTGCACAAGATTTACACATCTCTTGCTACTATCAGCCTAGCTTCTTAGGATGGATCATTTTAACTTCTCTAATTCTAACCTGGCAGTGTTAAATTAGTATGAAAACTTGAGTACGGATCGGTTCTCAGAAGCCAGCAGCTGGATTAAATGTGCACATCTCCAGCTCCATGGCAGAGCGGGGTCAGAGAAGCAAGTAATGGGAAATGCAGGATAAACAGCCCTCTTCTACGCTTAACAAAACATAAAGCTCCAGCAAAGTCAAGGGAGCTGCATCAGTGAAGAACATAACACTTCAACACTTATTACCTTATTCCAGGGAAAATTAATCCATCTCCCAGTGTCTTTCACGCTTATTCTGCGTACACAAAGTATTGGCTATATCGGTGCAAGTTATCTTACTTCACCACTGAATGTGGAGGTACCTTTTGTTTGCCATCCACTCCCATCACTGACTCTGTTGTGCTAATTTGGGTCTCCTACCTCTTTTCTGCAGCTATGTCTGAGTTTAGGACTAGAAAAAAAGCAGTTTTGCAATGGAGAAGGCAACTGAAGTTTCTGTGGCTGCTTCAGCCTCAAATGTCTTCCCAGTGTAACACAGCAAGGAGCAACACTCGGCAATCTGGGAATGCAACACAACAACGTGGGAAAAAAATGTGGTTTGAATGCCAGTCAAAGTAAGAGCATTTGTTGTGTCTGTAAGGTTTTGAAAAGTTGTAAAGTGAGATATATTAAACCACATGAACTCAATCAGAAGTGATGTAGCGTTGTATCTACAGACTGCGAGACATGATGAAATACAAACCCATTTGTACTTGCAGCAGCAATGTTCAACATCAGCAGCTGAATTACAAGTGCTACTTTAGACACAAACACAATCCTGAACAAGAAATCACTTCGAAATGATGAGGCACAGCACTGAGTTGAACATGCCACCAAACTCCCCAGTGTCAGCCCTCCTTTTCCTCCCAGTGCCCTGTGCCCATCACGGGGTACAGGGGTTTCCCAGACAGCGGACAAACAGCACCAAGCATCACCACATCTGACTGAGATTCAGTACGCTTGCCTGGCAGAAACAGCAGAAACTCCAGGATGCAACCTGTTCAAGAAGAATGTATTTATCTATTTTGGAAGATCTGAGTTCTGTGCACTACATACACTGCTCCTGGCTTTCTATGGGCTCCCTCATTCTGGATACGGCCCTTGTACTGGTCCTACAGCAGCCCATTGAAGATGGAGAATAACTGGATGGCAACTGAGATAAGGAAATGCCCTCTGCATTTGTACCACTCATCTTACCATATGCTGCAGGGTAGACAATATGCTAAATTATTCTTTTTAGAGACAGTTGTAGCAGAACTTGCAGAACGGGGTCTGAAAGTTGCTCTGAGAGCTAGTCATGCGCCAAGGGAGGGATGGACAAATGGGAAGACTCTCACAACAGTGGTGCAAAGGTCCAAGAAGTGTAAAAGAGCAGAGAGGTATTGGGGAAGTGCTCACATTGTCCCCTGGCAGACTCACCTCGTCAAATGGCTCTGTAGCCCCATTCCACCCAAAAATGAAAAAATGCCACATGCAGATTTTAAAAACTCTATGCAAGGCAGGGTAGTGTCAACATGACCTGGAAATAAAACTGAAGCTGACAAACCAATGCTCACAAGTGAAAAGCTGAAAGAAGGGAAAGAAGGGCACTTTCAGAAAGAAAATTGTACTAACCATTCACTGAAGTTGCAGGCAAGTCTTCTCCATGGTGACTTCAGCTCCATCAAAGGACAGTTTCCTGTGTTTGGCAAGAGCTTGCAAGAACTGCCTACCGGGATTAGTTTGCTCTGCCATAATTCCTCCCAAAACTTCCTTTCACAACACCTGTCCCAGGGTTCAAAGGTGTTGGCTGTCATTGCTCCCTTGCCCTGACCTAGGCAGACACTGGCAGGGACTTTCCTGCCTGTGGGGGTGGAGGACTGTGCCTCAAAGCTGTCCTCAGGAACCCCACCACAACCCCTCGGGGAGCCTACTTGTCCAACAGGTGTGACACAACAGAAGGGAAGGTGCTCGGGCACCCCATCTCCTTTGGGGTTTGTGAGTTTCACACATTCTCAGAGATCTTTTCCTTACTCAACATCGATCACACTTATTTAGAGAGCAGTTTTCAGTATTTAGTTTCTTATCACCGTTTGGTGTGTAGCCATACATCCTATTTACTAGACACTATTCTGGCTCTGTTCTGTGCAGAATTATTTGTGTCCTCGTGGGCTTTTCCATGGACACAGAAGTGTCAGAGTGCCCTGCAAGTATTTATCTCCACCACTCCCATGTAAAGTGCGGTAGACAATGGGAAAGGGAAGATACTGCCTGACTGCGCTGAGGCACAGGGTCATAATCAAAAGAAGTAACTAACTAGGGGGCTTTATTATTTTATAGTATCCTGGTATTACCCATATTTTATTAGTCCAAAGCATCCCCCCCACTGCTGCCAACTGCAGCTGAAACACTCCGCATGTCTGAGCATCAACACATTTCCTATTGAGGCAAATTCTTCGCCCTGTCCATCCTCAGGCAGGACTTGTCCTGGACTGTCCCTTCCTGCTGCCCTTTCCCCAAATCCAGCCTCTTCCAAATCTCTGGCTTCATGTCCCTGTTTTGGCCCCCCTGTTGTCTCCTCCCCCCATCCATGTTCTGCATCCCAGCCCTGGTCAGATCATTTCTGGTCTCACCTCACAAGGTTCCCTGGGCCAGACCCCAGGTCTCTCAGCTCTGACTCCCACACCAACTTTCTCACTCCTCTGTGCTTGTTTCCAAGTCTTCATCCCAGTTTCCTCCTCTGGTTACACTCCTTCCTCACCTCCAAGCAGGCTAATTATCATCCTCTTGACATTAAGCCAGGCAGACTCTGTCCCGTGGGTCACTGGTAGCAGAAGAGACGACATTCTTCTGCAGGTTCAATCCAAGTCAAAGACTTCACCATCAGCCAAAAGAAAATTGTAACTGCAGAGATTTTTCCCTGCCAATGTATCAAAAGTCATAGTTGACACTGGAGCATACCCAAACCCAACAATTTTCAGGGAATGAAATTGCTAAAATTGACAAAGGCTTTATTGAACACGTGCAAAACTCTTATAATTATGTTATAATTTCTCCAGATTTGGCTGCATTTTTGAAAAGGCAGTAAAACACAAAGCCCCAACAAACAGCCATTAGCCAGACTCAGTTCATTCATATTTTCCTGTGAAAAGCCCTACACCTCTGTGTTTGGGAAATGTCAAAAAATGATATTTGCACAGAATATTTCTGTTTTGTTGTTCTTCTCCATGACTTATACTTCTGTAAAAGTCCTAACCACTTGGTTTGGTGTTTTCCAAGCAACCAGCTTGAGCAGACATCTATTCAAAAAGCAACTATTCAAATAGTAAAATTTGTCAAAAGTAGGAACAAAAATATATAGGGCCCTATAATGTCAGAAAGAGAAGGCAGCTGGTGAAATGCATGCAAGCTGAGGGGGCTGGAATGAGAACATATGTGAAAGGACAGAGTAAATCTCTTGAGGTAAAGGTGATACTTCAGAGGGGTTGGGGGTGTGTGTGTGGGGGGGGTGTGTGTGTGTGTGCGCGTGTGCGTGTGTGCGTGTGCGTGTGCGTGCGTGTGTGCGTGTGTGCGTGTGTGCGTGTGTGTGCGTGTGTGCGTGTCAGAATTCAAAACAACAAAAGACATCTTTTCACAAGTCTTGCTTTTGGGGTAAGGGGTGTCTTTGTCTTGTCAGTGTAAGAGTCCAGTTTTGTTAGCCCCAACCTACTCGAACTGAAGGCTTTCTGGAGGACTCAGAGGGTTTGCTCCCATGGAGAACCATCCCATCCAGGTACATGGTAAGACATGGTCACAACACCCTGGCCATGACCGTCAGTGGACTTTACCTCTTTCTTGGACTCATCCTCTGCATTAGCAATGTAGCCCCCAAAGGATGCATCAGCAGTGATACAGAAGGTAGCCAGAGCCCAGGTGGCAGAGGCCTTGGCATATATCTCCAGCTGACGTATGGGGTGGTGGTTGCAAGCCTCACACTGTACCTGTGCCGCTAGCAAAGCAGAGCTGGCATGGCGCTCTGGCATGGATCCTGCTGCAGACTCTGCTGGAGAAATGAGTGATTGGTCTGAAAAACCTCCTATGGGAAAACACACAGCTTTAGGGGCAACCTGACTAGCCATACATAATCTGTGTCCTGTGACACATCTGTCTGCAGCCCTTGCCCTACTAGTGATGTTACCCTCAGTGTATGGGCTACTACCATAAGAGGTGGGTGGCCTTTTCCTGCTGCTCCTGCTGGGTGGCTGAGCTCTGAGAAATGCCAAACCACTCACTCCATTGTGTACCCTTTGGCCCCAGTACCACCAGCTCATGAAGGCTGGGAGGGAAGAGTCAGAGTTTTGTGAGTGGAGGAGGCAGGCTCTCTCCTCTCACAGACAACAGCCTGACAAAACACAGGCAGGCTCTAAGAAAAAAAAAAAAAAAGAAAAAAAAATCAAGAAAAAAAAAAAAGAAAGCATCATAGGGTCTGAAAAGGGACAGAAAGTCTAGAGTTTCTTCCTTTTAGGATACACTGTTGAGGTTGACTCAGCATAAGTGACGCTCTTGGCATGATAAGCCCCACTTATGTTAAGTAGGTTTGGTCATGAAGGCATCAGTGTTGCCCTGACACGGCACTAGGACAGGGAGAGGAGGTTACCTGAAGGAAAGGTACATGGGAGCCATCAGCACACCCCTGCTGCCTCATCCCATTTGATGGCACTTCATTAATACCTCCCATACCAAATCAGCTTCTCTGGTACCCAAAGCCAGTCTGTACAGATCATGCTCTCTCTCCTTCTGAGATTTAATACTGCAAAACGGACCAGGAGTAAGAGTATATCCGTTCTGCTCAAACCTTTCCTTTTAGATGTGTGGGTGCTTGACCAGTACTCAAGGGCTTAGCATGTGTGTCTGGGCTCAGAGCATGCTGGCATCAGTACTAGGTTCCTCCTCTCCCAGCTGGAGGTGCTCAAAGATACTGTTGGCTCCCCCATGCCCTTCCCAACTGTGTGTTCTCCCCATCTTCTGCCAGGCAGAAAATAAGCAGCTTCCTCTACACCCTGCAACAATGTAGGGAGGATGAGGGCACCAGGCTTTCCCAGACAACCCTGCTTTCAGCCAGCTAGAAGCATTGTTCTTAACATATCTACTTCCCTATTTTTGTTTTGTGTTTTAGGTAAACGCTACTGGGTCGTATAAACAATTTAAAGGCTTTAAGTATAGCACTGGGACTTCCAGTTGCCCAGGCTGGTTCTGTGAGCTGATCTTTGCTCGTGTCAGTGAGTGCTAGTCTGTGAGATGGAAGCATTAATGCAGAGGTGAAACAACCTCATTTTTGTGCATTTTGTGTCGGCTCAAAAGATGACATATATCAAATTTTCCAGATCTGCTGGGAATTGTCTGCCTGCTAAAACTGAACAAGCAAACCAAGGCTTTAAATCTTACTGCTACATAATGACTAAAATATTCCTTGTGATTAAAGCCTGGAAAATCAATATAATCTCTGCAGCATTATTAAAAGGTGATCATCTAGTCAGTGCCAGGTCAGGCTCCTGGACTCCAAGGATGCAGGATCATTTCTCCTACATGGGATGGGCCCTGGAAGAGCTGCCAGTGTGTGCCCGGGGACATGCCTGCCGCTCCCAGAGGGGTGCCCTGCCAGCAGCTGTTGAGCTTGCCATTGCCAGTGGGCTCTCCATCTGCAGCATGGGTACCCCTAGGTGCTCTCCAAGCTCGTGGGGAGACTTCTCCCTTCCTTCTGCCCAGTGGTGACCTCACCTTCTCTCACCTCCACCTCTGTCCTTCTAGTGTTGCCCATGCCCTGCAGCCGGGACAGTTGCTGGGTGCCCTACCCACTGCAGCCCAACCACACCATCTAGTCACATGGTGGCAGGTTACCCTGATACAGCACTCCAGATGTTTCCCCTCCATTTAGCTAAACCAGCAGCCATCACAACAACTGGGACCCAGGGCATGCAGACATGTGAGCCAGAGCAACCAAGCTCTTTTTCTTATGCCAGCAAGACCCTAACTGATGCAGGACACATCTCACCCACTTCTTGTCTACGCCAAACTGGTCAATCTTCCCACATGTTGTTTATCACTATAAGCAGGGAAAAAGAGTTTCTGCAGTGTGCTTGCAGTTCCCAGGCAAAACCAAGCTGCCAAAAACATCTTCTCTGAAACATTTCACATGAACTGCTGACAAGGTTTTCTCTCAGCTGCCTGTGGGTTTGTCCTTTACTAGCCACATCTTGGAAAACAGGCTGTGTGCTGAACACCTTTCTTCAGGATAGCCAAGCCCTGAGCTTTCAGAACAGACTTTATACTTCTGGCAGGGAATGCTCTGAAAATCCTTCATAGCCTTCATAAGATCTCCCTGCTTGACAACCTGGTCTCTATAAACAGAGAACCAGAAATTCATTAACTTGGAGAACAATCTGGTTTCCTGAAAAAGGCAGATTAAGGTTTTGCCAGGGAAGCCCCTCAGCTGTCCCAGTCAGATGCCAAATCCAGGAATTGCTTCCTAAGGCTCAGGATCTGATGGTTTTGGACATTTAGACCTATGCAGTCTTTACGGTATGGCTTTCAACCCAGGCTTGTGCAGCTTTAAGGTTCCAGCAATTTGGTAAGATTTCATGCTACCAGTAGGAGCAGGAGGGGGGAAGCTGAGTGTCCACAAGTTCTGTAGCCTTGAGCCTGGGGTAGTTAGCATCAGGCACCAAAACAGCACCTTTCTCTCACCATCCTCTTAGTGAATCCACCTTGTCCATGTCAAGTAACGTGAACATTCCTCCTGCTTTTTAGAATGAAGAGGTAAAGCAATCCCCTTGGTATCCATCACACTCACGTAGGGGAGGACAACTTCTGGAAGATCAGAGCAGGCTTCCAAAAGCTTAATGTCAGGAACATGTTTTCTGGAGGAAATAAGGCACCTCCCATTAAGGTTTTGTGACTATAATATTTCTTCTGGTACCTGCTGCATTCCTGGGCTCAGGTTTCCTTGCTTTCTACCAGGCAAACGTGACTTGTCAGTGTGCTTTACCTTTTATAGAGGCACCTGCTTGGGGTGCAGGAAACAGTGCTGAAGGTGGAAATGTTTCCACTCCCCATGGCAATGGCTGATGAAGAACTGGAGTTATTGGAAGGGTCTTTGGTGAGACTGAGGGCATACAACAGCTTTTTGTCTGATAACGACTGTTGAACCAGGTCCCCAGCCCTCACTGTAGGAAATCTTGGTTTTACTGCATGTTTTTCCTCTCTTTTAAAGACACCTACACAGCTATAGTCTAGTCAGATACAGCTTAAAAGTCTCTGCCTCACCAAGAGTAACAGTAAGTTTTGGGCTTTAGGAGGGTTGAGAATGCTCTCATAGAAGGGAAATACATACTTTGCACTTGAGGCTGGGCTTCAACACCGATATCGCTGCTCAAACTAAAACACACAGGTTTTTGGAGGAACCATAAACTTGCAGAACTCATGGACTTCACAGGTATGTCTGGAAAGTCAGAAAGTCAGCTGCCTCCCTTGGAATGCCTATATACAAAACTTCAGAGCCCATGTTGAGCTCTCTTTCTTCTCACAGGCAGCATTTTAGCCTTAGATTGATCTCCAAAGTCTTCCCAGGAGGTGGGAGGTACGTATATGAATGTGAGCACAGAACACACCTCCCTGTGCTTGAAAAGTATGGAAATATTATCAGGAAAATTGCATGGTCCGGTAGAGTGAGTGTCAGAGTAGGTTTTGTTCACTGTTTTCTGAGCCTGCTACACTGGGGCCAGTGGTGGGGGGACCACTGTCTGCTGCAGGGAGATAATCCCACCCTGCTTGACCCCTGCCCAAACTGAGGAAGCCATGAGTAAATGAAGACTGAAAGCTGGTGGCTGGGAAGATGGTCAGGCAACTCTGG